>NC_137506.1:24853276-25210776 GCF_041902795.1 Electrophorus electricus | reverse complement strand
TGGTTCTTTGCGGAGGTGGCTTTGCTGAACGTTTACTCGCCCATCATCTGTGGCAGGAATTGCAGAAGACGCTAATGTTAGTACAAAAGCGTGCATGTACGGGGGTGTTTCTCTAACCTGCGGTAATGTTTTAAGTATCATATTCAGAATGCCTTGTCAAATTCAGATTTCGCAATAATTACCACAGAACATTGACGCGTTACACGTTGCACTGGTCTTGAATATGCGTTTAAACTAGTGCAATAAAACCCTGTCTTTTCGACCGTTTACACCTGCATCTGTAGAAAACGGACAACTGTCGCCTCGTGTCTCCAGGGACTTCAAGTATGAGTCCTTGCTAAATGATAAAATTAGGGGTATGATGTGCGTGGTTACAGTGATGAACAGTTGGTATCTTAATGAATAGCGTCTTTTTTGTGCGCTTACTGTGTGTGCACGCGTGTATTGTGTGTGTGTGTGTGTGTGTGTGTGTGTGTGTACACTCAGGGCCTAGAGCAGCAGAGGGAGCTGTACGTCGCGTTGCTTTAGTGTAGTCATTCATCCATTTAGTGAATTCACACACACATAATGAGGTGAAGCCAAACACACCAGCGGTTCACACACGTGCATAGATGCGCTGAGGCTGCCATGTGCTGACCTTTCACACTCAAACATACGGCTTAAGATGTTTTAGCTGCTGGTACAGAATGTAGTAGGACACATAGTAACTCAGGATTAAATCCATTATTTTTGTGAAAATGAACACACTGAATGCTTTTTACCCGTCATGCTTACTTATTCATGAAAAGGTGGTGTACCACTTAGTTGTTGCATAGGTTTATCATTACTCATGAACAGGCAATAGTGATTTCTTAGATATGTTCAGACAGTTGCTATGGTCCAGTGTTTTTATGATACAGGCCTGTTGGTGTCTTGAGTTTGTACGTACCCAATATGTTACAGATTACATAGCTGAGCCCTAACCAAACAGTGATGGAAGGATTCTGGTGGGGGTGGGGGGGTTGTTTCCCCTCTTCTGTATCTTATGCAGTGTGATTATAATGTGGTAATTACGTGATTGTTTGCCCTAAGAACACCATCTCTGCTATCACTGTTGTTATTGACAAAAACCACATGGGCTGTATAGCTGAATACTGCCATAGTAGGCGACACATTTTCTGTCTGTGCCTTGCCAAACCTTGGGAAAGTTAAATATAGTAAACCAGTTGTCTAACCACAGCCCTGATGTGTGGTTTCATCTACTGCAATTTGTCTAAATCAGTACAGCAGGTATCTACACAGTAATCTTTAGTGTTACTATTCTGACGCCGAAGCTGCTTATTAGTAGAAAGCACTTTGGGTCTGGAGACTTGAGTAAGGAGATATTTGGTTTATCTGTTTGTGTGATGTGAGACAGAGTGAGTTCAGCACAAGGTCTTCATTTGCAAAAGTGTCTATTCAATGACCGTGATGTGTTCTAATGATGCTGCAGGTGGCGAGCGTGTGGGGCTCCTTCTCATGGACGACGAAGAGGATGATGTGTTCAGGATTGCCGCACAGTACTGGCCACACTCCCTCCGTGAGATAAAGCAAGAAGAGCGTGGCACACAGACTGCAGGGCGGCCACTGGCGAGGCCCAACGGCATGCTGCCGTGCGGCGTGTCCGAAGAGCCCCGACGCCTCTTCTACGGTAAGGCCAGCCCTCAAATACTAGAGAGAAGCCACTGGCCCAGGTGCCCTGGGCTTGCGTGTGGAATGTGCTCCCCTCTTAGCCTCGCCCTCTTCCCTCCCTCCGTCCTCCATGGCGTCTGATAGTCCTCGCCTCCGCAGCTTTTATTACCTGTGTGTGTATACCCAGGCACTTTGCAAATCAAATGACGGCACGCAAGGGTTGCTCCACTGGCATGTTGCCCAGTTGCAGGTAGGCAAGGTGTAAACCTGACTGTGACGTCAGCGTTTGTTTATGACCAGCCTCTGAGTTCCTATTTGATTTGAGCTATTTGATATCAGATATCAAATTCAATATCTCAATGCCATTAACTGGTAAATAGTCCCATTGAGTTGGGGGGGGGGGGGGGGTGTACTGTAATTTCCTTCTTAATTGTTTCCCCTGTTAGTATTGAGGCTGTTGAGTTTTATAGTTCTGTGTCCTCTGGCTCTTCAGGGCTCTTCTGAGCTCTTGAGGGTTGACCTTCCTTTGAGCTCCCTTCAATGTATGTCAGAGTCAAAGCTTTGACTCGTGTTTTCTTGGGATGCAATGTACTCTTTTTGATACTTTCCTTCTGTCGAAGGAAAAAATGAATTTCTCATTTTCATCCCTTGTGGTTTGTAGTTTATTATTTTTAAACTTCAGTCTTGTGTTTAGAAACCACAACAAACAGGAAATCTGGGTTCTGACGTCTGATTTATTGGCATCTTAAGCACATGTTGCAATGTTAACAGTCTGGCCATTTGCTTGGACACAATGAGTGTACCATGCAATACTCTTAAATCCTGAAATAGCCTCTTCTTGTTTACTAGAAATAGCCTATTCCCATTGGCCACAGTGAGAGGTTTGCTTGCTGTTCCGGGGCTTATTAACACCATTGATTGCAGCACTTTAATTTTATGCTAGCAGTTGGTATTACTCTGCTTCCACAGTGTTTTCGGCTGCAGTGTCCAGAAGCACTGATCTTCGCGCGTTCTCTTTCTTGTCAGGTAGTGCAGGACTGCTCCTGCTAGCACCACCTGCACGCCCCAACAGTGCAGACGACGCCATGCTCCCAGAGAACCAGCTGGCTGTGGAGCCTCCCCGGCGGAGGCCCCTCCATAGCGTGGAGGCCAGCATTGGTCAAAAGCTCCAGATGATTGGCGACCAGTTCTATCAAGAACACATGCTGGTGAGTTAGTACATAAATGCAGTTTCGGACTCTGACGCCTCATCACACCAATATTGTGAGCAGGCTTGGGTGTTGCAGTATTTTTGGGATGATACAATTTTTACTTTAATAGTATAATAATGTATGATAATATTGGTTGTGAAGGGATCAGTCAATTAACTTTCAGCAACAATTCATATCAAGCTGGTGATGGCCATAATTCAAATTTCAGCTAAACATGTGACTTGAACATCACATATCATCTCATTAATGGGATAGCTGTGATCTCACACTGCAAGAATCACCTATTCATTTCACTATGATTGGACACACTTCCATCATTACAGTATCATTGTAATGTTTAAATTACAATATTCAACGTTGCATTGCCAATTTCCTAATTGCTGTTTTTTTTTCAACCAAGTCATTGAAATCTGTGACCCTAGTTGCTTAACATTAGTGATAAAATGCATTTGTTCTCATCTTGCATGAGAAACAAGTTTATTAAAACTGTTCTAAAGTGGAACAGAACAAGGCACCATTATAGTTTGAGTAATGCTGGCCACTCTTGCTAGAAGACAATCCTCAAGTGCAGTTTACACATTGATGTTTTCCACCTCCTGCATTTGTTTTGGGCAAGGTATTTTCCTCTTCGAGTGTCAATCTCTTGAAATAAGTTCTCTATTTTATTTTTCCTCCCTTTTCTCTACTGATCAACATAACCTATCCTTTTGGCTTCCTGCTTATTGCTATTTTTCTGTGTGTGTAAATTGGTGATTAGAGGGGGTAGCACGCACGCACACACCCACACACACACATGCATACACACACACGAGCAATGACCAGTCAAGACCATATCGTCGATTTTTGCGATAGCGCGTGGAGCATGAGTGCCTGTACGCAGAAGACTGTGGATGTCTGTTCTGTACAAGAACAATGGCCCTTTGTTCTGCTCCGTTTCAACAGCAAATCAGATCACGTTGATGATGCATTGTTGGCCACCACCTTGGTTAGCACGAGGCACACTTGAAAAGAGGTGCTGTGAGGGTGATTATAGGCACTGGTAGTAAGAACAGGAAAAAGAGCGAGAGCAGGAAAAGCCTCTCTAGACGTGAAACGGCTGGAACAAATACGTCTCGCACCACCACTGCTGGTTTCTGATTTTGTTCATTATGCTCAGTTTACTGGTGGTTTAGGTCCCATAATTGTCATGTCACTCCTAGCTTTCATTATCTGCTCTCGCTCTCTCTCTCTCTCTCTCTCTCTCATATTATATATTACCTGGCCTAGCCACTTCTCACTGTGTGTGTGATTCATTCATTCATTGTGTGTGTGTATATATGTGTGTGTGTGTGTGTGTGTGTGTGTGTGTGTGTGTGTGTATATATATATATATATATATATATATATATATATATATATATATATATATATATATATATATATATATATTAAAAAGGCTTCCTAGTGCATACTCGCACCCTAACTCACACAGACTCGAGGAGCTTCAGGACAACAGTACTGTTAATAAGATACTGGTTCCGCTCCCTCTTATTGCTACCTACCCTGTTGCCAGATATAGAGGGGTTTTAGTGTGTTTTAGGTGGCCCTGTTCTCTGCTGTGCAGTGAAGGTAACACTCTCCTCACAGATACATGCCACTATTTCTAGGCCTTGCCCACTGAAAAGGGCCGCAACCGTGCTCTCACATTGTTATAAAGGAGGGGTTTTCATTGGCACGGCATTGCCATACCTTGACTACCTAGCAGAGCCACACATAGCAGAGCTATGTAGCAGAGCCACACATAGCAAAGTGCCACCCTCCCTGCTTCGTGAAGGGTGACTCACAAACTAATTGTTCCTGTCTCACCGGTTCAACCGGGTGAGAGCGCCCCCTGTGCGAGTCACACTCTGTTGGGCCGCTCCTGCCAGGGAAGAGAAACGGAGGCAGAATTTTCTGCCCCTCCTTCTCTTGGCCCTGTTGTTGTTCTTGTCTGGGCGGTCTGATTGTGTAATTTACTTCCTAACTTCGGAATAGGCAGGCCACCTATGGCTTTTATCAACACATTTTTTTTTTTCAAGCTCCTTTTATTTGTGTCATCTTTTTGTTTAATGGGGTTTTGCCTCATTCTGTAGGTCAGTCTGCATTTCCCTGCCTGCAGCTCGCTATCGGCACACTGCATGCTGGATACTATTGGGGCCATGATCACCCCCTCTCCAACTCTAGGCCAAGGCTTCTGAAATCAGGCGATTATGTGTGAATATTTTGACTGGAGGTTTGTCTTTTGTGACTGAGTACAGCGATGCTGGTTTTCATTTATTACTAAACCTTCACAAGCTCCAGAAGCATCTGTTTTGTGTTACATATGAACATGTTGAATATTTTTTGGTGTTTGTCTTTTTTTGTTCCTTTGCCTTCCATCTTGGAGAAAAAAAAAAAAAAGGGGAATATTTAGCACCTTTGCTTCCTGCCTGTAAGGCTGCTCTGGATGACAAGATGCAGCATCCTCACCAGTACCTTTTTGTTTCCCATCGGCGAGTGTTGAATAACAGACAGAGACTAGATCAAAAGTGGTCACTTCCCTTTTTTTTTTTTGCTTTGCCGCCTCGTTGTAGATGTAAGTCTTGTAGAAGAGAGTACAGACAATGGCAGTGGCTTTCACATGTGACACAGGAGGCCCACAATTAGTAAAGCCCACGTAATGTGTTCCTCTTTCGTTAGACGACTCAAGGGACAGGTGGCACGGTCGTGACTGGCTGTCCAGTGTATTCCCCAAAGCCTGGCCTATATGCAGCCAGCCCCTAGGCCTAGACCCACTTCTTCTCATGTAGCAGGAGTATAGCCGGGGGGGTGGGCGAGGAAGCTGTGCTAGGAGCGGCAGCCATTGACCAAAGTTTTCCAGAGGAGACCCAGGGTGAGCTGTCTTTCAAGGGGATTTGTTGGTGCTATAAATTTGTTTGTCTTTTGGTGGTGTTAAATCTTTCCTTTTTTGCTGCTAGCTTGCCATGCAATTCCAAGTAAACTGCAGGGGTATGTTTTAAAAAAAAAACAAAAACAAAAACAAAGTAACCATAGGAGTCCATAAAGCAGATTGGATTCTGTCTGCATGCTGGTAGTGCTACTTCCTCTTTGTGTGTGTGTTTGTGTTTGTGTTTGTGTGCTTCTGCAGGGAAAAAAACAATCCTCTGTCTTACTGTGGTGAGTGAGAGAGAGAATAGGGGCATAGATACTAATGTTTACCAGTGCTGTTCTTTTCTGCTCCAGAGAAAAAGGGATGTGTTTTTGAGAGACAAGTTTCCTGTCAGACGGCTCATCTAAAAGCCATGCAAAGCTCTTGGAGGAACAAAACAGCACCTCAGGAAAAACAATGGCCGTTTAAGTACTGAAGAAAGGATTACTGTTATTGGCCCAAGCCGTTTCGATCTACTGTAAAGATAAATAGTTAAGTATTTGGCCAGTTATTTGTTATGTGGGTGGTTTGCTTCATGCTAAACACAGGTCCTACATAACTCTGGAAAACCGAACATCTTTTTAAAACAAAATGTCCAATGCCAAAAGCATTTTTCATGAATATTTAACCTCTGAAGTAGCGATGCCTTCACTGTTATTTACAGTGAGATGTGCAGATATATTGCATACTTTTTTTCCCCCCTTTCTTTCTTTTCCTTTTTTTCCCTCATGAGCCATAACGGGTCCTTGGTGTCACCTTAAGGGGTAGGGCGTGTCTGTCTCGGTGCAGCCTTGTGAACCTGACCAGTGGTGAATTTTAAATGATAGACATTGCTCCCCAGCGGGTCTGCTGACATTTAGCTTGTGTGTTTGTGTCTGTCTGTCTGTCTGTTTATGGCTGCTGTCATGATAAGCAGGGCTCTTGGGAGCTAGGCAGCTGATGGGCAACCTGCACGCAGGCCTGATAAGAACTTGCAGGAGTGACGACACCGAACGTCTGCATAAACTCTGTTCTTATCGCCTACTAAATATATCCTCTGACTCATTTGACAGTTAGCCATGTGGCACAGAGTCTTGTGCACAAACACAAACCCACACCAAGATGGAAATTTGCATGCCACTCTGTTTTGGGTGGGGAAACCAGTGCATGTCTAAAGGTCACTCTCGGGGACTTTGTTTTTCTATCCCCTTTTCTTCCCGCGGCTTCTCAGCTGTTGTGTTCTGTGGCATGACGACTGCTCTGGCTCATTGTTGGCCAGTCTTCTCCCAAATCATATTCATGTTGTTTATATTTTAAAAATGCAGTTTGGTTAATACTTTTAGGGAGTTTGCCTTTAAACTGGAAATAGGATTTCAGACACATGCAGCAATTGTGAATGTGTGAAAGATGCTTACCAAGCACTAATTACTGGGTTTAAGATCCTCGTGCCCCCATTCTTGACTTTAAGGCATGTATGATCTTAGCCAACCTGTGAAGCTGAGTGGGCCCTGCTGGCACTTCCTGCTGCTGTTTGGGAGTGTAAATTGGCCTTTGTGGAGAAGGGAAGAAGTGACGGGGGGCTTATGCAATGCACTGTAATGTTCGCTATGATCCTGGCATGCCAGTGGTAGTCATTATCTCTTAACAATAAAAAAGAAGGGTCTGCTCGGGAAGGCCAACTGTCTGGCTTTATCAAACTGTGTAATTGTTGTAACAATTATAATAAAGCATGAACAATATTCATGTGGATTTTTAATTTACAGTACATTTATTCATTTTTGCATTTTATTATTGAACATGTTTCACATTTAAGCATTGTGGTGTTTTCTATACATTTTAATGTTTTGGAAAGGGCTACTTGTACTAGGGTTAGGGCTGAAGGCCTCAGTGAAGGCCTTGCAGTTTGTCCATAAAAGTTGCACACTTTTTTTTAATCCATTATCTTACCTGGACTTTGGACTTAATTTTGGCTTTACATGCTGTCTTACAAAGATGCTGAGTGAAGCAAAACAGTTGTGTTGTGTGAGTATATTGTATGTCTCCACCCTGACTCCAGAGCATCCCAATCATCCTATCCCAATCCCTTTATCTCATCCCAGTGGCAGTGATGACTACTATCCTTTAAATCTCCTCCATCTTCGCTCCGTTGCATGGAGCAACACTTGAGCAGTTTCATTTACGACAGTTTTAGGTCAGGGTGATCTCATTCAATTAATTAGGCTGTACTGACTAATCCGTATTCAGTAGATAAATTAATTGCTTTTAGGGTGCAGTTTGCTGATAATACAATTGCATTGCTATAGTTGGTCCCTTAAAATGCATTGGTATCTGTTTTCTGAGTGTTGGTGGTGTCACGTGTGTTTGCATCAGTGGGTGGACAGTAATCAGTGCAACGAAACTAAGGTGAGACAGAATGTTGTGGAAATATTGGCCCTCTTCTGGTGTCTGGTTTTCAGACTCGCCCTTGACTGAAATGTTGTCATGTTGTATACAGAAACGTCTCTGTATACAACATGACCCAAATAAGGTGATAAGTCCTTGTAGTGCGGTTATCCCGCTGTGTGTTTTATTTAATGCCATTTTGGATTTGGTGCTGACTTTCCCGTTTCCCTTCCTTTCAGCAACACCGAAACCAAAGGAACCATCAGCCATTTTGGTTGCGTTTGGCCTCTGCATTGTATGTGCTCCTGTTTGAGAGGGAGCCTGCAGCTCGCTGGAGGGGGGTGGACCAGAGGTGAGACAGCCAGCCTGACTGAACCGCCATCCTTCCAAGAGGCCAGCCTCACAGAGCGGGACGCACAGTGGCACTGTACAACTATTAACACGGGTTTTCAGAGGGGGAAAGAGAGAGCTGGAGGGGGTGGGGAGCGAGTGAGACGGATGACACACATCTCCGCGGGACGGGGGGTATGATTTTTATGACTTTCCTTTTTTCCTCCTCAAGAAGATGCCATGGTGTTCATGAGATTCTTTAACAGGAATATTTTCATAACAAACTTGTAGAGGTATTTTGTACAGTATGTACTGTTTTAGTTTTGCTTGCACTTCCATATGTGAACATCTGGAACAACCTCCATGAGTCCTGGGAAAGCCTTATCATCTCCAGACACTGCAGAAGGACTGCTAAGTATCTGAATGTTACCTGAAGAAGCCGGGGGTCAGCCATGGTGGAACCATGAAGGGAGGTGAGGTGGTTTGGAAATGTATTTTCCTTTAAAGTCTCCCAGGATACCACTCAATTTGACAATTAGCCTGACTAATTTCCAAAGAAGCAGTTTTTTTGAACAAAGACTTTTGCACCTCAGTATGTCCGGTTCTGCAGTGTTTTGATCTTTAAAATCTTTCTTCGTCATTGTTAGATTTTTTTTTTTTTTGATGGTGAAACATAAATGTATGGTAATAGTAGGAAAAGGCAGACTTCTACAACTTTAATGTAGCTTTTAAAAGTGCTCCTGTGTCAGCCAAGTGGGGTTGTTGTGGTTTTGTTTATTTGTTCCCTGAAATGTTTGGCATTCTCAGGTCTCACTGATAAGCCTGTCAACAATCAGTAATCTGTTCCTAGAGATACTCCAATCATTAAACTTGAAATCTAATTGGTAAACAGCAACATAGTGTAATTATCTCCATACAAACCTGAAGAACAAGAGTAAGAGTGCAGCGCCTATTATAATTTTCTACTGCATCATGCGTAGCAACATACAAAGAATAGCAGTGTCTAAAGAGAATGGAACCATGGAACCATCAAATGCATCTAACCTCATAAGCTTACCATCATGGATGATGGTTTGCAAGACCTGGTGTATGATGTGTGTTTTTGTTACCCTTTTTTAAAATCAAACCAACTTCCTCAAATATTCAATGAAGGTTTCATCAAGTCTAGTTTTTAACGCTCATTTTTTCATTATCATCAAAAGAACCGGTCATCTTAGGCATTGGACTGTGTATTTGGTCCTTTTGGCACAAATAAATCCTTAGTAATTACTGTCACTAACAGGTGTTCGGGTTGACCTTTTATGCATCATTGATTTTTCTACTGCAAGGTTTTTTTTCTTTTCTTTTCTTTTTTTTTTTTTTTTTTTTTTTTTTTTTTTTTTGGTTTTTTAACTACTTATAGCATAGTTCTCTTCATTGGCTGTTGAAGATAATTGGCTGGTTGTTTTGTTGGCCCCATAGCAATACTGTGTCTGTGAAGTGACTGCATTTCTGCTCTCAGGATACTTGGGTGTTTTTACATTTCTGTTATTTCAAGTTGAATTTCTGCTTTTGTACCTTTTCAGGTGACCTATAAAATGTTCCAGTGGTATAATTTTTCTGTATGACCACTACTTTTTTTTCTATAAAGATATAATGAAAGTCTTTCTGTAAATTGTTAAGAGTGTAACCTGGTGAAATTTTCATGTTTGAAGACACTGATGGACTCCTATATGGGGTGGGGGGGTGTCAGTGTGTTTTGTTTTGAAGGAGTGATGTATATTTTTTTGAGACTTGGTTTCTGGTTCTTTTTTTAAGAAATAATGCATACCACATACCTTTTATGACAATAAAAAGAGGTCAGTATATAGTGGATATGATATGAAGGAACTAAATTGAATGCAACGTATAACAGAAGCACTATATAGAGTTGATGTGTTTTAAACTGTTTACATAGATGCCATAACTTAGCAATTGATGCAACTACCTTTCATAAAAGTAAAGTAAAAGTAAAGATAATTGGTTAGTGGCATCGTTAATATATTCAACAGTAATACCCATTCATAATTTTCCTTATCGATTTGCTCAATCATTGAGAATAATGTAGATGAACTGTAGCCTTAAAATCATGGTACAAAGATGTGGTACAAATCAACCATTACAGTTCTCATTACTAAACTGTTTTGCCTGCTATGAGTCTGTGGGGCACAGCCTAGTTTTTCAGGCATGTTGATTGTCCTAAGAAGTGCTGAAAGTTTCCTGCAGAATGTGAACGCTGAGCCAGTGACTGTAGCCCTCATAACTCATAGCTACCTTAGTCAGTTCACCTAGTCTCCATTCATATATGTACACTCCTTAACATTTTTGGGTCTTTTTTTTTTTTTAATTTTTTTATTTGAATTAATTCATTTGTAATTTATTTTCTTTCCTCTTTATTTATTTTCCACTTTATTTTTTTGTATATTGGTCCACTGCTACTGTATAGATTCATGTGTGCAATGTATTTCATTTTTGTTTTACTTTTATTTTGGTCTTTGATGTAAATATTGCTTTTTTTTTTTTTTTCTTTCTTTGGCTTAGGGTGGTGAGGGGTTAGCCATGTTTAGTTCTTCGATACCGATAATCTGAATTGTTGTTAGCGTTAGCTATATTCCTTTATGTCTTTAAAATGAAACCAACCAACGGCCATTAGGTGTATCTGCAGTTTATTTCTAAAGGTTGGTATTCTGCAGATAGGGGAGCTTATGAGGTCTGAAGGGATTTGGTTTTTAGTCTAGTCAAGGTTTATCCTTAGATCTCGGCTTGCTCTTAGGACTGGCCATAAGCAACACTTACGTGTCTTGGTTTTTCTTTTCTTCTTTTCTGTCTTACCTTAGTAAGAATTTAGAATATATTTACCAAGTCAGTAAGAACACAGGTCATTTTTTGCAAATGTGAAGCATAGTGTTGTCCTTTGGGACCAGGGTTGGCCAACTCCACCCTACACTGTAACAGTGACACTTGAGATCCACACTTTGCCTAACCCCACTGTTTTGTTTTGTTCTCATTTTGTTTTTGTGTTTTGTTTTGTTTCTTGGTATATCCTGGTATACTTCTTATGACTGGTTAGAATACAAATTTCTTGACGGAGGTTGATGATCAGTTCTTGTCCACAGTATGCTTCCCCCAAAATGCAGATATGACTAACATTTGAATTGTTCATTTTAGCATCATTAATGCTATTTAATGCTGTTCTTTTGGATGAAGTATTCCTTTCAATGATGTCTCAAAAACGTGATGAAATCAGGGTGAGGAAGATTTATCAAGACACTGGGCTATGTTAATGGACTAGAACTATCTTTACTTTATTCACTCTTCTCAGTTTACATGCACTGGAAAGTACTTTTTGAATCTGTTTAACTCATGGGTCCTTTGATATTCCAGTGTTAGAGTAAATGGCATCTTCTGGCATGGTTCTCCTGGCTTCATGTTTGTTTGTTTTTGTTTATGTTTTTTTAGGTGCCAGGCACAAGTGCCCAAGTGTATTTTTTACTCAAAGGATTGCATGCACACCACGGTGTCCAGTATTAGTTTGACGGAGGGGTTCATACAGAGGAAGTGCTGGAGCGTGATGTCCGCACATTTATTTCGACTGCTTAAGACGAACTTCAGGTTCAAGATAAAAACCTGACAGTTGGGTCTATCTGTGATCGAAACCAACAGTGTCTTGAAAGTAGTTTAGTCCATTGTTAGTTTCAGTTTTTAAGGGGAATTTGGTTAATAATTGTGTGAGCAAATCCCCCCTCCCCCCTTAGTTTCTGGTTTTCACCCTGGAATTACTAATGCATTTTGTACTCCTGTGAAAAATCCAATGAGAATAAGGGCTTTCTTAATGTAATCAGGCCTTCACTTTTTATTTAGATAGGGAAAAAAAACTCCTTATGTTGGTTCTATTAATTGGCATTCTAAATGAAATAAATGTCTGCTTTTTTAATCTACAGAAACCTATTATTTTAAGTTGTTTTTGATCCTAAAATGCCTTTTTGTTAATTCAGATTCAACAAAGTCTTGAGGCTCACACATTCTCTGTATACCAAGAAATGAGACCCAGCGAAAATGTAGCATTTTTGTAAACATTGACTGTGTGTCTTCGAGACTGAACTGTGCACTCTAACTTTTTTTAAATGTTGATACAGTATGGAAGTTTTAGACAATTTGTTATCTAGTGCAATATGCTGTATATAAGAGCTTTGCTCTACAAAAAGCAGTTTCTGAATCCCCCCCCCCATTGGTACATTTTTTTTCATTAAAAGTGTATTAAAGCCTGAAATGCTTTTGAGGTTTTTATTATTATTATTATTATTATTATTATTATTATTATTATTATTATTAAGCCTACTCAGCTAAAGGTAAAACAACCTGATGCCATTTAGTGGAGCCAAGCTGTGCTGAGGTTGAACATACTGTTTGTTTGTTTTCTGTCTCTCTGTCTGTCTGTCTCTCTCGCATGCGCGCTCTGATAAATCGAGAAGTTGTGAAACTAGTCGGCTGTTTGGTTGAGGCACAGCCAGCTGCTTCCCTCTCCCACTGCGAGGTCATTAATTCAGTGGGCCATGCAATTCCTCCAGCCCACACTAATGACTGCCTGTCAGATTATACACACAGAGCTGTAAATGACCTGCACTGCCCATTTATACACCAAGCAGTCCCTCTCAAGCTCAATTCATGTCCTTCATTTAAGGGTCACAGTTGTCCAGTTAATGCGTCAAAAGTAGAGATGGCACGGATCTGATATCGTGTGTTGGAATCGGCCGGGACCAGCAAAAATGCTGGATCAGATATCGGTTAAGAAATTATTAAGGAAACCAATCCGATACCATCACAAATCCAGCCTAAATAAAGTGCAGCAGCGTGGCATGTTACATGTGATAACAGCCAGGTTAGTTTTAACAGGTCCGATAATAACAGCTTGGATTCTTTGAGTAGTTTTTACACCACTGTAAAGTTTAAATGTAACATTTTCTTCTCATTAACAATTAAAAACTATTATGTTTAAATACAAACATCCATGCACTCACACACGTGTGACTGGCATTGCTCTTTTTGATAACCCAGTGTTAGGCTACCTGTTTTCCAGTGAGGGCATTTAAATGAGATAAAGTAGTGTTTTAGCGCTATTCAATTACAATTCCGCGACCAACGCTGATTAAATGTTTTGGTTTTTTTTAAAGCAAATGATGTTCGTTTCCAGTTTGGCCATGAAGTCAATGAAATTTGGGGTCAGGGGAAGGAGAAATCACCAGAAACCTGACAAACAGACAAAAAAGAGAAGAAATAACCAAATTAATAAAGTACTTGCCTTCTTTAAATTCAAGTTACTTTTGTGGCTTTAGTATATACAAACTGCATGAAAAAAACGGGGAAAAAAAACAACTGTTTTCCGTTAGCCTGTTGAGGTTTAAGGTAGATTTGATGTTTTGAATAAGAAGCTGGAGAATAAGCTAACTTCAACTAACTTTTTTAGTAAGAATAACCCATTGTAAGCATCAGATTAAATATCTATTGGTTTAAGCATAGCTCGTGTGAAGAGAGACTAGTACTAGTTGTCTCTCTGTCTGCTCACTTAGTGTCCGGTGTGCCAGCCTGGAGGCTGTTCACAAGAACAGTTGATTGGGAACTACAGTTGAATTCAGTAAGGAGAAAATATACAAACTATAGTGTACATTTTAGGAATGAGTGAGTGAAGAAGCCATATTGAGCAGAGACAGAGTGAGTGAGTGTGTGTGTGTGTGTTTGTATTGGGGTGAGTACAGTAAAGTTGAGAACCAAGGAGGTGCTGACCAAGGCAATAAATATCACACTAAGAGAGACACTGACTGTAAGGCAATGGAAGGAAAAATGCTTTAGTCTTGTAAACAAAGTTTTTTGTTTTTTTTAAATCTCTTATCTATGGATGACATCTGTAAATTAGCATATATAATTCCTCTCTCACAAAACAATTGCCCCAAACAACTACACTACAGTTCAATGGTGGTTTTTAATGAAAAAAATATTGGATCAATATCACTATTGGGTGACCCTCCAATATAGGACATCGGTATCGGATCAGTAGCAGAAAAACGTACTGTGCCAACTCTAATTCAAAGAGCAAAAGCCAGTTATATATTTTTTGTCTGTGGCTTTTTGGTAAGACATTGCCTTGTTTAAATGATTAACAGAGATGCCCATGAGAAAATAAGGGACCTCTTCCATGCATGTGCCTTGTAATAACTTTGCCAAGTAGCTATAAAATAAGTACATGAAAAAAAGATCATGCAACAAGCAAAATGTCAAAGCATCATTCTAGATTTTGTGTGTGTGTGTGCCAACATGTTTGGAGATTGAGCAAGACATTTTCTAGGGTTTCAGGGCAGGTTATAGTTTTGAAACTCATATTCTATAGTTTCCTATCTCTCTCTATCAAACATGTGCCTGACACATGTGTTTTACTCCCACTGTCAGGTACACTTTCACCTCTGCATTACCAAACTCACCTGTTCTGCCACTTAATGTGGAGAACTCCCTAGCCTGAAGCGCCAAACACTCTCACTCCAAGCCCTGCCAAGTGTTGTGCTTTTTCATGCCTGATCAACACTACAAGAGGCATTTCATCCCAACTCATGCATTGTGGAACAATGAACTGCACTTTTCATGTTCAGAGCTGTTTATAAGAACTGCAGGTACTTGTGCAGCAAAAATAAATATACCCACTGATTTGGTGGCCCTTGCAATTTTTTTCATGGAGGATATGTTAGCCGCATCAGGCATTCTAACTTGGACTTTCAGTCACAGCTTTGAGTACTCAAAGTTTACATAGTACCTCACAGACCTTTGCTTAGCCAATTTATTAGGTTCTTTTGCCTATGCTGCCATTAACTGAGAGCCAGGTGTAGAGTAGAGAATACCAGACTACACACAAAAAGTCCAGCAGAGTAGTTAAAAAATAAGTGGATGGTAGCTTAAGATTTTGAGTCTTGGAAATAAAAGCATACTACAAGAGCAGCCGAGTCAAGCATAAAGGGGGTGGGTGGTGGTGGATGATCTCGACTGGGTCAGCAGCCCTCCCCTGGGGCCATGCTGTTGTGGTGCTCCTGCAGAATGGGGGGGAGTGGCTAGAGTTTGGGCCAGCCCTCCTCTCCACAGCCTTGCTTGGCTCAGCACTTTTCATGGAGGAGCGAGAGTCTTGGCAGCCCCTGGCTCGCGAACAATGGCCCCTCTGTTCTGGGCTGCTTGCTGGCTGAAAGAGACGCCCATTAGCCCCACTGTCTATCTCCAGGGTCAGGCCCGAGGGTCACCGGCAAGTGCAGTTCTTGTTTATGTCTGCAAAGACAATCAAAACACTCAGTGGCCGAGGTTAACCCTTTCCTGCCAGGATCCTTGCACAAGAGAGTTCATAAAATGCAGTGGACAGTAACTCTTAACGATTGAAATTTGTTATGAGGTACTGAATAAATTTTTGAGAAATTCCAATATCATGTTCTTAACCCCCATTGGTAGAACATAAGGTTTGCTGTGCTCTTTTGCAGTGTGGTGTAGCATAAGATCTACTGTTTCTCACCCCTTTGTATTGCCTGTTACTGTTTAATACTGTCCATGTGTCACATAACCTGGGTAACCTGGGGACACTGTAGTTCATTTCTCTTGTACACATGTGCAATAGATATGACAATAAAGTGGACTCTGATACCCAAAGTACCCATTGCTGCTAAGTGAACATAGCAATTGTGATAACTGCAAATTGCCACTAAAAGGGGCTTCAACACCTCCCATAGTGAAAAAGCCATAAAGGCACACTCCAAGCAGCAACAGCTGATGTAGTTTATACTGGCTGTGAGGTAAATGCTTAATTACTGTTATAAAGCATCCAATCAATTCATTACCCTCAAATAGCTATTTTGCAGTGTCAAAGTAATAAAAATAGCATTAGTTTCTATCAAGCAATCCTATATGTCATAAAAGCTATGCTTTGAAAGAAAAAAAATAAAAGTGTGGCTATTGAATTGTATTTTGTTAATATGTAAATGTGACACAGGAGCATGCAATGTATGTCTTCATATTTCCTTTAGTAACTGCACATTGCATTTGTATCTAAAACTCCTACATGTAGAATCCATGCCAAAATAAAATGGAATCAAAAATGGAATGGAAAACCTTTCAGCATGGCAGTTTATGTTTCGCTTCAGTGTGCTCTAGTGAAGATGGCTGTTACATTAGAATAGATTATGGATTTGTTGAAGGTTAGCGCATCTTTCATCTTTCATAATATATAATATGCCAGTTATCCATTGTTGGCCATCTTTGAAGTCACCTTCTTTCTCAGAGCAAAACATTGGACAGTTGACTACATTACATTTTGGCACAACTATTGCATACTCTTGTAACATATGCAATGCGTTCCCAAAATGCACTGAGTGAAATATTGACAAGCACTACTGACAAGCACTCCACTTGTCAGTATTTGGGTGGTTAAGGTACTTGACTAGAAATAAGAAGATTGCCAGTTTAAGCCCCACCACTGCCAAGTTGTCATTGTTGGGCCCCTGAGCAAGACCCCTAACCCTCAATTGCTTAAGTTGTATTCAGTCACAATTGTAAGTTGCTTTAGATAAAAGTGTCAACTAAATGCTGTAAATGTAAAATTTACTTTGAAAAGCCATAGCAGCTCAGATTTCATTTCAAGGTTTGTACTGCATTTCAATAGGGCATTAATATCTGTTGAGGGTTCAGCAGGAGGTCATGAAATAGGCCTAAGGAGAGATGCATCCTCATGATGATCCTAAAGCCACTCAGCGTTATGCATATGTATCACAGTACACAATGTCTCCAATGATGGGGGGTTCTGTAGTACAGATCAGCTTGAGCCTTCTATCTTCTGACAGCTCTCTCCAGTTTAATGTGGGCCACCATTTGCAGTGCTGGAGACAATAGGAGAAAAGTTGGCCCCCACCAGGATTGTAGTGTTGCCCCTGATTCTGTGAGATGTGGTGGCAGCTCAGCTTTGTTCTTGCTAAAGCTCTCTTCAGAATAGACAGACACTCAGTCTTCTTCCTGTCCTCAGATATGAGTCACGTCTTTTCTAGCCCCAAAGGCTTCAGGGCTGTGGGTGGAATTGAGGTTGCTACTTGGGTTACCATCCTAAAGCTCCACTTTCTCAGGAGGTTATGTATCGAGATGGTTGGGGTAATCAAAACATCTAAGGACAGAGAGTCTTTATGACAGGCCAGCTTTATTTGCACTTCCTCCTGTAATGCTTGCATTTCCTCTTTCCAGACACACTTATTTTAAAGTTTCAGAAGGCAAGCGTATAGTCGGTGGTCAACTTGTCCTTTCCGGAAAGGGTTACAGATATTCACCAGATTCTCTGCTTTTTGCAGAATGTTTGAACACAGTATAGATGAGATAAGCCTATTCATTTTGTCAGGCATGGCTGCTCTAAACCCAGAATTACCCAATCAAAAGCTCTGCCAGACAGTATTACAGCATGGCATATGAGACTTATGCAGTGCCCCATCCAAGAGACACTGTAGCAAAAATCTACAACTCCTCTGTGACACAATGAGAAAAACAGGTATGAATACAAAGGCACAAAGCTTTAACAGTAATAACAAAAAAAAGGTCAACAGGGAGAATATTGGAACAGAAAAATGACACGATAATGCATAGAACATTAAGTATGACTTCATTAAATGACAAAAGAAGGAAGTATTTAGTCAGAAATTGTTAGGTGTGATAATGAACCACAGGTTTTAGTAATCAAAGATGATTAATTGGGGTCACTGTGCCAAAGGATGCACCCATGACTGGTGTTATCAAATCATAATGTGCTTTTTTCAATTCTTCAGTGTCTTGTCTTTTTAGTTTAGTGTATCCAAGCCTGTTATTTAGTTATCATTCGTTAGTGTATTGTAGCATGTGTTGCAACTTGAATGTTGAAATGCATAAACTGTATTTTAAACTGTAGTGCATGTAGGGGGAAGGGCAGGCTTTTAATTTATAGCCTGAAAGACTTACTGTCTATGAAATCTAATACAAACTACACTAATAAGAATCCATTGCTAGTGATGCACAGCCAATATAATTATGGGGTTTGTTGTTACATAGTGACAAGGAATGTTAAATGGATATACATACTAGTACACCTAAAAAGTACTTATCAGTATTAAAATACTGGATAATCAGACATGATTGACATGGTATGTAGGTTAGTAAAGTGAAAACAAGATTTTAAAAAATGAGATTAAATGCTGACCACCAGGGTAGACTAATAACCGAAACAATAACATATTCCCAAAACAATAATAATAAAAACAATAACAACATGAACAATAACATACAGCCAAAGCATTGCATCCATGCTTTTCCATCACAGATTTCCTTTTATATTGTTTCTCAGTATTTTTGCATTGAACTGTAAAAGTTCCCTCAGTCTTTCCATGAACTATAACCAGAGATTGCTATCTAATGTTAACAGAGACATAATTGGCAGAACAGGTTAGACTAGGTCAATAGACTTGGGAAGAGCCCCCCTACCCCACCCAGTCTCTAAGGTTGAATGTTATCATTTTATTGCTCTTACTTTGTGGACATATTCCTTGGTCATTTTTTCATCAGCTAACATAAAATGTTTTAGATTCTGTCAAAGGTAAATGAAGTAATGTATGTAAAGGTTAATGAAGAAAATTATACAGGACCTGATCTCATTTTCTGTACCCTGAGATCCATAACCAATAGCTGATGAATAACCACATGTTTCGAGGTTTACTGGGAATTTAAATCAAATATGTTTTATTGCCTCAAACAATCCCTTATATCTAAGTTTGTATATCTTGTAAAGGCTAGTAGCTCTGAAAAATACAATTCAGGCTTTTGTTTTCTCAATTCAGCTCTTAATAGTAAAGAATTAGTGCTTAAAAATGACCATTTGATTATTAGTCAGTTATGAATAACTGAAAATGTATAGGTTAATTAGCCATCCAAAGCCTAAGGCACCAAAAGCTGTGACACCTACTGGTTTAGGGATTCAAAACATGCATGTCTGATCTGCTGTTTTAAACACTACACAGCTCTTCCCAGTGACAAAGAAAAAAAAACACTAGAACAAATAAGGAAGTAGCTTAAGAGGGAAAGTACAGTAGGAAGTGTATGCACACAACCTGTGACTTGCACTCTGAAGGAAATGTGCAGAGGAGCATGTTCATCATTTGCCCTCCCTTTTTGTACCTTTTAGGTATTAACTTACTGGCTTCAGCCATACTAAATGCACCAACCTAAGACCAAACACTTGTCTTAGCCCTATCTGTGTCATTTGAAACTCACTGGAGTGTCTTTCACAGCCCAGAGCTTGAGTCTATTATAGAATTCATACCCCATTAAAGCCCTAAAAGGTGATAAGTCTTTGCAAGAGTGTGTTCTGAGCAAAGCACATCTGCTTTTCCTCATAGAGTTTCATCATGCAAGTGAGAGCAACAAACAACCCAGTTAAATGTGTTAGGCTAGGCCAGGTGGTTTAATCACAGCTGTTCTCACAGCTTGCATGGGTATTCTATGGGCCTAATGATCTGCCATAGAAAAGAGGCCTAAGATTGTAATACATTCTTCAACAAGCAAAAGTATACATTCATGGTCATGTTGAAAATCATAAATGAGGTCCATACTGTCATTGAGCAATGCTATACCCTTTTCTATAAGATTTCCCTTGTAAAGGCAGCTAGAGAGGTTGCTGTGCCAACCTTTAGTGGCAGAAGGTACTCGGGAGGGATTCATGAGAAACAGTAGTACAGATCCAGAAGTGGGTGCACACAGCTTTCCTCAGAACAATAAGAAAAAGGATGTAGATGAATCTATATTTCACTGTCTAAACTAGATTATCGATACTACCTTAAGTGAATAACATATGAGTTGTGCAGAAACTTCTTTTTTAACCTACAAATGCTGTGTCCTCTCAGTAGTCGCCATTACTTGTCATGTATGATACCACCATTTTTGTCAGTGCACTGCAACATTTAGCAGGGTCATCCAGGCTGGATCCCACCAAATATAACTGAAAGAGTAAGTGAGTTTAGACTGTGTGCTTAGGGTATGTTAACTCCTTGAACAGTCTTATCCAAACCAAGACACTAGGGACCAGGAGAGCAATCCTTATACAGTCCACTAAATGTCTGACAAACACTCCCTGCATTAACAAATGTCTATGCCTAAATTCACAAATGAGCTGAGCTGAAAACATCTACTGCAGTCTCACAGCAGTAAGCCTGTTCAGCAAATCCCTGATATAACACAGGCCAAAATCATAGAGATTTGAAGTCTCTTGAGGGGTGGCAGCTGCTGGCTCCAAACTTCAGATCAAATATCAAGATACTCCACCTTTCAGATTCTGCTCCACCTGCTGCAGATTTATAAGAAAACAAAAGGCCTTAAAGAAAGATATATTTGTTATTTTTCATACTTGTGTTTCCTAAACTCTCATACATGTTGGATGCCCCTCAGAAACCACAGCCCTGCATTTATTCTGCAATATATATTTTACTATTTCAGACATTGGTTCTAACTTCTCATGAGTAGATAGGCATACCTATAATAAAGTTGTCACAGTACTTTTCAGTTTATTAAGCACATCTATCTATTTGTTATTTGCCTTTTGAATAACCTGAATAATTTGCAGCTTGGATTGCAAGAGGTACTGCCCTTCCTGCTTCCTAAAGTATATATTGCAAAAAGTGGCCATCAAGGTATTGCAAATGGTCATCAAGAATGCTTACATACACTAAGCTATTTTGTTAGCATTTCTGCAAAGCTCACCACAGAAGATCAGATAGGTAACTTTATCAAGCACAAACTGAGCACAGCCATTTTGTTGGGCTATGAGAAGCAGTAATTCCCTGTCTCACAGCTGTGACACAGACGTGCACACACGCACACGCACACACACACACACACACACACACACACACACACACACACACACACAGTCCTGCGGTTAAGGGGAGGGACCTGAAAGGCAAGCACGCCATTAGGAACCCAGTGAACTCTATTTTTCCCATACACCAGGGAATTGCTATGCACACAATTTCTAAAGACTTTCTTTTAAAAGAGACACTATATACACTGATATAATTCTACTACACTGATATAATTCTACTACACATACTTTCTGCAGTGACATAGCAGTGTCATAGCATACTACAAATGTGTTACAAATGCATTTCTCCGCATATTTATTCATGCTCTTGGCGCTTCAGTTGTTGAAGCTAATTTGTGTTGTAGATTTCATCACCCAAGAAACAACCTTTTTGTCTACAAACAAAATGGGTGTGTCTGCCTTGAAAATTACCTGTCCTGTTGCTCCTCTTGTTTTTTTCTCTCATTTCTTCTTTCTGTATTTAAGGAGAACAAGAGTCATGTTCACACCTGGTTCGCCTGGCATGTGGCGAACGGTAATGAGAGAAAAGTTTGCTCATGCCGGATCTCCAGACAGACGCTCGCTGTGAGATCGCACCTCAAGAGTGAAACAATAAAAAGAAGATAACGCCTGCAGGCTGCATGCAGTCCAGTACAGCTAGTGTGCTTTACCAGGGCTGCTGGATGGCAAACTGACATGTCAAATTACCAGTTTCACGTGACTCACTTTGATAAGGAAAAGTTTTCAGGGAAAGCACAGTTGGTGGCCAGGGAAGGGATTAAACCAAGAAATTGGTTCATGATGTGTGGATGAGTGATTTCTGCTCACGCAATGAATCTGTTGTAAGCATTTCAGTAGAGGAGAAGTGTTGTATTGGGAAAAAAAACCATTTTAGTATCAGGTTTCAAAACAGCACATTGTCTCTCCTTTGTATTTCACCTCACAATCTTTTTTTTTCCTGGACAAACCATTGTTTCTCAAAATACAACCCCCCACCTCTCTGCCCTTCTTTCTCCCTTTCTCCACCCCTCCACAAGCTGTTGTTTCTCCCTGACAGTACTGATTTACTCCAGGCTTGGACCATGGCCAGCTCTTCTGGGATACTCCAGCCAAGTGGTGTTGGCAATAAACAAAGTTGTGGATTTTGCGCAATCCTCACCTCCTGTAGATCTGGACAGCTGTGGCACGCCCTCCCCCAGAATGCACCTCTGCCTCCCTCTAGTTCCACCTCTGCAAATCCCAGCTGCCATTACTACTGGGAATGGATGCATATAGTGTGTCAGGAAAATTATGTGACAAGGCTGCATTTCTTTAGGTGCTGCATGTGATCAACTAGAGTAAAACAAAGCCCTTTTGTCTGAAACAGTATTTGTTTTCTTTTGATGGGTTAAACAATTGCAATTTAACATTCTAGGTTATAATTAGTTAAAAAATAGCATTAGACAGTAGTATAACTGAGTCAGGGTTTACTTATGCGGGTCTAACTTGAGAGGTCTCGCCATGTTAGCAGGTTTTTAAAGCCTGTATATAAATCTGAAAAAGCTACACAACATGTAGAATCTGCTTCAAGATATGCATTGCTTTGCATTGGTAAAACTGGGACATGTACAACTGTAAAAAAGGAAATGGGTCACTTCCTAACTAATAACTATGATTTCAATGGGAAATTTGAGGGAATCAAGTAGAAATTGTTCCACAGTGCAACCAGTATGATGCACTGTGATTAAATGAAAGACCTACAACTATATGACTACAAATAGTAATCCAGCACAAGCGGTGATTTCAATATTTAGTTTCCATTTTGTGTTGTGAAGCTAATTAGTAATATGAGGTGTTGTTAATGGACTGGGTTCAGAGCCCTGCAGTACAGAACACAAGTACTGATTAATATGTGACTGACAACTTCAAGGAGTTTGGAGTCATGATGAGTCATTTATACCTCAATTATTGTTTTATTGCCCTGTTGTGACACACTAGGTGATTAAGTCTTCTTAGCTTTATTCTATGTTGTAATGCACTCTGAAAAGCAGAAGTAAAACACAGTTTGTCAGGCAGCACAACAGCATAACAGCATCATTTTTCCTGCTGTTATGTGCTGGATTATTCCAGGAGCATCTTTGCATAGCCTGCATCTGGGGCCCTGCCTTGTGTGGTAGATACCAGTCTCTATTCATCTTGTATTCAAACCTTGTTACTGAGCTGCCATGATTATTGTTTCTGTGCTGTCTTTAAATCCAGCCTTTTCCAGCTATTAGTAGGATTTTTCTATATCAGTCAATTCCACTATTTGCTGGTTGTACATACCTTGCAGGGGTATATCCTCTCATGATAGTTCCTGCTCCTCCTCATTCCCATTCTCCTCATGTTTCTGCTGTCTGAGGTACTAACTAAGCACTTCATCACTTGAGGTTATCTTCCTGGTGTACCACTAGATCTTGGTTGTTTCATCCTAGATAGTGAATCTGATGCTTACTAGTCCTTGGTCCACTTCTTTCTGCTTAGTGTACAGTCTCAGAGTCCTGGATGTGGGATGAAACCCTCCGTGTACTGTGAGGAGTTTCCTTGTCTTTATGTAAGTGGCATCTATCTCCTCCTTTTACCATCTTATTATGCCAGCAGAGTATGATGACTGGTAGAGTGTAGATGTTTGGATTTGCTTCTGGCATACAGCTTGATGTCATCCATGTAGATGGTTGCTCCATTCTATAGCCAGTATCCGTAGCCACTCTCGGTGATGATTTCACAGAGGGGCTTAAGGCCTATGCAGAACAGCAGTGGGAACAGGACAAATTGGTAATTGGTAAATCCCACCCTTGATGGTGACTCATGCTATTGGCTTGAAGTTGGCCTCTAGAGTAATCTTCCACAGCCCCACTGAGTTCTTGATGAAGGTTCTTAGAGTTCTGTTGATGTTACGCTGCCTCAAACATTCCAGGATCCATGTGTGGGACAAGGAATCATAGGCGGATCACAGATTGGTCTGTCTGGTCTTACAGTCTCAAGTGACTGTTTTATCCACCAGTAGCTGGTGCTTGGCCCCTCTAGTGTTCTAGCCTGACATTAATGATGCCTGACAGGAGCTTTCATGTTGTGCTGGTTATTGGCCAGTAGTTGGATGGAACTGTCCCTTTCTGGGAACCTTCAGGATCAGGACTGTCCAGCCTTCAGTTACTTCAGTTCAGGATGGGTTCCATCCATTAGCAGCTGGTTCTTTTGTACTGCCAGGTGCTCATGGAGTGCAGTTAGCTTCTTCAGACAGTAGGCATAGACTATTTCATGGCCTGGAGCTGTCCAGCTCTTCATACTTGAGATGATGGATCCTGTTCAGGGAGTTTGCTGTTGTCTGATCTCTGGTTCAATAACCACTGGGCATTGTTGTTGTGGCATCCTTCTCCCATATGCTTTTCCAGTAGTGTTCAGTCTCTAGCTTTGGTGGGTCTGTTCTCATACTGTTACCCTGTTAATTTTTGCTTGGCAGTCTCCAAAGTCTCAGGTATGAGCATCTTGTTATACTTCTTAGGTACTTTCATCATGCCTTTCTGCAGTTGATAGCTGGCTAACTTCTCTCCATGTTGCCTTTATCTTGGCCTTCAACCTCCTTCTCCAGAAAGGATACTGTTCCTTGACGATGTTCATCTTGCAGAGATGATCTTAAGTATCACTGTTGCTGTGGCATACATCAACTCAGTGGTCTCAATGGTGAGCTTTGTGCATGGGTTCGTTGGGTCTTGGTTCCCAACATCCATAGTTCCCACATCCTTGGTATCTACCCCCTCACACTGAGGTTATAGCATTACAACAATCCTCTATTCTCCACTCTTGTCCATGATTGTCTTGTATTTGTTTCAGTAGCTCACTTTTCAACAGATTGCCCAGGTCCCCCAGCATCTGATGCAGTCCTTGTTGACCTGGGTAATGTCTGAACCAGTGTGACTCTTTTTTCAAACTGTCATTGTTATTGAGGTAGGCAGGTTAAGGACCTTTCCTAAGAGACAACACTGGAAATGCCCAGTGTTGCTTAAGCTGCACACTCACTCTGCATTTACTTCAGGAAATGCACTTTTCTAGTATTTATTTTCTGAAAGAGAAGAACATTTCTTCTCTCTTCCCTAAAAATCTCTTTATAAAGAGGACTTTAGCAATCATGGCCTACTCAACTGACTTACACTTAAAGATGAGACAGTGCACCTCTGATAAACTTGGACATTGTCAGTGAATCTAAGTTTTCTATGTATTTACTGAGAAGCCAGCAGGCAGTGAAGGATGTGGTAGGCCACTGCCTAGCTGACTTTAGGTTGTTTGTGGCAAGCTTTGGTGGTTGTCTTATGAAAGTCCTCAAGATGCAAAAGCTTCAGGATGACTGATACTAAAGCAGATACTACCTATTTGATTTTCAGTACTGAGCTTTGCCTGACACTTAGAGTTTCACCACAAAGTTCAATGGAGTACATGCAAGCATTTGTATTATATATATATAACATTACTAATGCTGGAAGTGAAGTAAACAATGCATTTACCTAGTAGTGATCCTGTGGGCTAGGTGATTAATCATAGTGTTTAATTCTGTGATCTTGGAGAGGCAGTAGAAAGACTATTGTGCAGGTATGGCGAAACACTGGATTCACTCATCCTCTGCAGAGTGAGACAGAAATATCTCAAAATCACCATAGAACAACTGACCACAATGTAAGATGTTAGACACATGTGTTCGTATTTTTCTAGTTACTGTGCACATATATTTTCCTTTGTGACTAAATAGGTGTGACATGGCTGTTGGGGTTTTCAGTGTGAGTACACGAAGTGCCAGATCTGTGTATATGTGCTGAGAGCAAATAATTGCAAGGGCTGCAAATTCTGATAAAAAACAGGAAATAAGACTTGTGTAAATAATCATACTTCAGTGTGTCAGGGGATATGAAAAGCAGGAGCAAGACTATTGTTTCTGCAGCCGCTGACCTGTCATAATGCTCAAGCTGCAACAGTGTTAGACAGGCTCTGATAAACTTGTCTATGTAGTCGCTGTTTCAAACAGTAACTTTGTTAGCCTATGGACCTGCCATGGGTTGATTTGGCATCACTTCCTGAAGCATGTGTCATTCTCAGTCCTGACTCCAAATGGCTATATATTCAGATTTGAGGGAATAGAGCTTGTTGTCCAAGACATCCTTGCAAAGACCTATGAACACAAGATTTGCACTGTTTGTAACATGAAAGTATAAGCTTGCTTGGAAATCTACAAATTGACAAACATTCCACATAGAATAACCACCACTCACTGCTCACAACAGCTGAGCTGGCAGATCACAGCATTGCAACATGGGGCCATATGCAGGAAAATGTCAAATCTGTTCCAGCTTGCACTGCAATTTACTGTTGCCAAAGTGAGAATAGCAGTCAATTAAGCACAGTAAACACCTTATTCAGTGGGTTTCTATGGTTTATCTTCGAGGCAGTTCTTGATTTTTTCTCAGATAATGACACTGAGGGCAGTCAGCAGGCCCTAACTGGTCTGGGTGGTATTACTCTACATGTTAAGGTAAACATCAAAGCCTTGATTAAATCAGGGATTAAATTCACTTCAATTGAAATGTAATTGATGTGCTCAGTGCAAATATAGTGCCAATAACACAGATGAAACCTTAAAATAAATATATTTTGTATTCTAATGTCATTTGATACGATTTACAAAGCGTACTGATAGATTTATGTCGGAGTTCTTAAAAATCCAGTGTGATGTCTTTTTATTTTCATCTGACAGACATTCTTATTCAGAGTGACTAACAGAAGTGGACATTTATAATTGTAGATTATGGTAGTGGGCACAGTTTTATGTGCTATTACTAGTCACTGATCGCCTTTATACTCCCATCAAGATTGTATGTCCTATAGCCAGTGCGGGAGTTTTTTTTGTCCTGCTCTACCTCTCTTAATCCCATGTCAATGTATAAATTGGTGGCACTTTGAATATCTAGTTCATAGCATACTCCCTTTAAAATATTGCGAAACATTTTGTGAGAAAACAGAAAAAAAAAATTCTGTAAGCTGAAAAGAGCTAGAGTGTTCTCATAGAGTTCTAAACAATGGCCGCCAACTCTACTGAGCGATTTTGCTGACATGGGGGGAGGGGGTCAAGCAATTAGGCTGTGACTGCACTTGGCTAGCCTCCAAAGGTCCAGCTAAAGCTCAGTGTGCACTGCCATGCTCTGTTGAATGCAAATGACATGGCCTCACTACAGCAAGTCTGACAATCCCACAACCTCGACAACCCCTCTTTTCTGTATGGGATGGGTTTGATTTAAAAGCTCCAAGCATGGCTGCTATTAGGTTTTGGATTTTTTTTTTTTTTTTTTGCTAATTACACTAGCATGGAAAACAAACACAGCAGTGGAATTGAGCCCCAATTCAATGTCACATGGGACAAATTTATTTGTTTATCCAATGGGGACTCAAGGTTCCCTCCACAGTACTAACCCCCAGAGCTGTTTGGATTGGAGAGTGAGGGGATGCAAAAAACTTTCCACTGAGAGCTGTTCATAGACAGAGGAGTTGTGTGGTTTTGTTTTTGTCATGCATAATCTTATATGGCCTACTATACTACATCTGTGAATCACCTGACAACAGATGAGCTGTATTACAGAAAACAAATGTGCTATAAAATACTGCATAAAATTGTTTACAACAGTAGGAGGACTCAGGGTAAAAGAAGATGGGAATGTATTTAGTGAGGGGAAAATATAGGTAATTTTATGGCTAGCAGCTGTGGTATAATTTAGGCATCATATTGCAATTAAAGACAAAATGGTGAGCCCCGGAAAAATGACAGTTGAACATTAGTCAGTAATTATAGCTGCCATGTTTGAGAGGAGGTGCCTCTGGGACTATAAAGTATAAACAGTTTGTACTTGTTCTCTCTCTCTCTCTGACTCTCTCTACAATTGTACCACAGCTCTGAGACCACAGGCTGTGAATGTATGTTGAACTTCTTGCAGTCTGGTAGGGAATTTATGAACTACATGTCTTATCTAAATATGTGTCAGTCATCTGAATCTCACTTCAGTTTGCACAGTGGTACTGAGTGGTAACTACAAAGGGTGCTTTATAAAGGACACTTTACCATTAGTTGAAAAAAACAACATGATAGAACAAAATTACACAAAAACAATAGTTTTCATCTGGGAGACAAAACCATTTACACACTGTATATAGGTGTGGTTTCAGCAACATTAATGTTAATAATCACTGACAAGACGTAAAGCGATAACACTGATAAAAATGTGGTTTTAATGGTAATTTAAAGGATGATATTGTGAGATATCACCCACATTTTGTGGGCATGAACTCCAAAATATGGAAGCCATTACACCAACACTGGTCTTGGACACCTACCACCCTAAAGAGTTTTAGTTCCAACACACCTGGCTCTAATATTCAGATACTAGTGTGAAGGCCTTGATTAACTGGGTCAGTTTTGTTAGATTAGAGTTGAAACTAAACTGTGCACAAATGTTCTGGACTGGAGCTAAGGAACCCTGCATCACACTAAAAATGGTGTGTCTCAATGCAGTCCTTGGGACATAGCATGCTGGTCCATGTTTTGTCTCTAACCTAGTTCCTGTTACACATGTAAGAAGTGGTTTGATTCTGAAGTGTTGGGAGTTAGAGCAAAAAAAAACCCCCAAAAAACCCAAAAAACAGAGAATCTGTTAGACCCCAAGGACTGGGTTGAGGAATACTACACTCATAACCCTGCAGTCCATAGAAGACTCTTTAAACAGGACAGTAATTTACTGCATGGACCAGTTACCATCTGAATCTAAAACTGTCACTTATCCTGGTGCAGCACCTGCATTACTTTCCTATTGTACAATGTTACCTATGAAAGAGAAATAACAGGCTCCTGCTGTGCAGTAAACCCCTTTAGATCCTTCCATAAGTTGTTTTATGTTTTGTATGATAAAATAGTTCACTGCATTTCTAGAAACATAGAAGTAAATAACTGCACCTAAAAATGGTGGAGAAGTAATATTTTAAATTTGTGATGAGTTTTGCTCTCTCTGCATATAGGAAAGTCTAAGTTAGAGAGGAAAGTCTGGTGAACCAAGCAAAACTATCTGATGGGAACATAACTAGGGGGACAAAGTGTCTACATAATAATTTAATAAATAATAAATGCTTTAAAAACCTAAGATGCTAACTCTGTTATTTGGTAATAGCAGCATCTATACATACCTTACTTTTAAGTTTACAAATGCTATTATTAAGAGTGTAACTGAATATTTAAAAAGTGTTGATAGTAGGTGTTGGTGGCTAGCTAGCTAGTCTTCATATAACCAGTAAAATGTCCACTGCTTTCCATTTAACAGAGATGTACTTCTGTAATACTTGTCTGTAGTTTTGTTGCAGCATCCAGTATGTTACTGTTCAGTACACTAGGGACCCAGACAAGATTCAGCATGGGTACTAAAGGTCACTTAGTCATGTAAATAACAAAATGTGGGAGTTGTTACTGTACCATACGGTACTGTGCTGTTAAACAGAAGTGTTATCAGAGGACACAAGTATAAACCAGCATCAGCGGACCTGTACTGGAGGGATATAGGGACATATGAAAGCACAACCAGACTATTAGAGCTATGATTGTGAAGGGCTTTGAAATGTATAAGAACCGATATTGAATTTGGGCTGAGACATGTAACCTGTAAAGGTGACCAAAGTGATGTAAGATGAACACTGTACAATCAAGACAGGCACTTAACAAAGGCTCTGAGTTTCTGTATCTTTTGTGTTGAGCAGAGGGCGGAGGCATGCAAACTTGCAGCCACAAGTACTTCAGCTCATAGCAAACGTAAATGCTGAGAGTGAATCTTTTTTTTTCTTTCTTTGCTCTTTTCCTCTCTGTCCATCAATAATCAATGCATTTGAGTTACATAACAAAACTCCATTTGATTTTTCTTACATATTTTATACTCTAGTGGTGACAAAAGAGTGGTGTTATCATTAGTAATCTAAAGAAGTTATTTGGAACCAAACAAACATCAGCTTTTGTTAACAGGGAGAAACATACACACATGCTATGGCCCTAGTGCTATTTGAACAGACTATAATTAACTCCTGACAACTCTTGACAAAACTTACCTTTCAGTTATGCTCATATTATAAAAAAAACACATACTGATATTATATAAATATTGTGGCACTAACTGTGCTATGAAAAGAAATGCTTTTAAATGAGTTACACAGGTTATAAGGACCTGTTAACGTTCAAAAAAGCAAGTGAGATTGTTTAGATATTTCTGGCTCTTCTCCCAAACTCCTTATCTCTTTCTCCTAATCAAATTTATTGCTGGAGCATATAAATAATAGGAAAGGGGCCACAGCTGTGCTCCTGAAACCAGTTTTTCCTCCCTTGCGTTTTCGCTCCCTTCCCCTCTTCACTCCCTCTGCCCTTGTAGCTGGCCGTCTTTCTTTCTGTCCCCACTGCCGTTCCCTGTACCCTCCCAAACGTATAGCGTGGTTTTTGTTTGCTACTATACTTCTCTTTACTTACCCAGTGTTCGCTGTTTGTGGTGGGGGTTTTTTGCGCTGCCTTCCTGTAACGTGACTACAAATACGTCATCCTACCTGCAGTCATGCAACGTGAAACATGACCGATTCTCTGTCGGAGAGCACACGTTTAATCTGAATGTGAAGCACAGAGAAATGTTGTTTGCTCAAGAAAAGCACCCCACAAAAATACACTGACCCAGGAATGGAGGCTGGGGAAACATGATTTTTTGCCATCATGCGGGTATGGATTCCCCTCTGCTCTTTAATTATCTTCCAATTGTTAAAGCAAAAGGTCACCCAAAAATGCGAACCCATGTCACGGGGAATAAGGCTAGGACACCAGCATGTGTGCTCAGGCACACCGTCGAATGGGACCTTTCTGCCTTTTCAGGCATGAAGAGATAAGCGCTCCATTGATTTCTATTCATTTCAGATTGTCTTCCATTAAATTCTAAAGACATCTAAGCATTTTATATTCATATAGATCTGCCACTCTCTTCTAGTAAGACTGTGCATTCTTTTAAGTCTATTTGATTCACAAGCCTGAGAATAACTCCCTATCTTCACAGTAAGCATTTTTCAGTTACAATTCAAGTAATGATATCATACATTTTCAAGAAGATCCCAAATTATCCTAACGTATTCTCATATTGTTGGAACATATATTTTGGGTTTTGTTCCCCTGTAATGTTTTCATTCAGAAAAAAAATTACAGCGCTCCTTCTACAATTATGCTTTTCTGCTTTGCATACTGAATATGTGTGTCATCCACGTGTCATCTTACACCTTCCTAGTATCCATTGCACGACGGGTTGATCCGGAAGAGATTCGATTGGACTCGGTTCCTGCAAATTGAAAATAGTTGTGTTTGCAACATCAGCACTTATAGCTTAAGCTTTCCCTTAAGGCCAGTTCGGGTGAACGTGGCCCGTGACTATGGTGAAAGAGTGTCTGCTGTGAACAGTGTAAACTGCACGAGTGACTCAGGGGCACGCTGACCATAACGGCTGATTAGAACCGGCAGCGCAGTGACTAACGACCTGCCACGGCTAGTTGCTAAAAATACGTCCCTGCAGTGTATGTTGATGTGAGACTGAGAAATACAGAAAAACACTTATTCACAGCAGCAAAAGAACACTTCTACTTTACACGCTAGCACGGCAGCATGTCGGCTGAGCCGCGATCCGGTCGATTAGGAAATCAGATGAAGTCTTCCTCATGTTTGACCGGTTAAAGGGGATATTACAGTGAATATAAAACTGCAGAAAGGCCAGATACACTCACTGACCCCACAATTATTAAAAGGAACAATAAATAACGGTGGAGGGGAATCATATCCTTGAGTCAGCCAGCAGCTCGCTCGCTCGCTCTCTCTCTCTCTCTCTCTCTCTCTCTCTCACACACACACACACACACATTCAATTCTATCTCCACCAAGATCCCTTCTGGAGCTGGTCCTGTAACATGAGATAGAGAGAGAGAGAGAGAGAGAGAGAGAGAGAGAGAGAGAGAGAGAGAGAGAGAGAGAGAGAGAGAGAGAGAAGGTAGAGGTGAAGCGAGTGAAAGAAAGAAAAACAGTCGTGGTCCATACGCTGAAAGGGCGCGGTGGGCAGGCTGCCAAGGGTAACAACTCACTCATCGAGTGAGAGAGGGAGAGGGGAGGGGTGGGTTGTAGATAAAGGAAAATAGGCTAAGCGAGCATGTGTGTATATGTGTGTGCGCATATCTGTAGTGTTGATGTGAAAAACAGGGGGAAAGCGGGTGGCTAAAACTATCGTGGTCAACTGTCTTCTCAGAGCTGCCACAAGTCTAACCTTCTAACCTTTTGTTCCATTGACTCACCCCAGCAAAAGCCTCCTCCAAAACTTACATATACACACATACACACTCACAGTCACAGACATATAAACATGGACAAACGCACACATGTACACGCACCCACATACCCACCACAAAACACTGTGCAAAGCTGCACGTAGCCAGAGTTGTTCCATGGTAGTAAGTGGTTACAGCAATGGGTTTGTTGGCACTATGGGGTTCATATCACCTCAGCAAGGCATAACACCTTACACACACACACACACACACACACACACACACACACACACACACACACACACACACACACACACACACACACACACATCTACATATACAAACATATATACCCACCCTCCCACACAAAATACACCGCAAGACTGCTGAGGCAGTTCAGAGTACAGAGTGAAGTGGTCGTTTTCAGTTCAGTTTCAGTCATTTTAGCTTGGCATATTTTCAACCCTATCTGTCTTTGTGACATATGCTCAGACTCTAGCATTACACTGGGATATGAACACTTTTTCATTGTGCTCTCTATATAGTGCTATAAACTCTACATGGATCGAATTAAAGAACACTTTCCAAACTTACGCTCCGGCCCTTTCCATGACTGCTATGCTGTGGATGTGGTGGAATTGGAATGGTTCTGATCATGTGTCCATTTGGGCCTTGCAGAGGTCTAGTGTGTAGAATTCATGTTTTAACTCCACTGTAACATTTTTCATTCCATATCAGGAAAATGGATTAGAATGTTAAAATGAAGGGCAAAATAAATAAATAAATCATCCAATGGTTACTAGCAGAAATAGTAGGCAAACATACTGTAGGCTAAAATACACAGGATGAGCATAAGTTTTCAGTGATATTTTGATTGTCTCCAGCTCTCTCTGTGTGTCACACACAGACACTCTCTCTGACTGGCTCCTTCTCAGAGATAAATACTTTCTATTGTTCTATCACACACAGCCTTCCTCTGTTTTTCTGTCACTGTTTCTCTGTGTGAAAACCTATTTTCCTATTTTCCAATTAGGCCTGTGATTCTAAAAATAGCATTATTATTCTAGATTTTTCAAATGCACACACTGTCACTGGACAATGACAACAATGTTGTTTTGGCTCTGTATTCCAGCAATTAGTATTTGGAAAGGAACAATAACTATGAAGTAAAGGCACAGAATGTCTTTTCTAAGTCTAAAGTATGTAATTCAAAGCATCTATACTAGGTTCATCATTGAATTTACAGCATTTAGCTGGCACTTTTACTCAACACATCTTAGACACAATCATGGTTGAGTACAACTGAGGGTTAAGGACCTTGCTTATGGGCCCAACAACAGCAACTTGGTAGTGATGGGGCTTGAACTGGCAACCTTCAAATTACAAGGCAAGTACCTTAATCACTGAGCTACCATTGCCCTACCACTACCTGTTGTCAGTGGAAGCCATACTTGCTTTAAGAGTACATGTACAGCATTTAGCTGACACAATTTCCAAAAAAAACCTTACAATTATGACTGAAAACAGTTCAAGCAATTGAGGGTTAAGGGCCTTGCTCAGGGGCCCAACAGTGGCAGCAGTGGAGCTTGAATTGCCAACCTTTTGATTACTAGTCAAGAACCTTAGCCACTGAGCTATCACTGCCACTTTTCAAATGATCTCTTTTCAATTCATTCCCTCTTTTACATATGCGGGGCTATAGCTGTTCAATTGTTTCTTGGCCAACTGTCTATTGGCCTATAGTTTATAATTAGTTCATGAATAAGAGAAGCATAACATGTAGATCTGAATGTCCAGAGTTGATTCTAGATATCACACTTGCATCTGGAGTCTGTTGCTATCTATCTTTATGACAAAGAAATGTCATAGGCTGCATTTCCATGAGAATATCAAGCCTCAGTAAATTAAAAGTCAAGAAAAATTAAACTGTTATTTTTATTAGTTTTGTTTCAAGTAAAAGCACTGTCACTTCAGGTTGTATGGCTAGAGTGTTTGTAGAAGACACCAAAATTCTCAGTTCTCTATTGATTCAAGTAGTGGTCGTGTTTCTTCTTGTTCAAGACAAGGAGGCAGTATGCACTAGTGAGGCCCACCAGCATCAGTTACCTTCCATGGGATTGAGGGTGAATCCAGAACATCTGTGAGAATGTGGTGGAGAGATGTGTTTATGAAGAGTCTTCATCTGTTTCAGGATGTTCAAATCGATCACTGCCACATAGTGGAATGCCCTGTCACCTCCTCCTGGTGTCCAACTATAGCCTGGTTTACAGCACTCCAGTCAGTGTTATTTATTTTACAAACATATTTCTATCACAGTTTATAGTGATTCTTTTTACTGCTAAAAAGTTCTATTTCAAGCAGGTTTTTGTGTGTGTGTGTGTGTGTGTGTGTGTGTGTGTGTGTGTGTGTGTGTGTGTGTGTGTGTATGAAATGCAATATTTTTGACATAAAAGCACTTTTATGGTGGTACAAGTAAAGCAGGTGGTTATGAGGCTGAAATTACTCAGAATGAGTCAATGAGAGTCATAGCTGAAGTATTAGGTGTGTCAAAGTTGGCTGGCAGGCCTACCAGTGGCAAACAACCTGCCAGACCACAACAGACAGATCACAGATGACCATGGCTATGGATGACTGAACAATATTTTCAGATGCGAGAAACAACTGTAGAGCAGGTCAAGAACACCACCCAAGATGTCAGCATTGGTGTATCAAAGGCTTCCATAAAAAGATAAAATACAGCAGTGCCTCAGATGGTTTACCACAAGATGCAAACCACTGGTACACGAGAGCAGAAAACTGTTTACAGTTTGCTATATAAAACCATGTGGGGTTCACACTGTTGGTGTTGCCTGCCAATGGAACTGACTCGCTCCTTTTTACTTATGATGTGACTCACAATGGCAGCAACCAATTCAGTAATGTGCAGAGGTGTATAATATTGTATTCTCATCCAATCACAGTGTGTACCATATGTTAATGGTAGGATTTATTTTTTGGATTTTTATCTCAGTCACCCTGTTTTCCATTACTTTTTTCTTTCATCATGTTTATTATTGTGTTTGGATTTACCTCACACTGCTCTCTTTTGCATGTGTCTATCAGTATGTACACACACACATACATACACACACACACACACACACACACACACACAAATACACAAACATACTTATCTCCTGCACAACTGTAACAGAAGCAACTCCTTCTTTCTCTGTGTGCCTCTTGCTCATCCTCCCTTCTTCACTGCCTTCATCTGTCTCTGTCTCTACCCCATCTCTCTCTTTCTCTCTGTCTCTGTCCCTATGTCTCCTTCACTGTCTCTCTCCTGTCTCCATCCATATTTCACACTGAGGAGGAGTGTTTTACATATTCTCATACATTTCAGGAATTTTGTTGGCTAATTCCTTTGGAGCATACCACCACGCAAAATGAGGGTGTCTCTTGTCAGGGTTGTGGTCTGGGGTGCACTCCTCTCGTGCCAGAAGTGTGCAGGACTGAGGGACATCCCCCTGCCCCCAGCCGGCACACAGTTACATTCTCCCAATATTTCTGGCACTCCCGGTACATGCATGCTATAGCTATGAGCCCAAATGGGTAGGGGTATCAGTATGGGATAAGTGTGTGAATATCATACATGCTCAAGAGCAAGTGTGCTTACACTCATACCTAAGGAACGTGAGCCAAGCAAGCATGCCCACTGAATCACGCGTGACACTCGATGCAGCCCTTACGCTGTCACTTGGCTTAGGCTGGTACTCGTGCTTGCTTTGGCTTTGAGAGTTCTGCACCGCTGGCATGCATGAGAATGCTGAGGAAACCATTCCAAACTTTCTATAGACAGACAGACAGACAGACAGACAGACAGACAGACAGACACACACACACACACACACACACACACACACACACACACACACACACACACACACACACACACATAGTATGAACATCATTTGTACCAGTAAACACTGATGTACAGCATAACCATCAATGACCACTGGTGGATTCAATGTTTCAAATTAGATTGATTTGATTTTTGTTTTGTGTTTTTTAGCAACATAAGATACAGACTCTGCTTAAAGGAACAATGATAATTTGAGGACTATAAATGTGAGAAGTTCAGCAGACACAGAGTCCAGAAGCAGTAGTTAGGAGTTATTGTTAGTGTGGCCTCAGTGACAGTTCCACTCAGCAGGGCAGTAAAAGAGGAACATCACCCTGAGCCCATTAGTCAGAAATGCAAGTGCCTCTTTCCTGGAGGTTTATCACAGCAAGCCAGTACAGTGGGCCAGGCGTAGCGAGGGGTCTCCCCTGGCAGCAGACGCCTTAGTAACGGGATCAGCTCCTACAAGTCTTATAATGTGTTAGGTTGGGTGGTGTGAGCAGTGTCCCCACCCAAAGATGAAATGAAACTTATGCCACTACCTGCAGGTGTGACATTTCAACTTCACAAAAATGAGTCCATATTGTTTCGAGCCACAGTATTCTGATAACCAGTCGGTGTGGATGGAGGTGGAATGATCAATAATAATAATAATAATAATAATAATAATGCATTTTGTTTATGATGCACCTTTCATTTAGGCAAAAATCTCAAGGGGTCTGGTCAAATTCTACAGGTTGTTTTTGTGCCACCTGTATCTTTTAAGGATTATTTTAGTGCTAAACCTAAAAAAAAACTTTTCTCGGTGTTCAGAGCAATTTAAAATAGTTTTACAGTGTTCATTTGTCAAATACATCCTCTGTTTATCTCTACTATCTCTAATAAGTGAGGTGTTATTACATTATATTAAAATCATAGCATAAAGCAAATGATAACATTTGTATTTAACTTATCAAATTGATGTTGCAACCTATTTTCATAATAATATTATTAATAGTATGTCTGGGCATTTTTATAATTGTTACCAATAGTTAAAATTCTGTTTTCTTGAAATCTGCAGTTGCCTTATAAGAATGATGTGTTGTAACCTTGGCCTTCTCCTGCAGATGTGCAGTTCTTTATACCATTAATCACAGTTATCTGCAACTGAACCATATCAGAGTCAAGACTGCTGCTTCACAGACTAAATAGAAGATAAGTAATTCATACAATCTCAAAACATATTGGTTTTTTATCAGGGTTTTTATAAATGTTTATTCTATATTAGTCCATTTACAAAGCTATGAAAATGTAAGTGCAAACTCGGCACTTTATAATGTACTGTGCAGGGAACATTTACTGTCTGTGTTAATATTCATCTTTTGTTGATAAACAAAGCAAAAGAGGATGTCTAGAACCCCAAGCAAGCACTTTTAACTTAATGGCTAGACTGGAGTTAAGTCAGTTTCAGGGTTGGCAGTAATATTAGTCCCATAACCTAATCCGTTTTTTGTGTGCACATGCATGCATACATTGCTACAAAATGCTTACTGTTTTCTGCAGCTCCATAACAGCCATTGTTATAACAAAAATCAGGCCATTTTAAATGAAAACTGTAAATATAGCAGAAGCTTTAAAGAATAAGAAGTGACTGAGAATTTACATAAATATAGAAATAACACTAATTTGTGAGTTTTTATTATTTTATTAGTTTCTATTATCTTGGTTTTATTCTGGACTACACCATCTTTCATTCTCTCACTGTCTGTCTGTTTCTCTTTCTATTCTCTCTATGTTTTCCTTTCACAATTGCTGAGTGGCAGACTCGACCTGGCATGACCTCTGAGCACTGTGTTAGTGCTGATGTCAGCATCTTACTGGAGACTTAGCCAGCACTCTCTCAAACAAAGCCCCAGCCCCAGGGGGTGAGCTTGCCCAGTTTTTAAAGTTCCAGCACTGCTTTTGAGCTGCTTGCTTGCTCTCACCCTTAAAGAGCCCTCAGATCCATCAGCTGAGCCCTGCATTCCACATCAGCTCAGTCCTGTTTGTTTCCCTTACATTGAATAGCATTGCACAAATAAGTGTGATTAAATTAGAAATGAAGAACAACTTATACCAAATGGGTTACAGTGTCCCCCCTTCTACAACTTCTCTCTCTCTCTCTCTCTCTCTCTCTCTCTCTCTCTCTCTCTCTCTCTCTCTCTCTCGCTCTTTCATTGTCATTCAAACTCTGTTTTCACCCTTTCCTTTCTCTTTTGTATAATTTTAAAATCCGTACTGACAGACTTTCTGGACATGTTAAAAAAAATGTATATAATTTTTAGTATTTATACTAGCTCTTGACACTGTGATACTAAAAGTAATAAAATAAATATCAAAAATTTTAAAAAATCTAAAAAAAATGTTTTTGCCTCTCTGATCTTATCAACGTCTTGAAGCTTCATGACAAAGGAAAAAATGTGACAGTATCGTGGAGTTCGAGAGGTCACAGGTAGGAGGTTCCTGCTGGAACCACCTGTAGAGCAATACAAAATCACAGCAATTCCTAAATGGTGCTAAATGGTAGCTGAGGAGCATCTGTTACTCATGTAACACCTGTGGGATAGATGTCCTGCATTTTGTTACTTCAAGCATTTGTGGGGAGTTATGTGGATAGAAGAGAGAATGGAGGGGGGAATCAGAGGCAGGCTCTGAGAACCTGAAGATGTCTGAAGGTTGAAGTGCTAAAGGTGCATGGGAAAAACTTGAAAACAGTGGCAGGGCCTTGTGGCTAGTATTTTTCTCTCTGATCAGAATGTCCCACATGTCTATGTCTGACACCTTCTACCCACCAACAACAACATATCTCGCTGTTGAAATATTTATAGTCTGCGTGTGAGTCGGTGGATGGGTGTGTACATGTGTTTTGGGGGACAGTATGCATATTTCTCTGTGGGAAACAAAAGAAAAGAGCTGTAATGTTTGCACTAGTAGAATGTGTTGGTGCTCATGTGATTGTGTAGTGAGAGGATGTGAACGTAACAGTCTGTAAGAGAATGCCCCACACGTCAGTTTGTGGTGGCGACTGTGGTTGACTTATTCAGAGACAAGTGCAGCAAATATCAGACAGGTGGCGGTGGGGCAGACGGCTCATATGGTGAAAAACATCTCTGTAAACAACATGCACATAGACAAACACACCACATGCTTGCAAACACCACACGCACGCAAAGGCTTATTGAAGATATTTTATGGCAGTCAACAAAGTTATGAGCAACTGCCAAGTGCCTTGTTCCTTCAGCATTCAGTGTTCGGTCCACACCTCACGAGCTTCTGACCCTGGCCTTCTGAAACCAATGAGAAGAAAAAAGGGTCAGAATAGTAGATGAGCATGTACACAAAGACTGGATCAGCGCAGTCTAGACGGTTGATTTGTTCTCACCTCACACTAAGACTAAATTCCCGTGTACACACTCCCGTATGTTCACACAAACATGCACACATGCACGCGCACACACACTAACACACACACAAGATCCACTTGTTCTTTTTGCTGGTAGATGGGCAGGGAAAAAAGATTTGTGTGAACAGCTGTGCGGAGGCTGCATCACCATCTCGGCCCCAAACCACCTCCTTCCCCTGATGCCTCATAATGTTGGTGTGTCAAACCCCACCACGTGCCACATGAAAGGGGCCCTCGTCAGCTCCCTGCTGCACTCTTCAGTCTTGCTCACTGAGGACTTCTACAGCGCGGCCTCACTTTAGACTCACTTGCAAGTCCCTTCAAGGTCTGCAAAGTTGAAAGCTGTGATTTGGGACGAAGTGTCAGCTTCTGTGCCCCAGAGTCTGAGGTCTTGGTGCAGTCTGCCCCAAAGCCCCCCTAGTTCATCAGTCTCACAGACGAAATGGAAAGAGGGCCTGATGAAAGCCTGTGATGTGACCCTGGGGCTCTCCTGTCTCCTGGAGCCCGTTGCACTAGCGCTCTTCTGATCTGAGTTGGACCACTTCATCTCATTGCCTCAGGCTGCATTAGTTTTTCCTCTATATCAAATGGCTATCAAAGCATTCATTAGGAGGCGTAGGCTCCAGTTTGGCCTGCAATAAGAATGGGTCTATGATTCGTATGTTTACAAATGAAGCATTTATACTGGGCAAATCACTGCTACAGTATATATGATTATTATGAAAGATACATGTTACTTTTCATAGCATTTTTGGAGGGTGATGAATTTCCTATGCACATTGTATCATATGATTACAGAGCTCAGGGACATGAAGAGGAGAATCATGATGTGAAGTTGAAGCCCAGGCCACAGGCTTTCCCATACAGGGAAACCTATTCACAAACAGTAGACTGTATGATTGTATGAGCATTGTTCATTTTGGCTCCACCTCTTGTGGGTATAGCCACGAAGACTGCATGGAAAAATCCCAAATAGATGACAGTTAATATGAAAAGTCACATGCCTGCGTGCACTGCACAGGACAGCTGGGCTGCCAACATGAGCGCCATAAGCACAGGTGTTTATTATTTACATCAGTGAGGCAATGGATGTTGCTAGACTCCAGATACAGTTTGTTTTCTATATGCAGTCAAATCATACATAAAAAGTTAATGTATCATACAGACAGAGGAAGTGTCTGGGAAGATATTTGCCTGCTAACAAATTTTTCAGACAAAGCATAGTCAATAAATGTCCTGAACAGAGTGGAAGTATATGTAGCTTTGGGCTATTCACAGGACCTGAGGACATGAATCACATGAAAAAATCATAATAATAACTGATGGTTTTGTAAATGAATGGAACTTACAGACCTCACATGTTTTGTTTATAAGGTGACAATGAAGAGTTCTGTTTGCTTTGTGTTAAGCTGTCAAAACCCATCTGAATCAGAAGCTTTGGCTGCAACACTGTCACAGGCAGATGGGAATGCTGGCTTGATGCTCACTGTCCCTGCATATGTGTCTCCTCCATTGTCTCATCCTCTGGCAACTTACTAGATTTGTGTGCTAAAGGAAACTGTGGTCCTGTACCATTCAGGGAGCCAGAGAAAGAGGGGGAGAGAATGGAGATTATTTTTCTGGCCTGCCTCCAGCTTCCCTAATCACAGTATATTACTCTGTCATGGCTATTCAGACCTGAATGGATTCTAAGCTTATTGTTTTAAATCATAATGAACTCCTTATGAAAACAGCGACTGGTGCATGAAACTTTTTTCCCTTTCTTCGGCTGTATGGCCCAGTCAAAATAGAGCTGCATTTTCCATTCGAATAAACAAGAGGACAAGAGTAGAGGGAGGCAAAGGGACTGTGGCAATTCATTTGTAAGCATCTGTTTTGGGTCAGTTGAACTGTATAGGGCAAAGACAGTGAGAGAATGCCAATTTACCCCCATTTCTCCACATTTATCTCCAGTATTTATAGATCTTGGTGTTCATCTGCTATTACCATAGTATTATGATATTCTATAATTGCAAAATCGCAGAGTAAGAGAGAGAGACATAGAGAAAAAAGAGAGAGAAAGAGAACAAGAGAGACAGAGAGGCAGAGAGAGGTAAGTAGTGTTGTTTGTCTTGGCACAGGCACCAGAAATCTGATCCAAGGGTTGGGATGGGTTTAAACAATAACACAAGTGCCACAGGGTCACTTCAGGACACATGGACAATATGTCTGCCCTGGGTCCGGTCTCCCTCTCGCTCTCCCTCTCGCGTGCTCTCTGGGCTTTTCATCACACAGGTCAGATAAAGCATTAGTGCAGTGTCCCTTTGCAGAGGGAGAAACATGCACTGAAACACAGAAGAAGAACTCAATAAGCCATGTTAATAATTCAATCAAAGCCTGGCTTTTCCCCCTCTTGTAATTGTACCATTTCTTAATGTGGAAAGCATTTGACATTTTGCAGACATCTATACTCTCTGCTTCTGATTTGATACTAACCTTCATCTGTGTGTTTGAGTGTGTATATATCTGTGCACCTGTTTTCTTTAGACAAAGTAATAGTAGCTGTTCAACCTATGAACACAACAAGCTTCATTGGGTGTGCACCAGCATTGTTTTATATTCATTTTTCTACCTTAAAAAAAAAAAAATTATGTTTAAGCATCCTCCCTACCTTTGCAATGGCAGGCTGGCTTAAGTAAGGCTTGTTTGTGGCAGCATACATATTCAGTAGCTATTGCCCTGACTGATTACCACTAGACCACTGTCATTATATTCTGTCATATTTCTTTACATCTCAAAGATCTGTTGGTAAATGTTTATCATAGCTTGCATAATTATTTAATGGACTGGCTAGCCATCATTGCGTAAGCCCACTACAGTGTTTATAGTGCTAGCTAACTATTGTACACTAATGCCTCTCTACTATAGCAAGCCTACTGTTGAGCGACATAATCAGCTTGGTTTTCTATCACTGGACTAACGGGAAGTGAATAGATAAAAATAAATACTGAAAAGAATACAATTGAGCAAATCTGCTTGCAGTCCCTTCAGGATCATGTCACTGCTTGGTCACTGGTGGGACATTGGTGGGTCCATCACCATGCTGGGATCTAATCTCAGTAGCAGCCTCTCAGAATTATTAAACTGAAGGCTGAAGCAGCATATAGCGGGGATATGGTTTGTTATACATGGAGGACCGTTACTTGTTTTAATAGTACAAATGTTAGGCAGCTTGCACGAAGGGCTTTGGGCTGAGAATCCATCCACGGGGCCTTGTCTTTCCTGAGTCACTCCTTCTCCTCTCCTCATTACGGTAGGAGAGCCTTCAGCTGCACACTTCTCACTGGGTTATCGTAGGCATGCATGACAAGAGATGACGTCTATTATTTCAGTAAAAATGTACCTGAAACCAGGTCTAGTGCTCATTTGGTGCTTCTGCACCCCCAATCCCCACCCCAATCACTTGGACTCAGAAATTCACAAATGTTTAACATGTTAGTGGTACATTGTCTGAATCTAGGGGCAAAAAGAATACAGTCCAGGAGCAAGAAGAACACAGTCCACGAGCAGGAAGAACAGATAGTCCAATCCAGTCTTTCTGGATATGACACTCTCACATTTCATTCCAGGTACATTATTTGGTGTAGTGACACTGTCTCCACATTTTAGGAGTCACATGCTAACACACACACACACACACACACACACACACACACACACACACACACACACACACACACACACACACACACACACACACACACACAAACACACAGTCTTCAGGCTATAACTGGCAGTTTCACCTACATTTTGCCCAGTGGGGGATTACCATGATAAACATCAGTGTGTTTCCTTTAACATTTTCAAAGCAGTATGCATCTTCTTTAGCATCTTACTTTGCAAAACAGCTGGGAACAGTTGTGCTGTTCACATGGGTACTTTCATTAGTAGCATACCTATATCTGAGAGCATCTATGGGATCAAAGTGATGACCAGCAAAAGGGCTGCCAACAACCAGCAAGTAGAACTATAGTGCAGGCCCATTATTGATTATATTTGCAAAAACAAACAACAACAACCAAAAAAAACAATTGCATAATTACAAAAAATAAATTCTCATCTATGTCACTAGAGCTTCATTTTCTATTCTGAGGTTAGCTTTGTGTCAGTGGATGTGGGCGCTTTCTACCCACATAGTGTCTGAGACACCAGAAAGGTGTCGCACGCACACTCAGAGAATGTTGACCAAAGCTGAGGGAGGTACTTCCTGAGTTGTGCCACACAGGAAATGAAGCTGTACTCAGGCTGCCTATAGTGCTATGCTTAGAACAGGCAATGCTTTTCTACCATCCTAATCATGACAATTATCATGGGGAAACTGTATAACTTATTAACAATTAACTAATGGAGAAACACACACACATTCAACATTGTTTAATTAGATATTGTATACATAATTTATATATAGTACATCTATATAGTACTATATCTAATTATTGTACTATATAGGCCTTAGAAGTAGCACAGGAACATGCCTTTGTGTGATTCCTCTCTTCACTTCTGTGAAAAAAATAAAATGCTGTGGTTCCCACTTTATTTTAAAAGTTCTCAAATAGAGCATGACTGTGACCTCTTATGTGTTTTTCCTCTATAGTGTCTGCTGGTAGTCTCCAGGGTCCCATGGGTTTACTGTTTAATGTGTTACTTACTTTCTCAGACTTCTCCTCACAAACACACACACACACACACACACACACACACACACACACACACACACACACACATTTTAAGATTTGTTGGAATAGTCAAATGGAGTTTAAAACAGCTTAATTCCAGTGTTCAATTAAAATAATGAGCATCTAATGTAACTTATGTAATGTACACACACTGTGTTAATCTTGTACAGTAGAGAATCTGTGCTAGACGTCATGTGCTGCATTGTGCTTATTTAGTATTTCTCTCACTCACTCTCTCTCTCTCTCTCTCTGACTCTCTCTCTCTCTCTCTCTCTCTCACACACACATACACACACACACACACACACACACACACACACACACGCACACACAGATTGTCAGACTGAAACAACTTTTCTTCAGGAAGTACTTCTACATGCCAGTTCGTTACCAGATGCTGTAAGCTCATGTTGGGTATGTAGTAGTGCACACCAACCACATTCTGTGACGAGTGACAAAGCCTGTGGAATGAATCCGGAAACACTGTGCTGAAGGTGTTTGCAACAGGACCAGCTCTGTGGGCCATGCTGTGTTAGGCCCTGTCACAGACAACAGAGGATTGATAGGCATTCAACACATTATTTAGGGTCACATAAAACTCTCAAGCACTGATGATGGGCATGTTCTTCCAGATTGTAATGAGCTGGAGTTTCATTAAACAGGCTCCACAGGATTATAATAATCATCAAGAGTGCTGATCACATCCCAGCCTGGAGGGCCCCAGCATTGTACATTTGAGTCAAATGGGTCAGAACACCTTTGTGTGAGTCTAACAGAGTAAAGTTCCAATCACCCACGGCAACCAGGTTTTAAGTCTGACTTTGTACAAAGTGTATAAAGGCTGTTGAGGCTGCCGTGGCTGTTGAGATCATAAGTATGATTTGTATTATATAATGGAAAAACGCATCTAACATTTATTTGGTGTGCAGTGACCATTTTTCTTTAAATTTATGAGATTGGAACATTCATGTTCACAGTTTCTAATTGGTACTGGTGAGGCAAATTATCTGTGACTATCAAAAATGACAAAAATCCAGTCTGTTGGAAGTAAATCTCCCCTCGAGCTCTTTTGGCTCTGTGATGTGCACACACTGGAAGCAGCTGAACATCATGCCGATTAAGGTAAGCGCAATGGATCAAATAACAGGATGTGTTAGGAGTCTGCTGTTACTGTAACTTAATTGTTCTTGCTCAACCATTCAAATGAATGCCCATCTTACTCTTGAGCTCCTACTCAACCACAATGCTGCATGTCAGGAAGCAGTGTCAGTACATTTTCCCTTCTCTGATATACACTTTACAAGGCAAACAAACACACTGATACCATTATCATTTTCAAGTATCATTTTCTGATCAGCTAATAAGAAGTGAAGCTTTGATTGAGGAATAACACAGCAAATGCCATCAAATGTCACACAAGTCTTTCCAGTGTAATAGCAGCATCTGTCCGGTTCATAATCTCATGCGTCATTTCTTGCGAAGTCTTGTGACTGCTTCTTTTCCTCTGGCAACGATCAGGCAACAAGAAAGCACACCTCAGAACCACTGGTTTTCTCTGCTATGCTTTCATAGGTTTAAGCCTTTCTGGCAAGAAAAGAAAAAACAAAAATAATCTTCTGAATATTGTCAAGGCAGCAAAAGGAACCATACTGCACCTGTGAAACCACATAACTCAGACCACAGAGGGAGAGAAATGCTGGAGGCAGCTGCTTTATTTACCTCTGTCTTTATTTACGTGTATCTTTTTGAATTTTCTGAATGGCTTTTTTTCACCAGATAAATGTGGTATGCATCCAAAACATAGACAAGACACATATTACATTTCTATAATAAAGGTGATAATGTACAGGAATTTTGTTTTTTGCACATAGTATCATGTAACTGTCACAACCCCCCAAAAGGATCAGTATTGTCTCTCTATGGTTCAATTAATATGAACCTTGGCATGAGTAGTAATAAAGCATCAAAGACTCGATGACCTCAGCCCTCAACCCCTCCCCCATCTCAGCCCCTGATTGGTAAATCTCATGACGGACACTTCAAAGACTCCTGCTGGTGGATGACCTGTGCATGCCGCTGTCTGCTACGCTACTGAACTAGAGCCAAAATGGCTTCAAACGCTGCGCAGTACAAACAGCCTCAGGCAACAGGTGACCACGCCGCACAGCATGTAAACCAATGGCCTGAGGTGGGGTTGGGATGGGGTGAAGGTGGAGGGAGTGGGGGATAAAGGGAGGAGAAGAACAAGAGAGACTCTCGCTCCCTGCTCACACCTGAACCTCTAAACTCTCACCCCCCCTCACATGCTGAGGCGCTGTCCTCTGTGCTGTCATGCCCTCACTCAGTTATTCTGTCCTCACCTTCTGGGGTGTTTTTCCACTTTTCTCTCCTCTCCCAGCATCATCTGGAGATGATTAGAGGGGCTGGTGTCATGGCTCCAGCTGTGGCTCCTCAGCTCTGGTCATTGTTCGCCTGAGCTGAGACATGACAGCGCACGTTCCCGCTGTGCAGACGCCAGGGGGCTTCACATGGAGGGGGATCGAGATCGATGGAACCGTGTGTGGAGTGGCATCGCTTTACAAACTTGGGTGAGGGAAAAGGAGAGAAAGCGTTGCAGAACTCACATGAAAATGTTCCTTTTAGCAGCATTTACAGACTGTAAAGCCAATGAAAATGTTTGAAACAGAGAGTCTGTATGTGCCTGGTGCAGTGTAAGAGAGTGAGACACATGAAGTGAGACACTACAGGAGATAATAGACAATAATGAATTTGCACTAGTGGCAGGTAGATAGCATTGCATGAATGAAAGCCAGTAAAGGCAAAGTAGCATTTAACCAATGCCATCATGCTATTTGGTTCCTACTAGCTCACATTATTCATTCTTTGTTAGCACCATCAGCATTTTTTCATAAAGTAAAGTAAGAGTAGAATAGGGTAAGAGGCAAAGGAAACAGCAGGAAAATCAAGAAAAGCCAAATAAGAAAGCAGTGAGTAAACAGAACGCAGGCTCATGCACTTTCACTACTGGTTGATGTCAGGCCCAAATGGCATTTTCCTGCTAGTGTGATGGGAGTATGAAGGTGGAATCCAAGGCATATTTTTCACCTGTCATTTAGGTTGATATATTCACGGCATGACAGGTCCAGCTGCCTGCTGGCTCTGAGCGCAGTGAGAGAGCTGTGCTCCAAACAAATTGCTTGCCCTCTCCTCTAAAATCTGGCTCAGGTCTTCATCATTACTTTGTTGCCTGAGGACAGACAAGATGTGTCTTTTTCTTTTTTTTTCTTTTCTACTTTTTTAAACACTTCCCTCAAAGAAAAAGTGCTGGCTCTTGGGGATGAAAATTTCAAGCTTTGTTTGAAAAGTGTACATTGCAAAAACCTTGGTGTTGAATTAACATCTAGTGTGTATATAAGTTAAACAGAGCACTGTGAGGGCTAATCCAGCCCTGTGGGTATTAATTCAGTTTGCTGTTTAGCTATTCAGTGCCATACATACTCACGTTCTTGAGACATGCACGAAGGAAGACTATTACACACCCAGACACCCAGATACACACACACCCATACACACACGCATGCACGCACAGCATACTGACGCCAGTTATCATGCAGCCTAGTGTTCTTGATTAGCATAGTGGCCATGGCTCTCCCCAGGGGAAAATGGGCTTAGGGTATAATTAAACTTTTACCACTCATACTTTTATATGGAGAACAGTAAAACCATGGCTGGGTCTGCCTCGTGGACACAAGCCTAATGGTATCCTCATATATTCAGCAGACTATGGTACACCTCTGCACGTTACATATTAGGCTCCAGGATCAGGCAAACAAACAGGATCATCATTTTTGCAAAGGTGCATGTAGTTTAGGTGGAAATGCTGTTCTTTTGCTTTTATTAAAGTATAATGATTTGTCTGCATTCTCAACCTCAAAGCCATAAGAGCAACAATTGTGAACATATGATTGCATTACTGTAGAATTGATTATGGCCTTTTGTTTCATATTTTTATTATTCTGATATCTACTATAAACAAAGTCAAATAAACAGGCCACTTGTGCTTGGTTTAGCTCTTGTTGGAAACATAATTCAAGCTTCCTACTAATCAGAATTGAATAAGGCCTTATCTAACTCTGATTAGGAGGAAACTAGAATTATGAGTGGCTGTGAGTCAGTTACAAAACAGCAAATGTTTAGATTGATGTAGACGAAGATCAGGCTGTGAAGGCATTTATGTGTCCAAAGAGGACACAGCACAGTCACACTGAATCTCCTGCAGCACAGTCATACTGCACAGTCACACCGAGTCTCCTGCAGCACAATCACACAGCACAGTCACACCGAGTCTCCAGCACATACTGTAGTTACCAATCTACTACATTTAAAAACAATGAAGCTAAAGTAATGTAATTCATATTTTCTATTTCATTTCACTGTAATGCTTGGATCTCATGGATGAATGGTCACATTCAACTACAGTGAATGGAGTTTTTGGTTTCACTTTCAGGCTAACCAATGTTATATAAATAGTTCACCTTAAACTAATGGAGTATTACAATGGATTTAATCAGTCAAACATAATGAAACTGATACTTTTAAGCAATTTTAAAAGGCAATTTAATGAAGTCTTAATATTTCAGTTTATCGATTTTAGGCCAGTTAAGATTGTGTAATCATGTATTATTCCAGAAATAAAGGAACAAAAGGTGCATATAAGTGAAGGATTATTGAGCAAAGGCCTTACTGGCTTTCAGGGCAACACTGTTTGCAGTGCATTAAGCATGTCGGGTATGTGAATGGCACTTTACCATGTTTCAGCATTTAATTGACAAATAAATAAATAAAACCTACTGTGTTTTTTAACATTTCTGTCCAACAACATACCCTTAAGACTGAATCTACACTGGTCAAATAAACAGAGTCTTCACAGACAACAATGCAAATGTTGTAGACACAACATCCTAGCCATTGGTTAGAGGAAAGCTTAGCTTCAGGCTCAGGCTATTCAATGGTGCTGTGACAGGATGGTGCTGTGAGAGGCTTTGCTGTGACAAGGTGGTGTTGGGACAAGGTTGTGTTGTGATAGGGTGGTGCTATGACAAGGTGTTGTTGTAAGATGTGGTGCTGTGGAAGGTGCTGTAGAAGGTGGTACTGTGAAAGGTGATATTATGACAAGGTGGTACTGTGAGAAGTGGTGTTATAACAGGATGGTTCTGTGACAGGGAGGTGTTGTGACAGTGTGGTGCTGTGAGAAGTGATGTGACAAAGTGGTGTTGTGAAAAGGTGGTGCTGTAACAGGGTGGTGCTGTGAGAAGTAGTGTTGTGAAAGGGTGGTGCTGTGCCTGGTGGTGCTGTGATAGGGAGGTGATGTGACTGGATGGTGTTGTGACAAGATGGTGCTGTGAAAGCTGCTGTGATTGTGAGACGTAATGTGATGGTAATGCGAGACATAATGTGACAGGGTGGTGTTGTGAGAGAATGGTGTTGTGACAGGGTGATGGTGTAAGAGGTGGTGCTGTGTGAGGGTGGTGTTATGATAGGGTGGTGCTATGAAATATGATGCTGTGACAGGGTGGTATGCACATGAACCATCTTCACCATGTATGTAGACAGAGTCTGACTAAAGCCAAAAAAAGGAAATTGGCCTTTAATAAGTGTGAAGATGTTTGTGACGGGGTAATTGCATCTGCCCATGTTTCTTATTGTCATCTGGCGACATCAGGGAAGCCGAAATGATCTTCAAATACAGCGTCTCTTATATGGGCTAATGTGGGGTGTCTGGCCCCCTCATCTCCTCAGGCTATTCTATTCTCATGTCCTTAATAACATCTGATTCAGTGACATGTTTGATTCAGGAGGGAGCATTTTAAGAGTTTGATATTTACTGTGCCATATCTCTATAGCATTTTGCATAGGCCAATTCCCATTATACAGTTACACTAAGAAGAAAAGTGTCCTCCAAAATACAGTAATATTCACTAACAGAAATGACTATTGTGTAGCAATTGAAAAAGAACATTTTAGTCTACTAAATTTAATATTACACCTGTCTGCCTAAACAATTATAATTGAGAGGAGCTATTAGCAGACATTGCCTATGATGATTTGAAGATTTGTAATAACAACATTTAGCAGCAATTAGTATCTAATGTTACTAATTGCATATTGAATAATCACTCACAATTTGTATTTAAAACCATACTATGTGTTTTCAATTTCAGGAATCATCACTGCACTGTTTACACTGGATGTGTGTGTCGGTCAGTAAGGCACATTGTCCACATGCTCCCCGGGGTATTGTGCAGCGTTACGGGAGAGCGCATTCTTTGATGTCCAGGGAGATGTCCACTGCTTAGTGCTGCTGCCAGGAAACCACGAGCCCCCATCTCGGCGCGAGGCTCACTGGTGAGCTAGGGAAACTCTTTTTGATGTCGGGGGGAGGGGGGGTATACCGGCTGTAATTTCCTCTTTTATCTGCTTTTCTTCCAGCCTCTGATTAATCTCCTCCCTGGCCTGGCTGCCAGCCTCTTTGGCAGTTAAAAGCTTTTAAAAATAAGCTGCACCAATAGGAAGGACAGGGGGAATATGCGAACAATGAACTCCATTTGAAGAGGGTGAGTTGGCACTTTGCAGCTATAGCAACATGACGTGGGGCTTGGCTTCCTTTGTCTTTCTCTCTGCTTTATATCCTGTTTGCCATCTGAAGATGACTGTTGTGATGCATGGACAGAATCTCTGCTGGTGCATAACTGTAAAGGCTATGGTAAGATACAGTAGATCTCTATTAACCAGAAGACATGCCTGAATTTACAGAGCAACATTGTCTCAGCATTCAAATGACAGCATTCAATATCTGATTGGAACCACAGCATTCAATATCTCATTGCAATGACAGCATTCAGTATCTTGCTGATGTCCTAAATATATGGTCTAAAAATAAACACATTTTCTCTACCCCAGGATGTCTGCCATCCTTATGTAGAATAAGAGATCGATCTAAATATATTGCACACCCAAACTAGTGGTAAATTTGCATTACCCAAATGTTTACACTCGACTAAATGCTAAATTATGCATGACAAGCATGACAGCAGGGAGGATCACCCATATATGTTAAATCATAATCCAAATTCAAGCCTAGGTGCCTCACTTGGTGCTTTCTCTCTGTGGGAGAGGCACATGCCTGCGGCGAAGCATGGCTCCAGAGGACCATCCGAATTTCATGCCTGAACCATCCGGACTTGCTCCTGGGCACCGCCCCTGGCCAAGACAGACACAAACAGGTGTCTGTGTCCACCTGCCCTCAGCCTGAGCTCCTAACAACCTCCCTTATCTGAGGCAGTAAGTGTCATGCCACACTGCAGCCTGGCCTAACAGCAAGGGAAAAACGAGTGGTGTTTACTCTGCTGAAGGCAGAAACTGGATTAATGGTTTACGTGGTCTTATTTAAATAAATGGTGGCTTCTTGAGCAGACAAACACTTTCATGCTGTTGCATGAACTGTTGGGCATGAGAGCAACCAAAGTGCACCCACTCACCTCTCCCACTCCACAAAAGAGCACCCTGGGGCCACAGCTGCTGTGGGGCTGACAAGATGCTTCTCCCAAGCTGTCCTGATAACTATCCCACTTTCACTTGTTACAGATAATGTAAATGTCATGCGGTGTAACCTTCTCTCGAAGCCCCTCTGCCTGCCGCAGCCCACATCTTACTTGAGACATGATTATTTGGGTGACTCTTGACTTAAATGTTTCTTGAAATGCTGAGCTTCTGCCCCTAACCTTCTGCCCTCCATGGCCTCATGGGAGAGGTGAGCTTTGAGCAGGGTGAAGCCCAAGATGATGATCTGTGTCAATGTTCTCTCCCCTTTGGGTCAAAAGGAAGGGTTCAATGTAATCATTGTAACCATGAAGTCCATCCAGCCCCACGTGTCTTAACGCTTCACATGCCACCTTCCCTCAGCTGGGCAAACGCCCCGGGGAGGTTGTCGGTGGAGTGCGCTTTGATCACTGAAGTGACTGAAGGAAGTCACGGTAGTCTTCATTCAACGGATGGCTCTTTACTCTAATCGATTATCTCAGAACTGGAGCAGCCTTTCATCAAAGGGCCCATTACTACTATTAGATGGGTCAAGGTTATTACTGAGTTCATTAGTTAGGCTGCCAACATGTGAATGCATGGCTGAAGAGAATCTGCTACCTGTAGACTCAGCAGGCACTTTGAATGGTACACCTATACAATGGTGTCAAATAGGCTGCAATGCCTTTTCCAGTTAAATGGAAGTAGTATTCACACATATCTGGTGCCACTGTTCTACCCAATAGACTGGTGGTAACTTGTACCATGCACAATTTTGCCATGTTTCCTTCATGAAGGCCCTGCTCTGACAACACCTGGACACAGGACACCAGGATATTTTGTGCATGTAGATAAGCTTATCACCCATTTTGTTAGTTAGTAGGCATGCAGTTTGACATTGTATCCCCTATGCAATTTGTTCAAGTCACCCTTCACTTGTTCATTGGCGGTCAGGTTCTGACCGTTGGATGACAGTTGGCTGTAAAAATGCTTTGCTAGCAAACCACTCTCAAACTAGTGGAAATACATGTGAAAGCTCCAGCAACACAACTGTGGCTGATACACTCATCACCAACACTACACCATTATCATATTATATGTCGTCGCAGTGTTTTGCATGGGCTGCCACTCAAGGATCTGGTCAGCAGTGGACCCGTGCTTACAAGCTGACTAATAATGAATGTGGCAGGGGGCAGCTGACAAACTGGTCATAGTGACAAACTGTGCAGGGCTCCAGTCAGAGAACAATGAAAACTCCAAACAAAAGAATCAAGCTTAAATTATTTGCCAGAACTGCTCCAAACACTCAACTTTTAGGTACAGGCCTATCCAAATGAGAAATATTTTTTCTTGAAAGTTATACCTGAAAAATTCCATTCAGGTTGTGTTTTGCTAAATTTGTAAATGTTTGAATGAACGCTTATGACTATTAACACATCTCTAAATATATAAAATACTTGTTGCAAATAGACCTTTGAAGGTGTAGCTAATAAAGTGGTGTTTCAATAAAAGACCAAGCACATAGACAGAAGCTCAAAAGTTTTGTGGTGTTGGACCAGAAATTTGCACCAGGGTTTGTTGTAAGTAAATAAATTGTGCTCTTAATAATTCTGCTGGTGTAAAGAAATATCAGCATAGTGTTTTTCTCAAGGCAAAAGCCAACCTAGCTGAAGCCATCTGCTAATGAGCACACCAAGGAGGAAAAACCCGACGTTTGAGAAGCACTCTTGCATAGCGGCGGCCTCAGGAGCTTCGTGGTGTCCTTGTGGCTTGTGGCTCAGGTCGCAGGAGAGGATACATTCACAGGTGTGCGCTGTCACCCTCGCTAGGCCCTGTGGTTGGAACGAAAGCAAACACACACACACACACAGCTGCACTCTCCACTGCGAGTGACGTGCGTGGTGCAGAAGCAGCTGCAAACAAGGCACAGCCGACAGCCTCTCCTCTTTCACTTGTTTCATGCCACGTGCGAAAATCACCAGGATCGTCCTTCGCCTCAGTGGCCTTCTGCAGCTGGGGATCGCACCCACTTCCACTTACGTAAGTATTATGTGCTTAAAACCACCATTTAGGTCCACAAATGCTATGAGCTTCAAGGTCCAGGCTTGTAAATGGCAACATTTGTATGGTTAGTACAACCTAATTGAACCTCTGAAGATTTATAGGTAGTAGACCTCAAAAAAGACACTGCCACAATGTGTTTATTAGCTGGACCACATTAATAAATCGTCCCTTATAATGTCTTTGCTGTGATGTTTTTATGTGAAATAGGTTTTAGAGCAAGGGGACTAGGGTGCTTGACCTTTGAACTGTGGAGCTGCTCAGTGCACTGGGTCAGGAGTTTGACCCCAGGTCTTCAGGTTCTAGGTCTTCTCTTTCTGCAACAATACAATACTGACAATAATGATCTGCCAATCACCATGGGACATGCTCCTTAGTGTTATCTGATTGGCCACTTTAAGCCCAGGGGTCGGGATGCACTAAGTCAGTCTGTCAGAAGAGTGGTGACAGTGTGTTAAAAGACATCCCTGTCACAATAATCAGTTCAACGATAGACTGCAATTACAATGAGGAATTAACCAGAAAATTCCTTCTGATTATTTTGCATTTTGACATACCTTTTATTCTGATATCATGCTTTAATAGCAGAAATGCAAACTTAGTCCATATGTACACACACCCTTTCTTATCTTTATCTGGTATATACCAAAAAAATAAATAAACAAATCTCTCAAAATGAAAACCAAGTAACCACAATGGAGTGAAGCTGTCTTATATCCAGTCCTTAAGGCGGTGGGAGAAGAGAGCCTGTCTTGTCAGCTGTGTCACAATGATAATAAGATCTTAAAAAGACAATCAAAGTCAGATTCATACACACAACTATAGTAAACACATATCATGGAAAGCAATTAAACAATGAACAGAGAGATTATTCACAACAAACCAACTTCATGGCAGCCTATAAATACATTGAATAAATAAATAATTACAAATAGCATAGAATTATGCACATAATGCATCAAGAGGGACCTGGTATTTCATGTTCAAAACCATATTTAGTGCAATGTATGTATACCAACATGGTATATTGTACATTGTTTATTCTTTACTGTTTGGTGGTAAAATTCTACAGCTCATAGCACAGATGTGTTTCCTTTGCCTGATGGTGGAGCACTTTGGAAGGTGCATGCTGTGGCTGAGGGAATGCAGCACCAATGGCACCTGGAGAGGGTGAGTGTAATTATCCGTATTCCAGGCTGTTTTTAATCTACTGATCATAGAAGACTGTTAAAGTTCTGAAAGGTGTGCCAATTATTTTTGTATAGTTAAAGACCATTGATTGTGAAGAAGGTTTTACTTCTTGCAAGTGGTTGGTCCTGTTTATTCCAAATTAATGTACATTCAACAAACACTTTATTAGAGCACCTGTGTTATATGTATGCTCACTGGTTGACTTACATTACAGGTCACTTTAGATGCCTAATTACATGCTGTCATCCATCTTATGTCATGCACAATTATCCAGTCACCTCTACCACATTCATAGTTTCTGACCACAGGGAAAGAGTGGGCTGCATATTTTGGCAGAGCTTTTTAACATACCAATGACACTGACATGGTATTGGCCTGGTAGTGGCCTGATAGTGACATGGTAGTGACCAAATAGTAACTTGGTAGTGACTTGGTAGTTGGTGTTGCTCTCATATGATTGTACCATACCAGAGTACAGTTGCTGGCATTTTAGTGTGTCACTGTCACTGCCATTGGGCCACCATCCAAAAACATACAGCCAACAGTGAGCATATAGTCACAACTGACAACTTCTAACGGCCTAGAAGATGGCTAACAAAATGTTGTGCGCCCAAATTCTATATTCTTGCTACTAAAGGTGCATATGGACTTGGCATCCTGATGGGTGCTATGAATTCAAAGTACCATTCAAATTGAAAGCCCTATAATCACAGCTTAATCTCAGCTACGTGTGTGTGTGTGTGTGTGTGTGTGTGTGTGTGTGTGTGTGTGTGTGTGCACTTGCACGCACATGCGTGTGTGTATTTATTTGTATGTTTGTGTGTGTGTGTGCCAGTATATATGCGTGTTTGCATGTGTGTGTGTTTGTTTGGATATGTGTAAATGTGTGTAACTTTATTTATGTATTCTGTATGTGTTTGAGTATTTGTGTATGTGTGTGCATGTGTGTGTGTGTGCGCGCGCATGTGTCTGACTGTGGGTATTTGAGTGTTTGTATGTGTTTATGTGTGTATGTGTGTGTATGTTCATCTTGTGCATAAAGAGTAGCTGTTGAGTCACATTACAAGGCAAAATGGGGTGGCTTGTGAAGGCACATGAACACAAGGGAAAGGCTGTAATCCCTAGTCTGTGTGTGTGTCTGTGTGTGTTTGTGGTGTTGTGTGGCAAAACAATGAGTCACTTCATTGTCCAATCATGCGCAGTGCCCCAGTCAATCTCCCAGCATGCCTGAGCAGGTCACATGACAGAGGGCCAGGCCTGATGCCCTGCGTCCAGTGCTGGACAATGTGGGACTGGGTGGCTTGGTCTCCTGCATTCAGCCTGGGCATGGCAGGAGCACAATAGCTCTCGACAGATCTTCATGCCCACGTCACACTGTCCTATGATAAACCACGAGTCACAAGCCTCGCTGTTGAAAAAAAGTAGATGAACACAGGTTCTTGGGGGTAGTGTTGGGGTGGGTTAGGGTTAGGAGCTGTGCAGTTATATCCATCCCCATTTAAAAGGTTCGTCTCTTCATAGGTGCTTTGGTCTGAGTGATGGGATGCTAGGACTCAAGAGCTACTTACAACACATGCATGGCCTCAGAATCTACTGCCTGTAATACTCTGGTGATTAGGAACTGTTCTTTATGTCCCTTGTCAGCTTCCATCTCTGCAACTTCAGCAGCTTTGGTTTGGAGCTCCTGTCAGTGCTTTGATTCAGGATCGAAAGTAACAGTAACATTATTGCGCACAGCAGGATGTGGAGTGGAAAAGGGCAGGTTGACAGGTTTCCAGGCACATGTATGTGCATACACACACACACATCTGTGGGCAGTGTGAGCAACTGCAGTGTGCCAGCAGTGCAGACTCACGAGGGAAGCCTGGAGTCATCAAAGAGCAGATTTAAGCAGAGCCCTAATCCTGGTGTTCAACGAGGATTCCAAGGTGAACATTGCTCTGCTGCCAGGACAGATGGAGGTAGAGAGGAGGGAAAACAGAAAGAGAAAGAGAAAGAGAGAGGGAGGGATGCAGAGAGACAGACAGAGGGAGAGAGGGTGGGAGAGAGAGAACAGGGAAGTAGAACAGTAGACCTGTGTGTGTGTGTGTGTGTGTGTGTGTGTGTGTGTGTGTGTGTGTGTGTGTGTGTGTGTGTGTGTGTGCCTTAAACTGTACAACCAACAATGATTCACATAAAAACAAAAGCATCCTCAGAAATAGTTGTTTTTGTGATCTTAATTCGAAGCCTGTGATGATGTGTCATGTGTTTTATTGCTGGGTTAACACTCACAGCCCATGAAGACATATGCAGCTGAATAAATATATCTATGCAGCCTTTTTCAGTACACTGCAAATCAAATCAGGCCTAATGTATCAAAAATATGATCAACGATGATGCAGATTGGAATGGTTTGATTAAGGTTGTGGCTGCTATTAATTGTTTGTAGTTTGGTTGCTAAGATGAGGACAGTTTTCAAATTTCTATAACCATAACCATATACTCACCTCTTCATGTCCACACACGTGTGCACGCACATACTCAGGCGCACAGAGTTAAGTATCATGGTTAAAAAGCCTCCTCTTGTAGTTCATGCATGTAATCCAGGATCTACTCTGTTCATTCTTTGGTAGGCTTTATTTTAAAAAGTGAAGAGTCCACATGACCTGGCTTAGGGGCTCATGTGATTCGATTAGAAATCATGCTTGAGCAAAAAGACAAGTTTTCCCATTATGCATACTACAGTATTTGTCTTTACTTTGCATGCTGTTAAATCTATAAACTACAACTGCAGATTGTTACATGTCATTGCAAAGCTTCTGTACATTTGAGACTACTTACCCTGATGGAATTGTTGGTGGTGTAGCTAGGGTTCTGTTTCTCCAGGCTGTATCTTTACCAGGAAAATCCAGCTCCAGTCGAACTCAGCTACCTGGCTAACATGACCCAGCTTTGTCCATTCATGTAGCAATTTGTCATCTTGTGATCATAACATGAGTTAAATATTGGTATCCAACAATGCAATGCTTAATTCAAATGTAAACTCAGAGTTTACTTAGTCAGAGAAGGGAGTGACACACCTGTTGTCACTGATTAAATATTCAGATTGACTATGGTGCATGTTCTAATCTGGCTTTTTCAGTCTGGCTTTTATGGGCAAAAATACTCCAGCTTTGTCTTGTCTTTTGACACTGGCAGACATGCTTCTAAGATGGCTTGCAAAAGATACAGCCATTCCACACCATGTGTTGGTGAACATGCAGACATTTAAGCTAAAATTGAAAAACAGTCCAGGATTTGCAGCTGGCATGCTTGTTGACAAGTGAGCTGTCTCCTGCTATGACTATGACCCAGTTTTAACTTCCTGGATGTCCTGAGCACTTGCATTGAGATATAGGTTCTGCACTGCACACTGTGAATCATCTGCCTATAGATTTTCTCAGCCTTACTAAAAGTAGTGGGAAGATGGGTGCAGTAACTCTGCTGACACGTTCCAGACAAAATCATTGTTTGTGTGTGTTTGAGAGAGGGTGAGAGAGATAGAGAGAGAGAGAGAGAGAGAGAGAGAGAGAGAGAGAGAGAGAGAGAGAGAGAGAGAGAGAGAGAGAGAGAGAGACAGACAGAGAGAGAGAGAGAGACTGAGTGAGAGAGAGAGAAAGTACATTGAAGCCTATGATGTAGCTGTGGAGAGAGGGTGATAACACTGAGCCTGGCTAACATCTCTATAGCTCAAACAGGCTTTTGAAAACCCCCTGGAGCTTAGCTCCACTCTACCGGAAAAAGCTTCACATAAGTCAGTCAGTCTAGTCCTCCTGCTAGTGGTCAGTCTGAAGGCACCAGTGTGTGTATGTATACGCGTGATTGCCGAGTGATTGCACATCAGCAGTGGACTAATGAAAACCATACAGGTTCTCTCTCTCTCTCTCTCTCTCGCTCTCGCTCTCGCTCTCTTCTCTTTGTCCTTCTCAAAAGGGGAAAAGATGTGCAATGGAAAAAGTGTCAGTGCTCCGGGACAGGGGTTATTCATGGCTGGGAGTGATTGGGGACTGTTTTGAGAGGCTGCAAGATCAAAATATGGCAATCTGTGGCATGCCAAGTGCGCGCACTACAAGACCACAAGACAGCTGTGGAGAATGCCGAGCTCTAGCACAGCAGAGCAGGCCTGGGCACGGAAGGGTGCATGAAGGATATGTGGAGAAAGCACAGAGTGAAAGAGAGAGAGAGAGAGAGAGAATAAGAGAAAGAGAGGGAGAGGGAGAGGGAGAGAGATGATATGACATTTGATTCTGCTGGCGTGTGTGCAGGGTGTGCACATGCATGCACGTGCGTGCATGTTTGCCAGGGCACACATGAGAAGCAGCACGTGTGTGCTGCAGTATCCAAAGTCTCAGTGCAGCGGCACGAGGTGCAAGGGCCAGACGGCTGCTCTGGAGCTCAAGGTACTCTAAAAGAGCCCCGAGCAGTGGGCCACTCCATTAGAACCATGTGTCTGGATCCATGCCACAGGCTCTGGGCATACGCCAGTGGGGGAGGTGGCAGAGGGACTGCACGGGGGAAACAGCCCATTGGCAGGACTCATTGGCCCAGAGCAAGCTACATTCAGTCAGTGAGAGAGAGAGAGAAATGACAAGGAATAATAATCCTAAAAACCTTGAATGACCCCAGCCTGGGTTAGCCCTGCAGAGCTGGAAATCTCATTTGGCTATCTCCAGCTGTTTGCGGGGCGAGCTCACAATTCAGCAGGTGTGGAATAATTGCACTGGGGATGGGGATTGGAGGACTATATAAACAGGAGAAATAACTACATGACCAGTAGCAAGGGAAAGCAAAAGAGCTAACTGTGGGTTATTCTACAATGATTACAGATTATCATTATTATAGTGTGTATGTATGTAGAAATGTAAACAGACAGTGTGAAGTATTGAAGACCGCACCAATTTTTTTAAAATTAATTATTTCTCACAAGTTAAGCATGAAGGGCAGGTAATAACCTACAAATGTTAGTCATGCAAATGTTTCTACATTCACACACCATTCAAGAGCAGCAAAGCAAACTTTGGTCAGTCAGCTATTATCTAAATGGAAATAAATATATACATACTTACATATATACTTTAAATAAACACATATGTACATACATATATCCTTCTGAAAAGAACACTTATGCCAGTTGGTTTACTGACTAACAATGGAATGACACCATCCCCAACTTAAGCATGACATTTGACCTTTAAATGGCAGCTGGTGCCTTTTTCCAGAGAGTGTCAACTTTACATTGAGAGGTCATCTATAGTATCAACTGTTGTTGCATACTATTGACATATCATTGTGTAATTCCTTTACAGTTTATGAATATAATGCACTGTATGTGACACTGTTTAACAGATAACCACTTTGGGGTGCATTTTGCATCAGTCAGCACTTGAAACGGTACATGTATATGTGCATGCAATAACTGATCAAAGGTTTGTAACTTTAAAGATAACAGTGAAACTGGAGCAAAATGTATTAATTGCATGACACACAGTTTATGGGGTTATATAGTGATGTTTGGTAGCAGACCACTTTAAACAGACCATAAATACCAACACTTTTGCATATGAGCTTTGGCATATGGTCTTTTGCATGTGTCTTTCTTTCCTCTCTGTGTAGCCTTGTTCTATCTAGGGACCAGCTCCATTTGTTGATGCAAGCCATGGTTTGCATCCCTCAGCCTTTTAGGAGTAGAAGGCTCAAGAACTAATTCGCATGCAATCAATCTACTTCTACAATCTACTCTCTCTCTCTCTCTCTCTCTCTCTCTCTCTCTCTCTCTCTCTCTCTCCTGCACAGCCACATAAACACATGCATAACCACTGAAGAGCAAGAGGCTCTCACGCAAACAGTTCGAATATGTGTCAGTGCACGCAGTAGGCAGAGCGCCCAAGACCGCGTGCGAGAGTTTCTCTCTTGGAGGGGGGGGGGGGGGGGGGGTGGTGAGGGGGTGGATGAGATGGCTGCAGGTGTTCTTGGTTCTTGAGGGCTTTGACAAGGGTGGGGGGGCGGTCTAAAGAGAACTCTTGGACTGGCCACAAAATCTCAAGAGAGCAAAAAGGGGGAGGGGGCCGCACACCAAAACAGCAAGACACAGACTCTATGGAGAGCATGCAATTACAATGAGCACAAAACAGAGCATGCACGCACGCACTCACACACACACACACACACACACACAGGGCCCCCTGTGCCAGCAGGGATAGCAGAAGACTACCGTGTCACAAAGAAATGAACATTGTTCAAATCATACAAATAATAGAATTCAGACTTCTATTGAACTATTGTAATCATATTAGGTACTAAATAGCACATTTGCATACAAAATCTGTTAACAAATGTCAAAGCAAAAACAAAATTATCTGGTCAAGCCAGAGTAACTTACAAATCTACAGTAATAACAAATCTTAGTGGTTCAGTCTAGGAAGGCATTCCTTAAGGCAATAACAGGTAGAAATTCAAAACTTGCTTGATCAGTTCTTTGGGTTTGTAGCGTGCTCTGGTTTATACATGTGTCACATGTACTCCACTGCACACACGGCATGTGCACACACACACACACACACACACACACGGCATGTGCACACACACACACACACACGCACAGATAGAGAGAGAGAGAGACAGACAGAGGGGGAGAGAGAGAGAGGAGGGGCAATTCAGTCCTTTCAAATGTCAAACAAGGCCTCCTGTGTCTCCAAGGATCCTGCCCGCCATTGTCCTCATCACGACTGGAAGATAGATGTGTCTATGGGGGACTGGCCTGCAGGAAAGCATGGCCCACTCATATTAAATTCTGCTGAGCAAATACAATCCCCCGATGGGCCACCTCTCCCTTCAGTGAAAAGGGCTAATTTACTGGGTGTGTGTGTGTTAAGGTGTAGAGTTTCTCTTGACAGACAGAAGAGTATGCTATATGTGAGAGAAGGACAGATAGATAGACAGACAGAGGGAGAGACAGAGAGACAGAGGAGCAGAGCGCTAAATATTGAAATAATAAAATGGCACAGAAGGGGGAGGAGAGAAAGAGAAAGATAGAGAGCACTTTTTTTTAAGTGTAGCCATCCCTGTCACTTTGGGTTCATGGTCAGTTGACATGTTTATATTTCCCTTTGTGCAAGCTCTTCACTTTTTTAAGAGTATTAACTTTCACACACACAAATTAGCTCAACCGCAGTAGAGTAAGAGCACACTGAAAGAAGAATATAAAATGCTACTCTGAAATAATTAACAATTTTAAGGATGACACAGATTTACAGGAAAAAAACAACTAAGTGCAATTAGCAGAATGCACGTTAAATGCAGCACTGATTAACGTCAACTCTTCATTGATTTTTGGAAATCCACCTTAATTAATTAACGTTATTGATTTTATCATAAGCTTAGGATCTAAGAGCCTTCTGCTAAATATGGAACAGACATTTTCACTTAAATCATAATGAAATGAATACCATTTTGTATGTCATTTGTGCGAGGGAGAGAGTTTCTCTGGTAGCCTTCCTGGAACCTCCAAAATAAAGAGATGTCTTGTTAATTTATCCCCAGAATAACATTCTGGCAATAAAACTATTTCTATAAAGTAGCAAACATGGAGTGACAAAGGAAGTGAAGAATGTCATTACAAAAGTATATTCCATTGTGCCCTGTGATTCATAAACACTACCTATATCAAGAAAGGTTGTGCATTTTGCACTTTGATAACTTTCTCTGGTAAATATAGAGCAGTGCTTTTTGAGAGATAGTATCCTGGCATGTGTGCTTTCTGGAGTTACATTTGGAACAACCTATCAATCTTCAGTATGCAAAAAAGCTCCTGCAAAATAGATATAGTGATTTAACCAGCTAGCAGTGCCATGAATTGCATTAACTTGTAGCTGACATACTTGCCATCAATCAGTAAGGATCTGCAATTATTTTTAATAGCTAAAAATACCAGCCACTGCAATTCATCTAATATGAGTAGCTAGAAAATGCTAGCCTCTGTAATTAAATCAGTGAGCAGCTAAAACATTCTAGCCATCACTTTTAAAGGACATGTTTCTGCTTTGCATTTGATATCCCTTATTAGCAGATATTCAAGCATCAGGCTAATGACCATCCATGCTCCCAATAGAGTGGGATTAGACAGTCGAGATTTTTCTCTTAGTCACGTTCTAAGGCGATCAGCATTTCCTAAGCATGCTGGTGCAATGCTATGTGGCTAAGGCTTTCAAAAAACAAAGAGTGATCTGGTATGTAGCCTTTACCTATTTAGTTTTGCAATGCAGAAATGCTTATGTACCCCAGGCCTTTGAAAACTGGTTATCTGGTCAAATACTAAAAGAAAATAGTTGAAATTGTGGGCTACCAGATAAATGAAAAACAATCCCTGGCCAGCCTGGAATCTTTGTTCTCAAAATCTCCAGTGTTTCCCTGGACTACCTTGAGACAAGTGCTGCATCCTGCTCCTTCCCTGTACTGCCTCAGGGAAACCAGGAATCATCTCCGGATCTCCAGGTTTTCACAAAGATCCTGCCCTGTGGGGAACTGCAGAGAGCAAATGTGTCAAGCACAGCAGATCCCCAAACTGAAGAGGGCCTTGGAAAGCTCATTCTTCTAGCTGTTTGGAAGAACACATGGGCCACTTGCCCTTGTGCCTTAACACCCAGAAGATTATCACCAGCTGCTTTTTGGACATTTGAGGACCATGGTATGTCCTACTGTGAACTCTTGCACTTGCACAATTTTAGTCCCTAGACCTTTTAAGACTGGCTAACATCTCTGGTGACACTGTAAATTTGCCATTGGCCCTGTTTCAATTTCAGTTTTTTTTCCACAGAATCAATGCCAACATGAGGTTGGATTTAGAGTACATTCAAAAATAACAACACAAAAAAGTCAACATACACACACACACACACACACACACACACACACACACACACACACACACACACACACACACACACACACACTCAATGGAGATAATAGAATGCTGGCTGGTGGAACTGCGGCCCTGGTTTAGCTACTCACGCTGGTTACTTCATTTCCTTCATAATGAGGGTAATAAGCAGGCTGCTATGCTAACTGACTCTGACCTACTCACACAAAATGTCACACACACACACACATACACACACAGATACTGGGCATGCACATAAAAACACACACACATGCTCAAACTGGGCATGCACACAAACACACACACACACACACACGTACTGAGCATGCACATAAAAACACACACACATACTCAAACTGGGCATGCACACAAACACTCACACACACACACACACACACACACACAAAAAAAAAAAAACATACATACACTGAGGGGGAAAGTGAGAAATAGCTAAATGTTTAGGTAAAGACAGAAGTGCAGTAAATCTTATTCAGAGACATGGTACTTGTCAAAGTGATGGAGAAGTATGTATTACTTATATTGGAAAATATTCCAAATAATTTTGGAGATTGTAGCTTTCCTAAGTTTTATAGCGTTAAGTAAGATCTTGAATGAAATTGAATGTAATTTGAAAATGTACTCATAAAATGTATGATGTGTATAAATGATGTGCTCCACTAAGGATTTACAGTAGATCTTGTTTCTTAAATAGGGCACAGTATGTGTTAGAATGGTGTCAAATTCAGGAGGTGGCTGTGTGCATTCATGTACTGTAGGGATTTGGCAGTGTGTGTGTGTGTGTGTGTGTGTGTGTGTGTGTGTGTGTGTGTGTGTGTGTGTGTGTGTGTGTGTGTGTGTGTGTGTGTGTGTGTGTGTGTGTGTTTACTTGGGTTGCAAACATGCAGGGGTGTGTGAGGGTGTTTGCTCGAGTTGCAACAGTGCAGGTGTGTTTGTGTGTGTGTGATCAAGACTGGGTTGAGGACATCAATGCAATACAAAGCTGGCTCAACTCCAGCTATATTTGACCTGAGCGCAGATGCCACTAGCTCTTGGAGGACGTGAGTCATGTCAATCTCAGCCTTTAGAAGCAGGTGCAGCAGATTAGCGGACGGGCCTCGACACGTCAGGAAACAGATTGTTATTGTGTGTCTCTGTCTCCTCTATGCCCCTCCCCACCCCCCCTCTGTAGAATCAACGGAGAGACCGAGGTGGAGTGAAACCTGAGCCCACTCACTAGGAGAATTCTGCTCATTGTGTGAAGGGGAAAGAAAATAGCAGGATTGTGTGTGCGAGTGTGTGCACATGAATGTGAGTGTGTGTGCACATGGGTGTGTGCATGCTATAATATATATATGCAGTTGTGTAGTGTGCAAGGGGCTGTATAAGTCTACATGCCCAGTGACAGGTTTTACTCCCTGTGGCTGCCTTTTGAAAAACCATATCCTGCAAATGCCAGGAAGGGGCACTGTGCAGCACTCCTGAATGCTGAAGCCAAACAGCAGTTCTTTAGGTTTAATGGCCATCAAATGATCTCAGACACTGAAAACCATGTTATTTGTCATACACGTTCCCATCTGAGATGGAGAAGTGCAGAAATAGATTCAAGGCCTTTGCCTTGGTGGAACAGAAAGGGAGATGAGGTAGCCCAAGGAAGACAGATACACATTTCATAATTCCATATAGTCAGAAGTCCTCTCTTGAAAATTCACACTCACAAATGGCAATATTTGAATCAGCCAGTTAGATATGTACCATCATTAGCACGGTATGCCTTCAAAAACTGGATCCCTGGAAACAGCCATGCTTGCTTGCCTACTCAAGGAATGAATACAGCAGGCATTTAGTATGTACCTTTTGCTGATCGTGTACTTTGGCCTGTAAATAAAAGCTGCTGGACCGAAACCCTCAGCTGGCCTGTCACACCATGTTTTTTTGCTTGAGGCTACAACCCAGCTCCTGGAGAGAGCTGCTTTACTCCAGGGTTTAGTTTCAGACACAATCTACAGCCACTCATCCAGATCATCAACACTCTAAGTCTGGAATGCTTTCTACAGCGTTCATGATCATGAACTAGAGATCAGTGTCTCACAGAACATTTGGTTCAAAGCCTTTCATCTATCTCTTCACCTTAAATCCTCCTGACCTAGTGATGTATTTTCTCACAAAGGGAACAGGTAGAGTTTTCCAGTACTGCAAAAGGGTACAAGACACAGCATTTGAAAAAATGGAAGGCAACTCTTCATCTGTTACATCTCCTTAGTAACTTAGTAGCAGATGTGAGGATCATTGTCTGGAAGATATAGGTTGGGTGCCAATGGGAGTGAGGGAGCTTGTTTTGTTAATATTGCTTGTGCAGAACAGGAATATTTCTGCCAGTAAAATCAAAATTTAATTAAATCAAATTGAAAGAGAGGGGGATAAAGGGTAAGAGAAATAAGCCCCATTAGAACTTGTCACATTTTGCAAAACAGCAGCAGTGGATTTCATGCATCAGCACAAAACTTCAGTGACATTGTACTCTATAATTACACTTAAGACCTTTTTTGGGAGCTTGTCTCAGATTAGTAGTGAGGCGAAGGCTGCTTCTAGCACGGCCACTGCAGCCAGCCAGGACAGTGAGATGATTCACTCCCAGCCTGCTGAAATCCACCCTCCTCAATAAGAACCAGAGGCTCCTAATATGCTAGTGAAGCCAAACAACCTCACTCATCTCCTCATTAAGAAGCAAACCACCTTAGTGCCAAACCCTCTGTCATAACAGTTAACTATGCAGACCTCATCAGCAACCCAAATCAAATTAGTTTCATAGCTAAATCAGGAGATTGGGTCAGAGACAGCTATTTTTCTGTAATTAAAGTCATCTAACTACACTTGATGTTATGGCATTATGTAAGTAGCTGATTCTATGTTCTTCAAAAAATGTAGTAGCTTGTCAGGTTTTGGTTTCTGTGATGATTGGTAAAAGCTTGTTTGGAAACATTTGCTTTGTCATGGCAATTCTTCCAGACTGGAGAAAGGGATGGAGACTTTACATTTCCTATCCAGACAAGCACACCACAAAATTTCACCTCAGTTCATTAATGTACTGAGAAACCAATGAATGTTAAACGTAAATACGTTAGATTGATGAATACCTCTGCCAGTAGCAGTATGGTTCAATGGACAGATAGTAGTTTCCAAAACGTCGTAATTCTGTCTAACTCTGCCCCCTCCTGATCATGTTATAGTACTGCATCCAGGTTTATTTTATTCAAGAAACCTGTTTTTCAGTCCTCTTAAGTAAAAAACACATTAAATAACACAAAGCAGCACATAAACCTTTATGAGGACCAACGGTGGAAAAGCGAATACCTAGATATTAAACTAAATCTATTTGTATTAAAGAAACGAAATTGAAACGAAACATTTGATTCTAAACAGCACGGCGTCGCTGCTATCAGCGATCTGGGCCAGGTTGTGGCTCTGTCGTTGTCTTCTTGGTGAGGCTGTTTCTCCCGCTCGTGGCTCACCGCGAACTACAGAAGTGCGCACCAATATTCACACATTTCTGGAACGATATTAGACGAGCCAGACCCAGGCTAGTAGACGGGTGTCTAGACAGAAACCAGCGCTGCTTTCCGAGCATTGTTTGCTGGCATTTAAGAGGGAGGAAAAACAGGAAACCTTAGGCGCGCGTGCACATGCACACACACCCCTTTGTAAGCAGAGAACAACATGTGCGGCTACATTCTCATACATGCATTCTCGAGCACGTGTGTACATATGCGTGCAAACACGCATACCCAATACAGTCATACTTGGTAACACGAGGGGTGAATTCTCAAGCATTTTGCAGTTCTGCAAATTTGCTCAGTTCTGCAGTGAAACTATTGGATCCAGACTGTGGAACTCATGTCAGCAGGGACCTGTCCGGACTAGAGTGCCCAACGCAGTCTGGATACGTTCATTAGTTGATTATACGAGTCAGGTGTGTCAGAACTGGCGGAAAATTTAGCTGTAAATTAGCTTCCCTAAATTACGTGAAATTCAAGGATTATACCATTAAATACTACGCGCCTGCTAAATCAAGGCTGTTCGAATTCCCCTTTAATAAATCTATTTATTTTCTAGTAGCTAGTACCGCTCTTCTTTGATGTGATCCTTGTTTGTCCCGCTCCTGTTCTCCACAGCTATTTATTGTTTACTGTCTGTGTCACACTGAAGGTGTCAGCGTGCGTCGTGTCGCTAAAATGTGCCAAGAATGATAACGGCGTAACTGAATGTAACTGAATGATCAAAACTGCTTTCTATGCATTGTGAGTAAAAGGAAGGAACGAATTGTATGTAAAACTTAAATAAAACAAACATGTATACTTGTAAAATGTGTTCATGTATACTTATATTTGCATTGTTGGTTTTAGATAAACATTTTACTCATGGACATTTTTTTCTGTGTATGGCGTCTTGAGGCTGGGTAGCAGCGTTCGTGCCCCGCTGGAGCTATTGCCTCTCGTTGCATGATCCCATTGCCCAGCAGAGGGAGCCCCCTTCCCGAAATGCGATCTTATCGTGTTCACGACAATGCAACTGATAGCACTGCTTGCAACAGTTGGCTTTGTTACAGTTACTTTTATTATACTGGATGTTTCTGTAAATACATATGCAAAAAGTATCAGGTCTTAAAGAGGAATATGTTAGGTATCACTATAGTGAATTACCATCTTTTCAGAAAACCTATTTTGCGCATTTATAACTGCTTGGTTAAATTCCGATTCTGAATCATAAATATGCTCAGCTCGAGAGAAATGTGTAATAGGTGGAACTGAAAGCCATTGCTGAATTTGAGGTGTGAAGTGATAAACTGTTGAAAATACTGAATATACTGAAAAGAAAGAGTTCCTCTTCTTAGCACAAGATGACTTATGGGGAAGTTCTTCTGCTCCCATCTTTCTTTGTAACTAATGGATAGGAATCATTCTACTTCTACTGCCATTAGCTTTCTATTACAGCCCACACTGCCACAAACCTATTTTTTCTCTTTACCCAACTCCATGAATTCCCCACTAGGGTACATCACATGCTTTCTTGTTCAGCACAATCCTCTGACATCAGCCTTTCCACTTTCCTCACATTGCTGAAATACAGCACCAGAACAAACCAATAGAGACTACTGATGTCATTGTTTGGCAAAATCAACTTTTGGTGATCTTAATTAGTCATCCCCCCCCCCCCCCCCCCACACACACACACACAGAAAGAGAGAGAGAGAGAGAGAGAGAGAGAGAGGAAACCTAAGTACACATAAGACATAAGCACACATTCTAGACAAGAGCTATTTACACATACTTCTGTTCAAGCCCTGTCCTTCTCCACCCCAGCCTTTGACACCCCTTAAGACCCCTTGACTGCTCTGTGCCCAGCCAACCTGGTAATTTCACCTTTAGGTCTGAGTTGACAACACTGTAATTACTGCGATGGATTTTTACGGCTCTCCAAAAAGGAGAAGATTGACATTCCAGAACCAGATGGGACCTTGGCCATAAATGCTTCAGCATCCCTGGGGGTGATTTCTCCCTCACTGGGGTCTGGAAAACTGACCCCATGTTGAGGACTTCACCATTTACCCGCACGAAAAGTGATGCCTGCTGCCAGCACCTGATTGCTCATCCTGTTTACACGTGGAAAGACCGGTGGCAACGGTGTGCCTGCCTGGGGTGACAGAGGCCCTGACACCAATCAGAAGTCAAAGACTCAGTGTCAGGGCATGTGTGACAGAAGGCAAGTTGTTTCTTTTGAAGTTCCAATTCACAGTGGAATTTTTGTCAGTGACTGAAGATTTACAGATTAAACTTGTGAGAGGACTGTGAGAGGACACACACACACACACACACACACACACACACACGCACACCATAATATATTAAACTGTATATATGGAATGTCTAAAACGCACAGTAAAGATGCAGTAAAAATGAACTGGTGTTAATATGAAATCCAGAATACATACTCCCAAGTTCCTGTAGAGGAGGAGGCAGACCTATTTCATTTTCCATTTTGACCTCCATCCTGGTTCTTTGATGCAACAACATAATAATATCCAGCAAAAGTCAAGTGTCAGCTTTTATGTACCCATGTTTATAAATTTGGTGTGCTAATATAAGAAACCAAGTTCAAGGAATTGTTTGCTAGGAAACATGTTTGTAAAATGACTTTGACCTTTAACTTTTTCAGGTTTATTTTCATCCAGGTCCCCTGTGACCTCCCACCAACTGAACATTTCTCTTCTAACAGGAAATAACAACCCGCTGTTACCGTAGATAACAGTGATTTATGCATTGTGAGCTTTGTCCTGACCGCTATGAAAGTACCCGATGCTCGACTACAATTTACAGCTAGTAAAGCTGTCCTATTGTAGCTGGAGGTGAGAAGCCAAGTGCTGTGGATGGGACAGGCCCAGTTGGATGAGGCCCTCAGCTCTTTCCAAGCCTCCCAGGTCCAGCTTCATTCATGCAAGGGGGTTTGATGGTGTCAGGGCAGGAGGGATACTTGGGTGCTCCAGCATGCCCTGGAGGAGCTCTGCTCCTTTCACCTCTGTGACCCTGAAAACCGCCCTTATCAATCAGGGTTCACATGGGGTTTAACAGCACCCTAGCCAACTCAACCTCACCACATAACTATCACAGGTGACAAAGGTTTATTGGATAGGCATGTGCAAAAAAGGCTCTACATCGATCAAAAAGAGAAAATGGTGACAATGAGTTATGATATTTGGCCAAGACAAAATAAAAAATGAGCGTAGTGTGTGAAGCACACTACACTATACGAACACTTTTTATTCCTACCTTTGGCAATACTGCTGAGGAAAGTGTGTATGTGAAGAATGTTAAAAGTGAAAGTATATCAAATCTCAGAGGGTGATAAATCATGGAGTGGATTAGGAAACAGATGTTTGGTGTTACCTCATTATGCTCAGTGGATCATGGGAATTGTCTCTGCCTGTCTCATTCTTCTCTGCCTGCCATTCTAAAGGAATTCTAGCCACAACTTTTTATTCACAGTTTTCTCCCAGGTTAAATAAAATTCCCTAGTGGACTTCTGATGAATGAATCCTGTTCTGTTCATATCCAACCCAACATGCTTATGAGACATCTTGCTATTTACAATAGAACCAGTAGTCAGCAATAACATTTGAAACTGGAGTTTTCAAGCTGTGTGTATGTTTTCCATAGTTTGGGACAGGATTTGGAGAGCTCTTCAGTTGAGATAAGCTTAGCGCATTTGAGTCAGAGGTGAAGGCCCTCTTTTTGTTATGCCTCAGGAGCAGTTACAGCACTTGAGAACAGTCTGGTGCTGGAGAGAATGCATATCACCATGGCAGTCAACACATATCATGTCTAGTTGTACTTCGAAGACATAATCCAGCAAGGACACTGGCAGGCTCTCAAAACTATCAGACAACCAGCAGACCCATTCCAATACGCCTCCATGACACCTGTCTATGCTAAGCTTTCAGCTATCATGCTAAACCAGAGAGGTTTCCTCATCACAAAACACATGCACACACACGTGCGCACACACACACACACATGCATGCATGCACAGACACACGTGCAGACACACATACACATTGTCTAAGACCCTCACTCTAGACAACTGTCTACGGATTATTAGACAGTTAACACCTCAGGGTCAGAGGGTTCACGGGTGAAAGGGCAGAACAGTCTATTGCAGAACCTTGCAGTTCAGCCAGGACTCTGTAGCTCTTCTCACACAGCTCTAGTGCTCTTTAGGTCAGCACCCTGCTTCCTCATGGAGAAACCACCACAATGGCCTACTATTAGTCTTGCACGGTGCATTTCATGTCGCACCACCCTCCTGTAACCCTCCTCCCCTCACACAGACGCCTCCCAGACCCAGACGCCTTGGGAAACTGTGGGCCCTCCATTCTCCCAAACATTGCCTTTAGCAAAACGAATGTTCATAAACCCAGGCAACGTCAGGGCGGAGTGACTAGGCACACGCCTCAAGACTTGAATGACCCAATTAACAGCACAGCTAGATGAAATGAGTGGGTTTGTTCCCCAAGCATCTAGAGGTCACAATCATTTGGCTTTGGTCATGACAGTCAGAACTGGCTGTAATGGGAGTGAACTTTGTCACACTTACCCTTACTTTAACCTTAACCTCAGTATATATTCTGTGAGCTCTGCTGTCAGAGAATAACCTGCCAAACCTGAATCTATGCCACAACAGATAAATAATCAGATAGAAGAAACAGAAAGGAGACACATAAAGAATTCTGTTGACCCATTTAAATATAATTTGTAACCCTTGCTCTAATACATCTGATTTGAACAGAATGGGAGTGGTAGCTGGAGACGAAAGGCGTATTTGTCTAACCGACCTTCCAAAGCAAGGCTGTATAACCATGTAGAAAGATGGCTGCAGTTTGAAACAGTCCAGCTGGCTCCACATGAAAGACCTCAGAGAGCAAAGTAATGATCGGGACTCTGCTCAGCTGGGTCTGTCACCATGGTACTGGGCATGCTGGCTTTGCAGCTCAGAGGGCATTATCTGAGGGGCACCACATGTGGAGGCTTTACGACACATGCACATTGTAGGCAAAACTGCTACTAAGCCAGTCACATAACCTTGCATCAGTGTCCAGCCTGGGTTACAGTTGGGCCCTATGCACAATTAGGTCACTGAGAAAGTTACAGGAATATTCATGTGTTATACTGATTGAAACCAATTTGTTAAGCTGTTAGCTATAAGCCAAGGCCTCCCAGCGAGTATTTGAGGTCATGTGAATGGAAACAGAGATAGACACCGTAATAGACAGATGAAAAGGGTGTGGGGACTGAAGCTATGGTGTTGTTTAGGCCTTTGAAATATTGTGTTCATTTTGGATCGTGATAGACCACAGATGTTGTTGAGAGAGATGATGTTATAATTCAGAATATCAGTGAAATCATGTGCTCCACAGCTAGCTGAGAAAATTGGAACAAAAAACAGAACAAAACCGAATGCCGCAGACCTATCACTTGGAGACAGATAAAACCTCACTCCCTCAGGTGGAGGCAGGTAAAACCTCACTCCCTCAGGCTCACTGAGTTTGTCCAGAGGTAGACACCTCTTTAGTCTATCACTTGGGCCTAGGGTTAGCCCCAGGATGGTTGTTTTCATTTCTTTTTAGTTACACAAGCAGGACCAAAATGGCAATGAATTTGGTTCTCTCCAACCCATTTGGTTCCATCCAATTCAAAGTCAAGAAAGCAGTACATGACAGCATGGTGAAGTATGCTTTGGTATCTGTCACTTCCCTGCAGTAATGAGCCAAACTGATTGAATTGCAATGTTAGCAGCTACAAAATAATTTTTATACATTTTTAAAACATTTAAATTGATTTTTGTTCAACTCACAAGAAGATAGAATAGCTACATAACGTATATCTTCAAATATAATACAAGTCAGTAATTTTACAAATCAGGCAGATGTCTGTAGCTTCAGTGAATAAGCGGGTAATTATTGACACACCTCAAAAGCCTTTAACACCTGGTTTACACAGTAGCCTGTCCTGTCCCATCTGAAACCTGCAAACAATCTCCAAATATCATTTGCAGTAGTTACAATTCACCCATCTGTTAACCATACAAATACAATTAAACCTTTTAACACATGTACTGTACACACACACACACACACACACACACACATACAGAGAGAGAGAGAGGGAGAGAGAGAGAGAGAGATGCTGTACAAATAACTCAAAGGAAATCATTAATCAGATATTAGTATTTCATAGTGACATTTCCAAAAATGATTGGATACATACCTGAGTTAAATAATTCTCTAGTTTTTCCAAATAATATGTAACAAACAATTGTAAACTTGGATGATTACATTTGTGCTTGAAAAAAATGCAAAAACTCTTTTAAAAAGAGGTTAGAAATTAAGTTGTTGGCTTTGACCCTTCTGAAGGTATTGAATTTCCTTATCCCCTAATCACAACTGAGGTACTGATCATGGTATCATAGTAGCATTACCACTCGAAACTGAAACTTCTATAAAACAGAACCGCTTCTGGGAAATGCAGCCTGTCAGTTCAGAATGAATAAATCTGGAAGACTACAAAGTGATTCCTCTGACAAGTCCCATTACAACCAGATCAAACACAAATTACATTTGTTTTCATTTTCTGTATGAGAAATGGAAACTCATTTTCAGGATCCATAAACCTCATTAAGCGTCTCATGGTTCCCTTTGGTGGTTGTATTTGTAGTTAAAGTAAATTAATAGCCTGATGAGTTAAATTTGTTGATTTGTCAAATTAAAGAAGTTGGATTGCGCAATCAAATGAATTAGCTCGTCCGTTTGCTGGCCTAAAAACGCCCTCTCTTCGCCACTCGTAAATGGATGGAGAGCACGTCAGTCAAGAGGAGGGGGCGCCTCTGATTTCTATACCCCTGTAATGTCAACGTGAGTTTCAGATTGCATCCCCGTGTTCTGCGGACAGTCGCGCGGTCAGCTCCAGCATCCCGATTTAGGACTTATTTAGATGGGCTAAAGAGCAGCAACTTTTGCGAACATTTTAAAAACATTATTCAAACTTTAGAAGGAGATGTTGATTCGTTTCAAATACGATTCTAATGCAGCTGCAGATTCTGGAACAACGAAACGTGTACCTAGCATCTTGTTTTATCTTCTTTCATAGAGATCTTTTTTTTCAAGTTCGTGTTAAACTTGGAAACACTCCGGTGGAAAACTAGGAATTTCATTAGAAAGTTAAAGTAGTAGGGTGTCCTGTCCTCTACTTCTTTTAAGTGACTTGGCTAAGTATCGTATCCCTTTATCTTAGTGGTGTTCCCGCGCGCGCATGAGTATGCACAGCGAGTATCTGTTCGCTTTTTTTAATTTCTCCGTTTTGTTGCGAGTCCTTGCGGCTCACGAATGCACGCCATGTGCACGCCGATCATGCCCGAATATTACTCCACAAACCTGCGAGGACGGACGCGTACTGGCCAGAGACCCATGCGGATGCTGCGATCAGTGCACGCGGCTCGAATTAGAGCTCTGCGGTGGCCAAGATTGGACGCTCGGCTATTGTGGTTTGGGACTCACCTGCGCTGCCGTCAACCGGACAGGTGTGGTATCCATTCCCGATATAGGAGTATGCAAAGGTAAGTGTAAAAGACAAGATAACTATAATATCTCTGGCGATGTTTGTGAGTGTTAATGTTAAAAGCATTAAAATAGAACCAATTAAAAACGCTGCTACCATTTTTTAAAATGAATTAGTTCTGCATGAAAGTGGTTTGAATTTGGTAGCTGACTCAGCATGGCATAATGATGCCTTTATCTTGGCTCGTTAAGCATCGGCCTGTGCCAAGTGAGTTCATGATTCCTTTGAGAGCGTCGTGTCTACGATGTATTGTCTCTAGGTTTAAGTAGGCATTTACTGACAGGTTGTGTAGATGTCTGGACGGTTTGGGCAACAGTCTGGCAGAATGCCTCCAATCATTATAGTTGGGTTAATCTTTAGTGAGCTCCTAAATTACATCAAATCCATAAAACGTACATGTGTTGCTTACCCAGTCTATTTTGACTATTACATTTTAAAATACTCTCTCAATCCTTTGTTTTCTGGCAGTGGCAGGGAATTTCACAATACATTTACCACACCAAGCTAACTGTAGCATACACCGTTGCATTTAATGTATGATACCATTAGCATTGTGACAATGCCTGCTTTTTGTTAGGATGCTGTAGTTTGGTTTGAGACTCTAAAACACCAACCTTGGTCTGGACTTTCTCCTGACCTAAACATGTGGATTGCTCAGTACTCCATCACAAAGGTGTGAGAATAAGCAGAGGTGAGCCTCCCAGAACGTTTTGGAGTACTTTACCCCTTCTTCAGTACCATTCTGTGGCCTGGGGGATCTCTGGCTCTTGGTTGTATCCGGGGACAGTGTCATTGATTGGATCCTATTTAGAAGTGGAGGGTTGGAGGTTAATCCTGACCTCCTGGTGACCTCATTTGACCTGATGTGCCCTTTGGCAAATTAGCTGATTTAATTTAGTAAAAGAGTTAATGGTTTAGCTTACATAGGCTTCAAGTTGATAGGGTTGCCAATGGCACTGCAGGCAAACGTGTAGTAGGCACTGACCCAGACAATGTACAGTGCCATTGGAAACCCTATCAACTTGAAGCTCAAAACAAGTGGAAGTATTTTCACAGAAACCATTGACTCAAAAGAGAGAGAGAGAGAGAGAGAGAGAGAGAGAGAGAGATTCTTTCTCTCTCTCTCTCTCTGTGATTAGGTTTTTGACTCAATGGTTTCTGTGAAAATACTTCCACTTGTTTTGAGCTGTGGATTTACTGATTCTATAGACTTTTTGTGTGGCTGGTCACTGTGTGTGTGTGTGTGTGTGAGCATGTTGGGCAGAATTATCATGGGTGGGCTACAGGAAATAACCTTTAACTAAAGAATGTACAGGTACAACATTAGGACTTTAGGATCTTACAGCTTGCTGAGGAAAGCCTGATGAAGTGTATAATCAGCATCCAGATTGCAAGCAGCTGAACCATCATCATGCTAATCCATTATACATGATATGATCCATTAATTACCCTCTCATCTCAGGGCTATTTAAGTAAATGAATTCATTTATATTCTGTTGATGAATGGACAAGACTAATGGAGATCTGCAAATAAAAGGTGCAATCATAGTAAATTCTGTGGATGTTGTCTTGCATTTTAACAATATTTTGCATTCATTGTATTCATTTGCAGTCCTGAAGTACCCTTTGGTCCTTTGAACAATTTACCAGTTGTTAGTGCATTTTAACCATTGCTAAAATAACAGTTTTTTTTCTTTCAGTTACAGTTGTGATCCGGTGTCATTCTAGACATGTGTTATCACTGGATTTACATTGCAAGACTTGAATGGAAGTCTGTGGGTTGACCGTGAACACATGAATGAACTGAAGATCCTATGTCCTCTTCAGATCTACATGGTGTTCAACAAGTGCCATATATGTAAATTATGTAACATATATATTATTTCTAAGTAATGTACATTCTTATTATATGGTCTTTTAAAAATGACCATAAGTCATCTAGACCAGTGAACAAGTGGAGGTTTTGACTCCAGTGGACTTCACATATCTCCCCATCATGCATTTCAGTGGTCTAGGAAGCACTGAAGTGTCTGCTTCTTTCTCAGGCAGGAAGTGCCTGTTCAGGCCTTTATATTCCAGCATTATCTAATGTTTCAAAGACGTCCTCTTGAGTAATGCTATCAGCCAGACAACTAGGCAGACAACTAGGCCTAGGCAACTATCGAACAACCCTGTCATTGTCGCCACCCGGCTGTGTGAACTCGTCCAGGGGCTGTGTGAAAAAATAAAAATACCCTCACAGGAAATATTCAGACGGAAAGAAAACGCTGGGGTGCAGATCATTCTGAGGTGACAGGAAATAAGAGGGAAAGTTCTGACTTGACTAGCCAGCTATGAAGGTGAAAGGCTCACTTGTGCTCCTCCCCGCCAGTGCGTCTGTTCGAAGAGAGCTGTGGGCTGCCGCTCGATAGATATGTGTCTGTCTGTTCACCAAAGTCCTACAACCACAAGTGTGAAGCCATGTCCCCCAAAACAGCTGTGGTTTCTCTACCACCCATGCTTTCCGGATGTTTTGAAGCACTCTGTTTAGCACTCTGGAGAGTGTCCAGACAGGGTTTGACCTTTGCTCCTATATGAACTTAGTTTGCAAATTAATGAGTGTGTTGCACAGACACACAAGTAATAACTTAGTACTTAGATACTCCATACAAAACAGTTGTTATCAACTAACATATGTCTTAAGCATAATGGAAGAACTAGATATAAGTCTACTAAATTAATAAAACACAGAATTTACAGACCCAAATGAGCATTAAAGACTACTGTTTTTTATTGTAGACATAATAACAAAGTGTAACAAACAGCCTGGATGACTCTCACTTGGATGACTAGCACTTGAAGTGAAGTAAAGATTTTGGAACATGCACACTTGTCAGGGAAATAAAAGCACAGTAAAATGTGCAGTTCTTTCTGCAAAGAATCACTCACACTATACCTTGGCATTAGTTCTGCTATATCTCTCAGATGTTTAGGTTGTGCTGAAACTTAAGGCTTAAAGGCCAGTGCGCCTTACGCGGGCTGTTCTTAAATCTGTCTCCCAGTGGGCCTCAGAAGTTTCACCAGTGCTGTAGCCAGCACATTGCTGCCATGTAGTTGAGCCCTTTTTTGTTGTTTGGTGAGGGTTTTAAGAGCCAAGCCCTAGGAGAGGAGAGGAGCTGTGGATTACAGTCTGGTTCTGTTTATTTGCATGCAGGCATGGTCCCAGTCATCTCTGGGGGGTACGTGCAGGCGGGCCGGGGGTGGGTTTCCTGGGGGGATGGGGGGTAGTTCAGGGAGGTGGAGGGGTGCAGTAACCAGCTGCTGTAGAGAGAGAGAGAGAGATGGGATAGAGGCTGAGAGAAGAAATGAAAGAGAGAAGATAGGTGGAATAAAGGTTGAAGGAAAAAGTGGGAAGGGAAGATCATCAGAGAAAGGCCCTTACTTACTTAAGAAAGAAGCCGGAAAGAAGTGAAAGCGAAACAAGGCAGCTGACACCAGTAGGTACACAGAAACAGCTCAAGACAGAAACACTCCTCTCACAGGCTTCCTCACACTTTCCTTGGCCCCACATTTCCGTATTATGCGTAATGATACACTGCCTGGCCAAAAAAAAAAAGGTCACACACTTTAATATTTCTTTGGACCGCCTTTAGCTTTGATTATGGCCACGCATTCGCTGTGGCATCGTTTCCACAAGCTTGTGTAATGTCACAAAATGTATTTCTGTTCAGAGTTGCATTAATTTTTTCCCCAAGATCTTGTATTGATGATGGGAGATTTTGGACCACTGCGCAAAGTCTTCTCCAGCACATCCCAAACGTCCTCAATGGGGTTCAGGTCTGGACTCGGTGGTGGCCAATCCATGTGTGAAAATCCATGTGTCTCATGCTTCCTGAACCACTCTTTCACAATTTGGGCCTGATGAATCCTGGCATTGTCATCTTGGAATATGCCCGTGCCATCAGGGAAGAAAAAATCCATTGATGGAATACCCTGGTGATTCAGTATATTCAGGTAGTCAGCTGACCTCATTCTTTGGACACATAATGTTGCTGAACCTAGACCTGACCAACTGCAGCAACCCCAGATCATAGCACTGCCCCCACAGGCTTGTACAGTAGGCACTAGGCATGATGGATGCATCACTTCAGCCGCCGCTCTTCTTACCCTGATGCGCCCATCTTGAAACCATTTTTGCCAGTTAGCCTCACTTACAAGTGGTTTTCTTAAGGCTACACAGCTGTTTAGTCCCAATGCCTTGAGTTCCCTTTGCATTGTGTGTGTGGAAATGATCTTACTTTCACTATTAAACACATCCCTGAGTTCTACTGTTGTTCTTCTACGATATGATTTCACCACACGTTTAAGTGATCGCCGATCAATATCATTCAAGATTTTTTTCCAACCATATTCCTTTCTCGAAGATGATGTTTCCCCACTGTCCTTCCACTTTTTAATTATGCACTGGACAGTTCTTAACCTGCTTTTAGTAGTTTCAGCAATCTCCTTAGATGTTTTCCCTGCTTGATGCATGCCAATAATCTGATCCTTCTGAAACAGATTAACATCTTTTCCACGACCGCAGGATGTGTCTTTCGACATGGTTGTTTAACAAATGAGAAGCTACTCACTGCATCAGTTAGGGTTAAATAACTTGTTGCCAGCTGAAACATAATCAGCCATGCAGTAATTATCCAATGGGAGGCTCTTACCTATTTGCTTAGTTAAATCCAGGTGGTGAGCTTTTTTTTGGCCAGGCAGTGTATATTGAGTATATTGGAACAAAAAAAACTATGGGAGATAGAAAAATTTTGAAAACAAATTTGGATTCAGCAAGCAATAATACACAAGGAACAGGCAGTTTTGTTATTTGTTTTGTTTTTACATGGGAGAAAGTCTTTATCACATAATCAAAGCAGAACTGCAAAATCACAGCCTGATTTAGGCAGCATAAAGAAACACCAAACTAAATATGTCCAAGACATAATTTCTCTTCAGAATAATTGTAATAAAACAATATTGCCAACTTCAAATAATGTACCATCTCCTTATTTGAGGTACTTGTCTTTCATTTAGTTACTGTAATTTCATTGCGGTAAAGGATGGGGTTATAATTTTAATATTGTTTAAGGCTGACATCTACATAAGGTTTTTAATATCACTTAGATATTGTGCGTTTAAGTGTAACAAGCATCACACTGGATTTGATGATCATTTTGTGATTAGCATAATTTGTTGGAATTTTCTCGAGCTCTTGCCCAAGGTAACCAAACATTTAACTTTTTATGATATATACACTGCAATTAGTGAGAAAAGCATGTAAGTACTTTTCTTAAATTATATTATGCGTCATAGCAGAGCTTGCCCTTACGTCCTACATGGGAAATCTTGACTGATTGCTGTTTATTAAGTCAGTCAACTTCCTGTTATCCAGTTGGCTAATTTACTCAATAGTCATCTTTATGGATATCAGTAACCATCCCACACTTGAAAGTCCAGGTCATGGCAATACTAGGAGTTGAACTAATATTATAATAAGATGTAACAGGAGAAACATAGATGAAAGTAATGGAGTAAAAATACATGTTTGATCTCACAAATGTACTTGAACAAGAGTATAAACTACCTTCAAACTCTTAAAACTATGATTTGTTCAAGTTACTAAAGTCTATGCAACAGAGTAAATGTAGTTCATTACTAGCCCACCTCTGCTCATATCTCTGAGAACAGTGCCTGCCCCCACCCAGGATGCTTCCTCCAAGACAGAGTCTGGTGCGCTATAGTTCAAGTGGCACAAAGCCCTGGCACTGTGTGGGCCCCATACTGCAGCACAAAAGCAAACACATCACACAGACAGCCAAGACGCTGCATCAAACGCATCGAGTGGCATGATCACAAGCTCCACGGCAATGCTGTTGTCTTTTTCCGCAGGGCTCCCAGGTGGCACGGACTTTGAGGTGGCAGATGAACGATGCCCGCTGGTGAGCGGGTGTGAGCGCATAGCTGGAGAGTGTGTGTGTGAGGCCAAAAACTCCTGCACTGCCTCCTTCAGCTACTCGAGCAGAGAGGCATGCACCCGCGCCTCCAGAACAGGTGGGCTGGTACAGCACTGCTGCAGTATGGGAGTGGAGAAATTATGTTGCCCAGAACTGTGGCCATCACAGGTTTTGTTAGAGGGTGTACGAGGAGCTTTACACCATTCATTACTGCAGGAATGCTGCAGTCCTTCTCCTGGAGCTCTACTGCCTAGTGTGTTTCCAAACCTAACCTAGCACACCTTATCCAACTTACCTGTGGCAGTGTGTAAATGTAAAGGGCGGGCTGGCTCATAAAGTACTTCAGAGCAGTAGATGTCCAAGAGTTGGGCCCTTCCAAGTACAAATGTTTTCATCCATCTGTTGACACCTAAGTTTGTTGCCTAAGTTTTTCTTTATGCCTGCCTCTCTCCTCTCTCAGAGGTCCGGCGGCGTGAACGGGAGCACAGAGCCAGGCATGGGGAGAAGTCTGGGGCACTCTTCCACCCAGCATGCACCTTCTCTGGCTGTAACCTCACTGCCAGCGGCTGCCAGTGTGCCTCCCACAGCTGTCAGTCACACTTCACCTATGCCAATCTCAGCCAGTGCCAGCTCGTAGCAGGTAACTCAGCCATGATCTATTACTAACACCCTGATGAGATGAACAGACCCACACTTTCTATTCTCATGAAAGACTGAAGCTAATGGAGTGTGAGGTCATGCTATAGATGGATATCACCTCTCCAGGGCCCACAGTCATTGTTCATGTTAATATAAAAACTTCTAATCTAGAATCCTCTTGTTCATATAATTGTGATCATTAGGGATTTAAAACATTTCCAAATAAGAGGTCATGCTAGAGAACATTTTATATACATTTCACTAACCAGATTAGGATTTTAACCACCACACTATTTGCAAATTGCTTGCGGAAACGGAAGTGCCAACCAATATGTCCTAAAGGCAGCTGATGCAGAAGCATGGCTAGCTGGACAAAAGTGTGGTAAACAGTAGTGAAACCATGTTGGGATGTTGGTTCAACCTGTCTGCATGTCACTGAAAGTCACATACCCTGGAGTAGAGCAGAGCAACGAACATCGGGGCCAAAGTAAATCCCTTGTCTCTGGGTGTCCAATCGTGCCAGCCCTGGTCTGGCAAATGAAGCAGAAAAACCGCACGTTGCACACGAGCACACAGGCCAAGGATAAGTCCACACAGTACCAGGCCTATTCATATAGCGGCAAGACAGGGTAGTGTGTGCACTGGCATGATTACGTGTGTATGTTGGCGGGATTGCATGTGGTCAGGAAACAGCGTTCAATTGAGGGGGGGGTGGGGGAAATCTCAACGTGATGGAGCCTCAAGCTCTGGATAGAGACGCAGCCCAGGCCATTTTCCTTAGCCTTGAGAGAAGTATTCCTAGATCTTAGCGCACCTTCTTACTGTATGTACTGTACCTTCAGGATATATTACACATCAGTGAAAGGTGTTGGGGGCATGGAAAGGTTTCCTATCAAGTTACGCATTTATGTTGGCACAGGTTTGCAAAAGCAGAAAGATTTCAGCACAGAACAGTTTATTGGATTTACTAACTTTCATTACATCATTCATCTGGACAGCTAGGCCATGTTTTCTGCTGTCAACACCCAATTATTTTTGTGCCTTTATATTTTTTTCCTTACTGTAACAATAATTTTATGCAATGTTGTTGATATTGACCTGTTACATAGTAGAACATAATGTAAGTGGAAGCCTACCACAATGACATGTTTAGCTTATTAAGCATTCAGAAGTGGTGGCTGTGAATGAGAATTCGCCCTCTGGTTATGTATTTTAATATTTGTAAAGAACAGCACATGTAATAAGGCTCCGACTTCTTGTGGGAAACAGTTTTCATACTCTTTAAGGCAGCTGAGTGAATCATTACACCCTACTGTAATAATTAAAAATGCACTTTCCCATGAACATCTGAGAAATCCACCATTAAACCCAGTAAACAACATTTTTCCAGAGATTTTTTGTTTTCAAGCACATACGCCCCTTTCTGAACAGCTAAGATTAAACTGAACAGAAAGCAGTCTGTTGGTGTGTGTATGTGCGCATGTGTGTGTGGGTAAATTTGTTTACACACATCTGGTAAGGATTATATTGTTTGTGAGTTTGACAAACCAGAGATGTAGCTGTCTATTTGCTATCAGCACCAGAATGCTTAGTTTGCATAATTAACGCATTCACAGGAACCAAATGTCCTCATCATATGGGCTAAAGTGTGAACATGTCTTCGGTGTGTTGATTGATCTGTTATTCAGTGTTCACTGGACACAAGAAGAGAACTAAAAACAGCTGGGAGTAATTATTTACAGTAAATTGTGGCTTACTTCACTCATACACTGACTCAATAACATCTTCTCATACAGTGCCTTGTATGTTGTATGCGAGAGTTTTTCCCCCTTTAATATTTGCTTTGCACAGTATCTTATCGGGGGAGATACACACACACAACATGGTCTTGGTTTGGCTGGGATCTCAGACTGACTAATGTCTATACTTGTCTCTACAAGCACATGGATATTAAGTGTTTCTGAATGAGTAAACAAGTGGTGGAAACATATGTTCTGCAGAAGAAACGGATTCTAAAGCTGTGCTAAGAATTGGAACAGATAACAAATGGCAAGTATGGATGTCACAGCCCAAAGGTGCCATGAAATTTGCCTTTACATCAAACAAATGGTTGTCTGACATGGCTGAAATTCAGGTAATATACATTCACTTCCTAATAATGTATTGAGTCTTAAAAAAAAACAGCAGTTGTGTTCTATTTCATTTTTCTTCTCTCTCTCTCCCTCAATCGTATAAGCCATTTTAGTGGATGTAACATGCCCAGTCAATCATATTAATGAACCACAACCCAATGTCCTCTCAACCACCCCTAAGAATAAAAACACATTTGCCCAATAGACTCTACTGGTTGGCCCAATCAAAAGAGAACATTGTAAATAATTGCTTTAACCTGGATGCTGTATGGTAATCAAATTAATTATTAATGTGCGATTTTTCCTGGAGTTTTACTGATTAATCTTTAACTATTAATCCAAACCTAAGGCTCCCCCTGTCACTGCCTATCAAATGTAAAGCGCCTCATAGCCACACCAGTTTTCCATATATCAAAGTAAAATTACTCTATATTTGACATAACAGTATGCTAATGCCATGAAAACCAGTTTCCAAGAGCTCTAACAATGATGAAGGTTGGTGGGAGGTTAATAAATGTGATCAGCTGTAGCATAAATGGAGAGACAGCTTTTAGAAGATGCGAGGTGCAGGTAGACAACAAGCCCCTGAAATGAAGTCCACGCTTTTGTCGATTTGATTTCCCACAGCCAATTCTTCAGACAACCCACCCTTGCTTCATTATTATTGCTTCATTATTATTACCAGGTGCATTTTAAGTAATTCTGATTTAGTTTGGCATGCTTATATGTTATGTTTTGGAAAATGTAAAGGAGCTGTGATGCAAAAAAGAAGCCAGAAAAGAAAACTAGAGAAAATGACACTTTTGGATTAACTTTTAGTTGACTACAGTGAGGCGTGGATGTCCAGATGAGGCTCATTGGATTATTTCCTCCTCTGGTTTTGGGCCATTTACCTATTGAACCTAGTGGCCAGTTACTGGGGAAACTGCAGCATATGTGGTGTGAGGTAACCCAAAGTCTTTACCCAAAGGTTGTAACCAGTGGTTTCACACCAGATGATGTACTTTTTCTCAGCCAAGTAACTTTAGGGTGCTGTCACACATAATTGGAAGGAGAAAGCCACTTTTGACTCTTATTCCATGGCAGACCTCCTACACTGTCAAGCTAAATCTCACTAAAGGGTTTACTAATAGGGAGATTGGTTTGGAAGGTTTTGCTTGGCTTCCCTGTGTTTTGGCATTCATAGCCATGGCACTGAAAATAGAGCTTGGCAGTATGAAAACCCCCATCCTCTGGTCCTGTGACAATACACCAAGCTCCTACAATATATGCAGCCAGCTTTTAGATAAAATGGATGATGCACATTATGCACATATTGCATATATTAAATTAGAGTAGAGAAACCACATGGTTAAAATACGTCATCCTAAGCATTTTTAAAATTCCAGTAGAACGCTGACTCCAGCATGCCTGCCATATCCTGTCTGAATATTATTTCCAGCATGTTGCTCATTTAAAAACTTGGCCATAGTGAAGCTCGCTGAGCTTTTCCAGACCAACAGAGGGTAAGCCTCAGCCGCTATGCTCACACGATGCCATGCTGATGCCATGCTGTAAATTGGCACAGCCTGCAGCACTACCACAGACTGTAATTCTAACTTTCTCTTGTTCTCTTTCTTGCTCTCTCTCTCTCTCTCTCTCTCTCTCTCTCTCTCTCTCTCTCTCTTCACAGTCTTCATTAGTTCTGCATGATTGGCCTCTCTTTGTAGTGCGGCTGTTGCTCTCCAGACGGCTGCTGCCTGGCAAAAGTACAGCGAGGCCTTCAGCCTTGGCTTTACAGATTGACTGCTGAAGTGCTTGCCATAGTGTGTGAGTGTGTGTGTCTTGGCTACTGGCTATTCACCTTCATTCATTGTCTCTTTGTCTTTATGTCTTGTTCTCATGCTGCAGAGGATGGATTTGCCTCTCATTTTAATATGAGAGAGAGAGAGAGAGAGAGAGAGAGAGAGAGAGAGAGAGAGAGAGAGAGAGAGAGAGAGAGAGAGAAAGTAGATGGCATTTAGATAGCAAGTGTGGTCATGTATTCTACAATAGCTATCATTAGAAACATATCCATTTGTGTTCGGTACTGTTTAATGCAATACTAAATCATGTTCAATATGTTTTAGAGCTGATCTAGAGGCTAGAGGCTACCCAATACACCTCCATAACTATTGATTGCTATTTTAACTCCTTGATGCTTCATGGAAGTGTATTCTATTACCTTATCACCTTAGACCTGTGGTGTTTTTTTCAGACAAAACTTTTAAAAAGCTTTAACATACATGCCAATTTTAAAGTATGGTTGGAAAATTGAAAGTGTCATTCTTAGCATATTAAAGACAAAGTGAAAATGGTTTCCTCTTGATGTTAAAGCTGAGTCTTGCTTTGCATTAGCTGCTTCTATTGCTGTTAAGATGACAGATGCAGAGTTTCTGACTTGAGGCAAATATTTACAATTAGATTAGAATTTTATCTGAAACAAATTGGCTGTAAATTATTCAGGAGTCTCCAGTTTACATTAATCTCTGTAAATCGTAACTTCTTCAGTCTACTCCTGAGTGTCCCCCAGGATGTTTTGGTGGCCATTTTCTATCAGAATGTTAGGAAGAGCAACATCTAGTCGACCATTTAAATAGTAACATTTTTAACATTCACTGACTTTTGCCTATGTTGGGAATTTCATATACTTAAGTAACAGTGAAGTGGAGGGCAGCCTTCAGTGTTGTGTCTTCACTGTGTGGGTCCAGTTCTGTATGTCTTTGACAGTAGCAGAGAGGTGTTTCCTTTTGTCTGGAAGGCACATTGCTCTATGTATTCAGCATGATAAGGACCCAGGTCCCCTCTGCCACACTGTGTATCTGAAAAAGAAGGGAAGGGAGTGTTTTCAACTGTGAACCCAAACAGGCATGCGTGCACGCACACACCCACACATGCCAAGATACACTTAGAAACAGTCTAGGATTAGAACTGACTAAGATAAGTATATGTACTTAACCACTGCTACATACACAAAAGTCATTTGTAGCCCAGTATACTGTTATACTTTTCATCCACAAATATTTCTGGGATTAGAACAGACAAAGCTCAAGCAGATGCACTCATGCACTGCCACTCACACACATACAAGCACACACAGTACACACACAGAAGCACATGCACACACACAAACCTCAGTGGGTGAAGAGATTTGTTTCTTGAAGGGGTGGCGTGGCCCTATCTTTATTCTTCAAGAACTCCGCTCAAATCTGAAAGCCGCCCACTTCATGATGCGTGCACACCAAGATGCAAAGTCCACATTTTTCTATATCTTGAAGACATTGCCATACCACTTATCAGCCTTATCAAAAGTCTCCAGCAAATAGCACCTGTCGACCAGTGCACTGGCCGCCCAGATGCACACGCCAGGACCTGACCTCTTTGTTTCTGTTTTTCACCAGTACAAACTATATAAAATGTGGGGCCTTGGTCTGAAAGGCCCAGGCTGGAGCAGCTGCACTGAGACAGCTTTGTTCGTCGCTGACTAGCGTCCAGAGTCAGTCTCTGAACAGTGCTCGTATTGTGTGCTTTCTTTTTTTCCATGAGTAAACCCAGGCTTGTCAACACAGCCTCCTCTGCCTCATGCACTGAGAAAGAGGGAGAGGAGGAAGACTACCACCCTTGTGCCCTCTGCTAAAAGGAAAAACATGTTTACAAAGCTGCTTTTATTTCATGAATGAGTTTTGGAGGTGCCAGATATATATGCATTGTTTACAATGCGCCTTTTTGCGGTAATGAACCAGTTTCCATGTCCCACCTCTCATGGTCCTTGTGGGTTTCTCTGTGTGTGTGTATGTGTGTGTGTGTGTGTGTTGCCTAGACCCACCAGTTGCAAAATTTGTGCCATTCTGGTAGACTGAATTTATCAAGCACGTCAAACGGAGCTTTTGTGTCTTTGTTTGCTAAACACTGGAGAATAGCCACCATTGTGGTTGTAAGATAGCTTTCTTAGCCACTGACTAGCTAATTATCCCAAGCCCTCCCATTGAACACAGACAGACAATGGTGGTGAAATCCATCTGCTATTGAAATTATACATCACATACCCCAGTTCTTCCTGATATGCCTCTTAACAGGGTACACTGCTAAAAGTCATATTAAGGAACACTAGGGACCGCTGTCACATGCAACAATAGTCATCAACCATAAGGATTTCCTCAAATGTGGATTGATGCTAGATAAAATCACATAGTAACACAAACGCAGACAAAAAGTATAGTATGACATCTCTAATAAGCTTTGTCCTGTTGCCAACATTTTCTCTCTCTAATAAAGGTGATATATTTGTATCTAGCTTGAATGAACATTACCTGAACGCTGAAGAAAGCGCCCAGTATAAGGCCTGGCTGTTTATTTAACTGAAGAGTAGGAAATGCACCAAAATCCGTTAAACAGGGGGCTTGCAGCCGACCCTAGTGGGAGACACTGCACCCCTCCCCCAGCTTTCAATGTTAGTATGTATTGAAAAGGTTTGATCAATGTGAGCTTTGTGCCTGGCTACTGCTGTTTCGCAGTCAGCTAAGGCAAACACTGCTATACAGATACCTCACACTCCTCAACTGTTTATTCAGCAGCTGCTGTAGCCCTGATCACAGCCGTCAGATTTCCTGCCCAAATATTCCCCTTCCCGAGCTCACAACACACACATGCACATGCAGGTTCTGCCCCACCCTATCACACCCGTGTCCCCTTGCCACAGCCATGCAACCTTTTACATTCAGGGACACAGAGTTGCCTTGACCCAGAACATGTGCACCTGGAGATAGGTCCCAGGGGGGTTGATGGCTCTTGAAGTGTGCCTAATCAACCACCAGAGTACATCTAGAATCCAAACACACAGGGCCTGATGACAGCACAGCAAGTGGCTTCACTCCGAGCATCATGACTTTGCTAAATTGCGTTTTTGAATTTCCCATCTGGCGGGGGAGGAATAACAGACATGATCTTCTTACAGGCCCATAAATATCAGAGCAGAGGCACATCCCCAGTGAGGGTCGGATTGCAGGCTTAGTTAAAGGGGAGCAGTGAGGTCAGAGCCCAGGACGAAGATCAGCAAAGCCATGGGGCTCTGGAAGAGACCCCAGCATGAGCCGCCTTCCACAGTTCCGCTGGGCCACTCTTCTTCCCCTGATGAGTGGCGGGCACAAGGACTGTGCAGAATGCCAGTGGCCCGGCTTGTAAACATATTCATGTTCCTTGGTTCATGAGGCAGTAAGCTGTTTATGAGCTTTGTGGTGTTTCTGTTCCTCTGAGCTATGAGCGTCATCAAGTAAAACCATAATTACTGATGTTCTCACTGGTCATCAGTTGCCTGCTTTAACTCCCATCCTACAAGTTACTCTTCTCATTTAAAGAGACAGCTCAAACAGGCAATGCTACTGTCTCTAACACAAAGAGACAATGAATGAAGGGCATTAACATTGCTGTCATGCTAACTGGTGCCATTACCTTTCATCACTGTTAGCCAAGTTAGCACTGATTGGTTGCCTTTAAGGTGCATTTAACATGACTGTGACTTTGGTAGTTACAGCTCCCACTCTTATGCAGTGATATACTGAAGTGCAAATACACTGAAATACTTAGTAGAATGCCAAGGGTTGTATTGGAAGGCCATGTAGATGCAGCACACTGTGTGCTGACACACATGTTCTTCATGTCTCATGGAAGTGTAAGCAAGCGACTCACAAGTGACACAGCGGGTTGACCGAGTGCATGGAAAACTCCGTGCCTGGAAAGGACTTACACTATAACCATGTTCTGACTCAGTCCCGCCAGCCGCTTCATTGCCATCACATTGCCATCTCTCTTCGACCTTGCTGAGGCACCTGGTAGCCCTGCATGCCTTTGGAGTGAAACACTATGGTAGCAGGCTTCCCATGCCTGACAGAATCTGCATGTACCTTGTGTCAGCCCTGAGACTTAGACAGGGAACTGGACAGTAGCAAATTGACTAAAATTCCTAAAGGACCCAGAAATGTTTGTAGTGACCTTCAAACCAAGTGTTATCTGCATGACCTCAAGCTGGATCCCTGTGTGTAATAGAACATCCTGAAAAAACATCTGCCATTGAGAAACTCAAGGGCAAGACTGTTTGTCTCTCTCTCACTGTCTGTGTGCTATAATACCCTCAGTTCCAACGCATACATTAGAGAGCACCGCTGAGACAACAACCCAAAATAAATCCAGGTTTCCAGGACTAAGAGCAGTGTAATCCAAGTTGTGTGGGGCGGCTTTTGTTCTGGCACAATAACAGTGTGGGAAGAAATAATCCACCAATTTTCTTTTCCTGAACGGTGTCCAGCGTACACCCCAGAGCACCCCAATTCTGCTTCACAGGGGTTTCAGTGTTACAGTGCTGGCCCAGTTGCTCAGCAGAGGGTGATGCTCCACTTTTGACTGTGCCAAATGATGGGATAAAAATAGATTCTGAGGTAAAAATGGAATGACTTATTCTGGTGGGTATCAATCTAAAAAAAAAAGGTTGTAAGTGTGACTCAGTGAATGATTGAAAAATATATAACGGAAAAAAGTATGCTTAACAGATTGCTTGGCAAACAAAAAGATGGGCCAACGTGCTGTTTTCCTGAAATCTATATACATTGCCATGGATGAGGAACAGGAATTGTGAGGATCTCTGGGGTATGGATCTGTGTTCTCATGCCATAAAGCTGCCAGTGAGAGGTAGAGTTAGACCTGGTGACAGGGGCAGTCCTGCCAGCCTGCAACCTGATCTTGTTCTCTCTCTCTTGCTCTTTTGTTCTTGTTCCTCACTGCTTCCAGTCACTCAGGTGGAAGGTGTTTGTGTCAGCAACTGGTATAGCATCTCATTCTCACCCTCTCTCTGTCCCTCTGCTCCAGTGGAACTGAAGTGTGCTGGGGTGACGTGCCCAACTCTGCCCATGCCCAACTGCCCACCAGACTCAGTACTGACCCGTGGCTACACGCCCCCTGCAGGCTGCTGCCCCACATTGCCAAACCAGTGTACCTGTGCACCGTGCTCCACCCAGCCAGAGTGTCCCAGTGGGCACAAGGCAGTGGTCATCAATGAGGGCACCGGGGCGCCAGGCAACTGTTGTCACACCTATGACTGCCAGAGAGGTAAGAGCACAGTAAGGTGGAGATGATTGATTGCACAATGTCACCACATACATACATACACACTGAGCAGGAAACACTCATCACACATCTCACTCAATGGGCACTTTATTAGGTACATTTGTCTTATAAGTGTATTTTCCATATATGTAACTACAGACTGTAGCCATTTTTTGGCATGCACAATTCTTCACAGTTGTGGGTGTTGAGTTTGTTCATGTTAATTAGGAACTGCAGTGTTCCTAGGGCTTTTAATTGTGTTAAACTGAGCAAACTGATGAGTTATAAGGAAATACACATCTGTACGGGTGAGTGAGTGAGTGAGTGAGAGTGAATGAATGCAGAGTCTGTTGCTTGCTAGCCCACCTAAGTTTACTTTGACTTTAAAAGCAGTTGTCATTCTATACCATTAACCAACTATTCACCAGAGAGCAAAGATTGCTGTGTGGTTTAATTAGAAAATATTCGTGCTCATAGTAGAGCACGAATTTGCAAAGAGTTCTTTAGAAGCAGGTGCCAAAATAAAAAAAAAAGGTCTAGGATGAGGTTCTACACTGTCAAACACTGTGTGTTTTGGTAGCACAGCAATAGAGTGCTTTTTTAAGATAGACTATGCCATATTCTACCTAGTTAATTCTAAACAAAATTTTAAACAAAATGTATGATTCACAAAATTTATGATTTTATTAACATTATTTTCCTTCATATAAATATATAATAATATATAATGTATAATATATAATAATGGTTCCCCTACCACCATGTCTCTTCAGTTTCTTCCCTGTTTTTCATCCAGTTAGACAAAATTGCAGTCCCTATTTTTAATATTTAAATTATATTAATTTTAATATTTATTAATTCACTTGCATCTTTTTATGGTTATCTAGTTATACAGTTACTCACTGTATAATATTTAAAATAAAAAGTGAATGTGCAAACAGAGAATCTGAGTTCCTGCATTTCTAATAACTGCAGCATCAAAGTCAAGCCTATCTAGCTAGCTTAGCTAAGGGCCCAAGTTCTAGTTCTGGGCGGTTTTCCAATGTAGCTAATATTACAATAAGCAGCCAAGCTAGGAATCAGCACATTCCAATTATGATGTCTTTTTGTGCCAAGGCCTTTTTCCCAAGGAATTCAGTGAGGCCAAGCTAGCGAGCTAGTTCAAGCTGACATTAGTTTAAGATAACATGTTAGCCTAGCTAACCCAGTAGCTAAGCTACATATAAAAATTAGCTTTAGGTCTGGTTTACCTGCAGGATCTCAAATCTGCTGCATATCAGTAATAGTTGTCTGTCATCTAAGTGTCATCTACTAATCATGAGAATGGGAGGGGGGGGCAACGAAAGGGGGAAATGTTTTATACACATTTTATTTTTGCTTAGCATTTTGCTCATGTTATCATGTAATTTATATTGAGAGCTGCATTTTTTTTTCTTCAAATTTAGGGGTACACACAGGGGTAAAGCCCGCACCCTCACCTCAGCTCACACACATGTGTCTGTAGGGGATGATCTGTAAGCAAGCCTGTAAGCTACAGTGTCTTGTGATCTCATGATGTAATATAGGCAGACCTGCTACACAACTAGCTGGTTAAAACTGCAAGAGTGCGGAAAGTGAGGGAGACAGTAAAGAGGGATGGAAATGAAAAGTGATCGAGTCAGTAATGCTGAGAATGAGACCATGTCAGACAGGGCCAGGGAGAGTGTGAGAAGAGGTAACACAGAGGGAAGGAAATGAAAATACATGTATAAGGTTTTTACACAGAGAAGGGGTCTTCACCCTTTCTGTGTACTTTGTGCTTAGTGTCAGACATTCCTCATTTTGCCAGCAGCCCAAATTCCCACTCTGGCCTCTCAACCCTGTTGTATATGTGCCCCATGTCCCAGAACTAATGGACTTAACAAGGAAAGCGCTTAGGTTACCAGTCGCACTCTGAGTTGAAGACTGGAGTCAAAGGCTTCACTTGTCCGCTGAGACATACACACACACATCCAAGTGAGGAAAGGGCAGTGGGTTCAACAGTTTATTGAGGGGTACGTGTATGGGCATGCGTCTGTCTATGAGAGACCGAGGTCTGTGAGAGAGCACATGAGGGTAAGAGAGGGTATGTATGTGGATGTTTCGATAAGGAGTGTCTCTTTCAGTGGCAGAGGGCACTTCATGGCCATTCAGGTGACCTCTGTTCTTGCGATTAGCTTCCAGATGACAGTGGTTCATGAACAATCACCAACATTCTTCATCTCAGTACATCCAATTTCATAAGAGTCACCTTAATTCTTTCAGGTTTAGTGTAGCCTGCTGCCTCTGCTTGGGTAAGAGAACAGTCGGGCCCATACTTTGTGCTTGCCTGTTAGATTAGTTGGTCTGCCAGCTGAGTGGTGAAAGCATCGTCAGAATTTGATTCAGTTGGGACTTCCCACAGTAATTGTTCTTGCCCATGGGAAAGAGTGGGAGTGAGGGAGCACCTACACTTTAATAGGAAAAGGCAGCAAATCTCGCAGGAGAAGGTCAGCTGGCTGCATTTTTCTGAAAGAACAAGCTGTTGCCCTTATATAATATTACATGTTATGAAATATTCTGTGAAGTGGGCTTGGATATCTTTACATTTTCTAATGCTGTGACGTTTGACCTCTATGCCTTTGTAAAAAAGAACTTTAGGATTAGCTTTTACAAGCACAGCAGAAATCACATGTGCGAGCATCCCATTACTTTACTTTACCTCACGAGCAGCATTACTTTGCTGGCGCAGTCCAATTCTCACCACAGCTCACAAGTGACACGAGCATGCAGGTGAAAGGAGGAGAGGAGAAAAGAGGCGCATCCTCTCTGTATTTTCCAATGGCTTTGTCCACCTGCTTTGCATTAGACAGTTCGAACTGGGTCATGCTCTCAGGCCTGCTTATCCATTCTGCTGAAGTATGCCCCACAGATGTGGCGGTTGCCATAGAGTACTGATGGCTTGTAGCAGGAACACATCTGTTAGAATCTGGACTTTTTATGACCAGTAGACTATGGTGATTCACACGTCTCCTGTAATACATCAAGCCCAAACTCTGATCTACTGTTATGTAATAGTGCCCATTTTTGGCTGCTGATTTGTGCCTGGCTGGATAGTAGCTGTATTTCAGTCATGATGTTAATGAAAGATTCAGAAGCAGCTTTTTGAATGTATTTTAGCTGCAAACATTGACATGTACATTTGTGCATTAATCTAATTAATAAAATCACCTTACTGACCAAGCTGTACTGTACATCCTGGATTTCCCATTGAAGTATAAGGTATGCTGTTTAAAAGCATCTACTTTTATGAAGTGTAACCCTGTCTCTTTTTGTTGATCAAGGATTGAAAGAAGTACCTTTGGAATTTTGCCAAGACAGTTGTGTCAGGCAAAAAAGTTGAGATGATCAATTTTGCAGATACCAGCAGCAAGTTACTGGATTGTACCATCACTTTTAACATGCTGAATTTTTGTCTAGCAGTAAAGTGGCCCAAAATTTCACCTTAAGGACATAGAGCTCTAGGAGCCAGCAGATTATACACAGAGCTAAAGAACATTTAACATGTTTTAAAAAACTAACATAAAAAATAGCTTTCTTGTAAGCAGTCCATTTTCCATCATGTCTCTGATGTTTGTTTGGCATTTCTTAAGCCTTTAAGTCCCAGCTTGATTTTTGAATTTAATCAGAAGAAATTTCTTAAGCACGTGATTTAAGGATGCTTGTGGCCATGGAGCTCAGTGAAAATGGAAATCAACTGTTCTGGTGCAGTGCGCAAACCCATGTGCTAATTGCTGTGCTGGGGGCATACAGGCTGTGGTGCAGGGCTGGTCCTGCAGCCAGAGCCTCATAGACAGCAGAGGTTTTTCTGTACTGACAGAGAGTTTTCACTTGGCCTGTCTGTGGCTCCGAACACTGTTTTCTTTAAACTAGACTAAGTGTACACTAGCTAATAATTTGGCGGCTTCTGAGCAGATCTGGCTTTATTGTATGAATACAATGTGTTTGATGAAGCTAAGCGATAACTGGCTACTTTGTGTATATGTTGGGGGAGGGGGGTGTATGTGGGTTGCTTTGTAGTATGTACATAGCCTGTTCAAATCCTGATCTTTACCTGATGATGGTAATGATGGCTTTCTTGGTTAAATACAGTATGTCTATGGCCCCCTTTCTTTTTGACAGTTTCACCCAGGTGTGTGCACAATGGAAAGGAGTACAAAGAAGGTGAAGTGTACCGCATGGAGCCCTGCTGGCTCTGCCAGTGTCGAGGAGGTATCTCCTTCTGCTCCAAGGCTGAATGTGCCGAGCTGGACTGCGAAAACTTCTATATCCCAGAGGGGGAATGCTGTCCTGTCTGCATAGGTACACTACATACCCTCATTCTTACTCATCCCCACCACGGGACAAGCACTACAAAACATTGTGCTCAGGCTGTGTCACTAACCTCCAAGAATATGAGCCAATACTATATGTTATGGCAAGTCCCTGATGACATCCATAAGACATGGCAGAAAGTTTTTATGAGCGATTTTGTATCCTGTTACCAGCATACAGTTTACAGTGGACAGATTGAATTTGAATTTATCTATGTAGCTTTTACATGTAGACTTAAGACTCTTTAACAGTGTGACTCACTTGGGCTATGCTGTATAAGGCAGTGAAAGTTGTCTGGTTTGATGAATGGCTATGCACAGGCCGGTTTCTATTAAAAAAACAGTGTTAAGGGGGAGCAGGGGGTTTTGGGCTGCTCCTCCTCTGTGGCTCCCTGGCTCTGTACAATGATTTTCTCCTCAACAATGTGCATTCCAAATCCAGACATGTACCGCAGTCATTAACGTGCTTTGAATAAACACCCAAGGCACTCAAAATGTGGAATGTCTCTAGCAAAAGGTTTTTGATATTTGGGAACCGAAGTAACAAAAGTACAGTAAAGTCTTATCAGAATAAAACTTTGAAGTAGGTCTCTTCAACACCCAGTTATTTGTTATTTTTGTTTTCATTACATCTATTAATGGGAAAAAGTTACAGGGGCCAACGAAGTGCATGGTTTGAACAATCATCACAAACCTTGCTAAACTATAGCTCCCTGAGATCAGTGTATCTGAAGCTCTCAAAAGGAAACTGGTTGGAAATGGATGGCATGGACAGTAAATAGCTTAGTAGCACATGTGGCTCCTGGACGTCCAGACGTCCCCTTAGTCAGAGTGAGAGTGTGTGTTCAGCAGACAGAGGTAGGAGCGGTGGTTCCAGGGGGTCAGAGTTGAGAGTCCCACCTGGAGCCCAAAGCACTCTAAAATGATAGAATGCTTTCCTCTCAGGATGTCCAAATAATGTCCGTCATCAGTACAGAAAGATTTTAAATGACAGCCACAATATGAAAATGAAGGATTAATGGAGCACTTCACCCATAGGGGAAGTCTGATCAAACCTGTACTTCACTTAATGAATGATTAGTCTCGGGGGCTGTTGCCTGCACTCGCTGAGTCCTTGTTCACTTTGAAGTTTAGGAAAATACCCTGAAGCAAACTGGAAGAAAGTGCAAGGTGAATCACTACAGTGAAGTAAGATAAGTAATTAATTACTCAAATTGGATTTTTGATTGAACTAACATTTTAAAGGAGTATAAAAGTAGAAGTAAGTGAGTGCATGCAGACACGCTGATGCTAGTTGGTCTAGGTCAGTGAGACACTCTTTCACACAAGCTTTTGATCATGCCATCCCAGCCCCATGGTGTGTCGTAGGCAAAACAAAATGTGTTGAGGCTGGGAATCCATTTTAATTTTATTAGAAAAAACTGCTTTGCCTTGCATAGGAACCATTATTAGTTACTGAAAGAAGGGAGACACCCATGGACTTTGAAATGAAATGTCTCTTTGCCATAGTAGTACTGTAAATTGAGTGAAGTTGATTTTTCACCATAAGCTCTAAACGAAGCATTTCTACACTTTACCTGCAGAACAGTAGGGAATAATATTTAAAGGAATCAAATTCATTTACCAATACCACATGATAAACAGATAAATCCACTGACAGGGCAGTCCATAAGCAAACTCTTTAAAATTGATTGCAAATAATAGCCTCTAAATCAAATGATAATTAAGTTTCTATTATTATTGCAAAAATAGTTATGTAAGAAGGTACATGACACACTACTGGAGTGAGTCAAGATTCATCCTTTGTTTCTCAGCAGTTCCCTGGGGCACCTTAGAAACTGCCTTTATTGTGAACTCAACAGAAAAAAGCACAAATCCCTATGCTTCCAGCACCCTTTGCCTCTTAATTTCGACCAGACTCTATTTAAACTGTTAGCAGAGCATGCTGAGACTGCTCCCAGCTTCAAATACAGGTGTAAATGTGTGTGTAATGCAACTAATGCTCTTAAGCTGTATTCTGGAGTGAAGGTGATAGCCGTGACCCCTGTACTGGTCTTTACCTTGAGCAGTTCACGGTCAAAGACCAAGCTAAAAGTGTTTGATAATGAGAGAAAGTGTTCAGTTTAACTTCTAAACACGATGCAGGAATGGTGGTGAATAGATCACTTAGATCACTTTTCCCTCACAAAACACATATAGAATGATTGTCCTCATTTAACCTATATTACCAATGACAAAATGGTGACTACTCCCAATTTTAGGTTTTCTTCTCTCTCAATATGCTTTCATCCCTTTCCTTAAACCCCGACATACCCATCCAGAACATTTTACATTTGCCCTGATCCACGCTGGGTCATAGTCAGGACTGAATGCGTTTCTTTCCCCTATCTGTCCATTTCTGCCCCTACGTGTGACGTGCAGATGTGGAACTAGTGTCAATGGGCAGCGCCAAGGTGAGCTGCTGGATGAACCACAAGCTGCGGCAGCGTGAGGAGCAGTGGAAGGAGGACGACTGCACCTTCTGCCAGTGTGTGGACGGGGAGCCCCACTGCACTGCCATGGCCTGCAAACAGAGCTGCCACAACCCAGTCAAGATCCCCGGGGAATGCTGCCCCTTCTGCGAGGGTATGTACACACACACACACACACACACACACACACACACACACACACACACGCACACATTCACAAACATCCCAACACACACACAGACACCAGAGTAGATGCAGATTAGCAACAAGAGAACATGTACACACATGCAAGTAGTCATGTGTTCCCTCTTTTTTGTTTAGTGTAATGACTGGTTTTATAAACCAAATTTTGTAAACCACTAAAACAAGTGCTGGCATGCACACATACCCAGACACATCCACATGAGCACACAGACTAAATATTAACACTCAACAAACAGTCCTATACCTAAACAGTGATATCCCAAACTCTCACATACACTCATTCACACTCTCTGTAGAGAGAGAAACTACTTAGTACCTCATCATTAAACCACTTGAGGCACATCAACTGTTTAAACGCAGACATTCAGCATGCTAGCCCAGGACTGTGGTCCTGACCAAAGGCCAAGAATTAAGCTTCATAAACTAACTAAAGACAGAGAGAGAACAGGCCTCAGTAGACAGCTACAGCTTACAACCACTGATCTTAAGCACCTAATAGTAACTTGAAAAGATACAGTAAAGAGACAATGTACCTAAAACTAATGACAGCTACACACATTTACACATAAGGAGATATGAAAATAAGTCTTCTTATCTGAGGCTATGTCACCCAGAAATACATCCGAGCCACCTTAAAGCTCATATAGCCTGTAGGACAAAAAATGTACAGACCTGAAGCACAGATTTTTATCAGTGAAGTAAACAATGTTGTTCTACCTCACAGTAGTGGTTTGTGATGCAACCTGTAAGTGATTGCAATGGGTAAAATATGTTCTTGGACTTTTCTTGCTGGTGATTGGTCTTAATTACATTGGTCTTAATTACAATTGAAGACTGTAATTAAAGATGTTCAACGATTTTCAGTAATTAAACCAACATATCCAAACATGGTCTGTGTGACGAATATAGAGCTTTGCACCAATAGGGACAGTACAGCAATTTTGTTGCTCAAACACACCTGAGTATTGGCTCATCTGGGCCTGATGTTTTTGAAATCATGAAACTGACCAGAATTGGGTACGATGGGTCTGTGATTACATAGGACTAGATTCATTATTGGGCTTTATCTCCAGAGTTTCAGGAAGCTGACTTTTTCGGCTTATAACAGGAACTCACTTACACACACATCATTAAATTGTTTGACTGTTTGGAGTATGTTAGGAGCAGCTGGCATCAATTTGGAGATCTTACTTTAAGTGGGAAGATAAGTCACTGAGCTCTTGTAGATCATCACATCACAAGTACAGTTGTTTTGTATTATGGTTCTTGGGCCACTGCCTGTGTTAGATCTCACTATTCCAGAGCTCATTAGCGATCCTGTACCATCAGGACGCATGTCTCCCTCACAGTAGCTCATTACAGGAGGCCCACAGGCATTCACCGGACTGCAGTAGCTTTGCCCATTATTGGCTGAACCTGCCAGTTGGAGGCAGAGCTACCTTCTTTAAGTGCAGAATATCACTTGCAGTCGATGTAATTAGATACAGCTCCTTTTCATTCTCTGCTTGCCAGCACGCACAGGTATTTTGTGAGCTGCCACTTGCCACCCCAGTACTGGGACGCACAGCAAGCATGGCACCCATGGCACATAGATGCGGCCTCCATTTTAACATAATTTCAGCACTAAAAGATGATGTCATTTTTTTGGTAGGACTGCTCATTCATTAATACAGCCAGATAAGAAGAATTCAGAGGGATAACTACAGTTGCGTTTATCTGTAATCACTGGAAGCTGGGGGTGCTGCTGCCAGTGGTGTTAGCTTAAGCAATGTTGTTAGCAAGATTTCCAGGCATATAGTGCTTGTGTGGAGTTAAAAGAATTAAAGAACAATAGGTTCCTGACTCTGTGCTAAGTGGTGGTGTATGAAAATACAAAGCTGACATTGTGAAAGTATTAAAGTTGGTCTTGCTCTTATTTTTCTTAAATATTCATTTGTCCAGCCACTTGACAAATTAGTGATGCAAACTGCTGTGCCTCCACATTGAAAGAAGCTAATTTATGGAACAGATCGGGGTTCTGATGTCTGTTACATTTTAAGAAAATATAAATTGATTTTATTAAAATTGAGCGTGGTTTCTTATTTTTTCCTCAAAGTCAGATCAGCAAAGGTAAGGAGAAGAGAGGTTTTAGTCACATGGTGAATGTTTGCTAACTTCTCATAAAGGTCCTGTCTCTGTCGAGAAACATGAGGAACTAATCATCTTTTCACGTGTTCTTTCAGAACCCTCCTATGAGACGGTGAGCCCATTATTGTGTCCCCCACTGGAAAACTGCTCCCTGTCAGGACAAGACTGCCCATTTGGCTTTCAGCAGGACAACAACGGCTGCCTACTGTGCCAGTGTCTCAGCAGTACGTTGAAGTTGCTCGCTTAGGCTTTTTTAAAATAGTGAGATCTGGACACTGGACCCCCACCCCCCAGTGCATATTGCATTCACTTCAGGTCAAACAGCTAACAACCACTGATGGTTTTCCAGTCTGGATAAATCACATTCATACGGTGTAGGTGTTTCAGTAGCGACACCCAAATCTACCAGTCCCATAAAGAACACAAGCACAGCTGACCTGCAGCCCAGCCTGCTGCCATAACCATGGCCCCGTGGTGCAGAGCTAAGAGCCACGCCCGAGCATATGTTTTGGCGAGCACAAGCATAGCGCAGCGCAAGTAAACTCTAGCTCAGTACACCGCAAACACTACAAATGTATCATCCTGGACCCTTCTCCACTTCACACAGTCACTTGATCACAGAGCCTCTTCCCATGATATGGAGCTTACAAGGCAATTTCATACCAACCAGAGGGACCTCATTCTATATGTGTGCTTTTCAGGGCAGGGCTATGACTTGAGAACTCTGGCCTAACTGCTTTCACTGCTGTTGCATGCACAGTTGTATACACTTCCACATTTGAGTGCCTTTTATTTGGCTGTATCAGATGACTCCTGCACTGAACTGTCCAAGTACTGCACCCTGCAGTGCCCTATGGGATACAGGAAGGATGACTTTGGATGTGAAGTATGCAAGTGCAGTATGTTGACCAGGTGTAGACCTCTGACCTGCAGCAAGACCTGCCCGTATGGATATATGTAAGTCTTCTGAAATTATTCTTCTGTTGTGGTCTAGAAACAGTTAAGACTACCCAAACAGAGTGTAAGGGAATCTATTCACTCAAGTCAGCAGAACAAAACAATCTTAATGTCCTGGATCCTCTCTTAGTCAATTAATTCTCTGTCAGTGCCAGGAGAGCGATCAGGAGGCAGGTACAGAGAGAGGTGTCAGGTCAGACCAGAGAGGAGAGATTTTTCAGGCCTAACTGCTACACTAATGACTGCCCTGTTGGAGATCAAAGGGGCTTGACTTGTAGTCGTATAACCCTGTAGTCATATTATCCTGGCCCCGGCCTGTGCTTGGAATTGCTTGGCCTTCCCCCCGCCCCTGATCACTGCCTGCACTCCCTCAGCTGAGCCAAACATCTGGAAGTTCTCCTCTTCTCTCAGCTCCCCACAGAGCCTCACCCCCAGGCCAGCCTCTTGTCATTTCATAAAACTCCCCTGCATTTCAAAATGATGGTCAAAAAGCCAGTGTCACAAAAGCTTTCGTTGTGTACCGTACGTGAAATTCTCTAGTATCTAAACTGCACTCCGAGGAGCCTCTGTTGGAGATGAGACTGGCAGGACGTTCACTGGCTGCCAGGGTCCACCTCAGGGAAGATGGGACTATGAAGCATGGCGTTCATCCCACTGAGCTACAGCTTTTAAGAGGCCCTCAGAATCCCTTGCTAGGCCGTGGTGGTCTGAAACTTCCGTTCAGTCATCCCTCTGGGTGAGAGCTGTGTTTATAGTGGCTCATGAAAAGACGAGGCCAAGGCACGCAGCTTTGAACACATTTGTTGTTTTTGAAGCACAGTTCTGGATTTGTATGGGTTTGCAGTGTTGGCGACCCCTCCCGAAATGATAAATCAATAGTCAATCCCACAATGAGCTGCAAATGACTACTGCAGGAGGGCGGTGTCACTTCCTTTGATGCACTGTCACTGGTTCAGTAATGCAGCACGTGGGAATTTCAAATGGTTAGAAGGGTTTGATGGCTCCCTTACAAAAAAATCTCATAGTCCCATGCAAAGATGGGAACAGCACTGGAACAGTAGTGGTAAGAACATGGGCCTTGAATTTTGGCTCAAGCAAACTCAAAAGAAAGGAGTGTGGGTGAAGGAAAAGTACAAGCCTTCCTCACTGAGCGTGCATACAACGTGCAGTGGGGGGTCTTTTTGGCCAGACATTTGGCATAGCAGTGCACTCCCGGGCTCCTAACAATGGAGGACTTAGAACGTTTCCCCTTCTCAATAGGGCTAAAACATCATTGGATCTGACAGGACATAACAGGATGGTCTGCGGGGGCCTACGGGAATTTGTGCCCAGCTAGAAGAAATCCCCAGTGAAATTCCACAGGCTGACCCCAAACAAAGCCTGAGCCCAGAGGTTGCGGGACGCCCCGTCTCTGTGTTTGTACACAGCAGTCTGGGAGGGGCTGATGGAAAGGCATATGGGATGCACTGTCTCCTAATGAAGTCTCCATCAGGGGTCAGGGAAAAGGGAGGGAGGTCAGAGAACAGGAAGTGGCAAGAGTGATATGCAGCAATAAAAAAATATTTTACAGAGAAGGAGAGAGTGAACGTGAGAGGAAGACTGTGTGAAACAAAAACCATGCAGCCCCACAGCGAGCAGACTTATGAGTGCAGCACAGAGGTGCCTTTCCGACATTCGGATGTTGAAAACAACAAGTGCTTCTCCTCGGAACATGGTCCCATATGAAGGGAAGAGTGAAGTGGGCCAGGGAGACTGGATGCTTTGTTAGAGCTGGAAAGGTGTGCACACAGCAGGGATCTCACGTGTTTCTTGGTGCTGCTTTTATCTGGACTCTTCAAAGGGAAGTAATATAGTGAGGAGGAAAGCAGAACCATATGCCCCTGTGTACCAGGCTTGACCATCTGGCTCACCCGTCTTCAGAAAGCCTTCACAACGAGCAACTGAGCACAGAGGATTCAGTTATTATGGCCTACTGTATGGGCATGTATCAGTCAAGCTGTTAAAGCTTGATGGGGGCGGATGTTATGTGTCTGTTTGGATAGTGGTGGCATCACGATGTGCCACTGTGTGCATTCTAAATTTTCATATTGTGACTTGGGAAGTGGGCAGATTTCAGTCAAATAAATGGCTATGTGATATGTTTTGATCTTTTTCTTTTTTTTACTTGACGTTTGTGACTGAGCTTCCAAAAGGGACATGGGCCAAGACATGCTCTAGTTGGTTATGACTTGGGCTCAGTGTGTTGGGCTTATGTTTGTTGCCAGTTAAGGGAGATTTGATAAAGCTCGCAGTGTGTTTGCCTCCATGGGGGGGGGGGGGGTGTTCAGAAAGAAGAAAGCATGAGATTGTCTAGGTTAGCCATGTTGATGAAAGGAACAAAAAGAAAAAGACACTTTCTTGTATTCCCTCACCGAGTTCACTTGCTTACTATAGTCTTCCATAGAGTGTTCCATTCAAGGAGTATTTATAGCAACAGTTGATGAAATAAGTGAGTGTGCAATACTGGTACGGTATTATGTGCCTCATGTACTCAGACACATACTGTACTACCCATCTAACGCAACCGAAGCTACGCAGCTCAGCTGCCAATGTATTTTTTAAAATTTATTTCAGTTCTGAAAAGATTCTAGTTATAATGCCAGTGTTTCAATCTTTTTATATTGTTTATATTTTAAAGGAGTAGTATGAGAACTTAACTGCCTTTGCATGATAAGCTACAAGAACTGTGGATGAGCCTGTGTGCAGCGTGAGTGGCTCCAGTTCATCGTGCAATCATGTGTCCCTCAGGAGGAACAAGCACGGCTGCGAGATGTGCCGCTGCATAAAGTGCCCCCCCTTTACCTGCGAAAAGCAGTGTCACCATGGCTACAAGCAGAACCGGAAGGGATGTGGTGTGTGCCTTTGCAAAGGTGAGTGTTCATTCACAACTTCCATTTCTTATGATGAGGCATAGCTGCCGTTTTATGCCCCTTGATAGTTTTTCAGCAAGAGTTAAATGTGTAGGTCCCGCTTGTGCCACCCACATAGCTCTGACCTGTCAAGAAATTGACTCCACAAGACGTCTGAAGGTGTCCTATGGTATCTGGCACCAAAACATCAGCAGCAGATCCTTTAAGATCTGTAAATTGTCAGGTGGGATCAGACTTGTTTTGTCCAGCACATCCCAGAGATGAATGATACGACTGAGAAATTGGGGAATTTGTAGGCTAGGTTAAGAGCATGAACTCTGTCATGTTCCTCAAAACACTCATGTGGTAGGTCACATTATCTTGCTAAAAGAGGCCACTGCCCTTAGGGAGCACTGTTGTTGAAGAGGTGTACTTGGTCTGCAACAAGGTTTGGGTAGATGGTAATTGTCAATGTAACGTCTACATGAATCCCAGGACCCAAAGTATCAAAGCAGAACATTGCCCAGAGCATCACACTGGCTCTGTCGGCTTTCCTTGCCTTGCCAACACATTGATTGGCTCTGTTGGCTTGCATTCTTCCCATAGTGCATTCTGGTACCTTCTACTCCATAAGTAAGTGACATACACACCCCAGGCCATCCACATGATGTAAACAAAACTGTGATCCATCAGACCAGGCACCTTCTTCCATTATTCCATGGTCCAGTTTTGATGCTCATGTGCCCATTGTAGGCACTTTCAGCAGTGAGTGGTGCCAACATGGGCACTCTGACCGGTCTGCAATTATACGGTTCCATATATAACAAGTTGCTGCATATGTACTGTGTGTTCTAACACTTTTGTGTCAAGCAGTTCCAGCCATTGTAGCTCTTCTATTAGATCAAACAAGATTGGCTAGCCTTCACTCCCACATGCATCAGTGAGGCTTGGGCACTCAGACTCTGTCACTGGTTCTTCAGTTGTCCTTCCTTGAATCACTTTTGTAGGTACTAAAAACTGCATACCTGTAACACCCCACAAAACCTGTGGTTTTGGAGATGCTCTCCCCCAGTCATCTAGCCAGCATAATTTGACCTTTGTCATAGTCGCTCATATCTTTACACTGGCCCCTTTGTCCTACTTTTCCTGCAACACTGACTGTTCACTTGCTGCCTAATATATGCCATCCCTTGGCAAGTGCCATTGTATTGAGATAATCAATGTTATTCACCTGTCAGTGATTTAATGTTATGGCTAATGTGTGTATTGGGTATATACATATACATATAGATTTCAGTAAAAATTACATATAAATATTTGTAGAATGAGTAGAGGGATTTTTGTTTGCCCTGTTATATTGTGCAGAACCAGCACTCTTCATTCTACTGTGCGGCAGCAGATCTCACTCTACCACTCGTGTTGCCGTGATTGCTGCTTCTCTAAATAATTACAGCAGTGGAGCCACATGGAGCTGCTCACCAGTTGTAATCCAGTTGTAATCCACTACAGCAGCCAGATGTCCATTTGGCAACTTATATGGGAATCCTAAGAGTATCTGTTTCAGGGAAAAATTACACACTTGTGTTTTTAATAAGTATATTCACACTGTAGTAAACAGTGTAGTGGCATGAGCTTTTGCCTTCAGCCGTAGTGAAGCCTCATCTGGTCTGCAGCAGTACTCATGCCCCCAGTCACAGGGCTACGTGAGCATGGTTCCTCTGCGGGAACAGGCTGAAATCTAAGGGCATTGTACTTTGGTAGCAGATATGTAGAGATATGAGGCTTTTCTTGTAAATGTTGTCAGGTACTCAGGTACTTTTCAAAATAAATGATAAATCATGTCCTTGCTGGAGTCCCTCTGAGGGAAGCAGGATAAGCACGGGCCATGACCCATTGATCTTATAATATGCTAAGTTTCAACTGAAATAAATAAGGGGTAGCCAATTGCATTCATGAAGGTTTTGCAGAAGCACATTTTAATTGTTCTAGTCTTAATTTCTGTTATTTATAGAAATTTGTTTTTGCTTGTGAACCCCCATACAAGGTCTCTATTTATTGAAATATCTGGATCAGAGGACTTTCAAATATCAAATGCAGAAACTTTAATAAACAAATAAACAAAGGCTTGTTTGGGGAAGTAAAACAAACACGTGTCTGGCTTATGACTGTAGTTGGGTTACATGACAGATGTGCAAATAACATTAACCTTAAACTACTAGAAATATTGTCTGATGCTCAGTGCGAATTTTATTTTGAATCAAAAGTGAAGGGAAATGGCTAAAATGATTTGCAGAAAAGCTAAAAATGTATTATTGAGTTTTTCAATAGTCATATGCCATCAATGGTTTTTACCTTGGTCAAGGGCTTATACCTTGTTGGATGAAAATAAGAATGAAGTGTGAACTGTTAAACCTGAACAGGCTTGATCTCTTATAAATTCCAATGGCTTGGGGATATAATTTCCTCCATTGAAAGTACACCCCAGTGCTTGCCAAAATAAATCTCATGCCAGGGCTCTCCCACCTCATTTAGAGCTCTGTCTTTGTGTGTGTGTGTGCCTTTCAGAGAGCGAGCCTGCCCTTAGCACTCCCGCACCCCCCCCGCCGGCTCGCTACTGTCTGAGCGCGAGCGGGCAGCGTCTGGAGGAGGGTGAGAGCTGGCATGATGGTTGCCGGGACTGCTACTGCAACGCTGGCCGTGAGATGTGCATCCTGATCTCCTGCCCCGTGCCTACCTGCGCTCACCCTGTACTCAGGCATAACCAGTGCTGCCCCACCTGCGAGGGTATGGATGAGCTAGGTCTGCACACTGTTCCACACTACAGTCCAAATGAATTAACCATAGAATGATGGGTTAGTCAAGTTCTCGGATCAGTGCAGAGTATGGAGGATGGTTTGTGTGCTGCAGGGTTTAGGTAGGCCATGGTTTTTTTTGGAAACTTCAGAAAGCTTGGTGAATTTTGCTAGTAGATGTCTCAACAGGGAACCCATCCCCCAGTCCAGAAGGGTACTCAAGAGCACAATTCAGTCATGTAGTCTCATTCACCGCTCATCCTAAATGTCTTCTAACATCAGTGTGCAAAATAAAAACATGAATCACAAAGCAAACACACCACACCCACAAACCAAGTAAACCAGCCACTGTTCAACCTCAACGGGCAGCCGAGTGGAAAGTGAGGGAATAAACCCCACCAAACCCAAACACCACATCTGACAGCCTGTTCCCTCACTATCACTCCCTTGTTTCTTAAATGCTTTCAAGCTATATACTACATGAAATGCTCTTTATTCTCACTAGATCAGTTTTAGACAGCTTACTAAAAAAGTTTCTTAGCACTATTGGATTGGTTTCTTTTCCTCAAAATGTACAGTATGTGTTTGGGTAAATGTGGATTCTAGCTAGTGTGGTTTATTTATAGAGTACTACCTAGCCCTGACTAGGTTTCATTCATTATTAACAGTTTGGGTGTCTGATACAGAGGAGTCAGGCAGCGGGCAGCCTGAGGGAGTGGACATGGTGGTGTGCCGAGCGCCAGGCGGGGGACTTTACGTGGAGGGGGAGACGTGGAACCTGGATGCCTGCACCCGCTGCACGTGCAGACAGGGCCGTGTGCTGTGTGACACGGAAATGTGTCCCCCCACCCTGTGCCACGTTCCGACCCGGGGCAAGGACACCTGCTGCCATGTCTGCCCAGGTACTTCTGCACACACACACACACACACAAACTTGCACACACACTATTTTTAGTTGACTGCTCATTTAAAAGCCGGCTAATGTGCAGGCATAGGCTTCAAATAGCGTTTAAGAGCTCAGCTGTAATGAGACCGTAAACAACACCTGCTATTTCCACTTACTTTTTTTCTTCTGACACATTTTTTGGAGCATATGTGTGCGAAAACCAGTGGACGGCAAGCTGAGGAAACGTATGGTTTCATAAGCACGTGATTCTGCAGCTAAGCTCCAGACCATTGAACCCACTGGCTTGAACTGGAGGTCTTTTCATGCCCTCAGGGGCAAGAAACACATGTGGCTTTTTTTCACCCTCTTTGTGCTCTCCATCAGACGACCAGTCATGTGTGCACCCCCCATCCCCCCACTCCCCGTAGTAAACAGCAGAACGGCCTCCACCATCCTTCAGACCTGCTTGACGTCCTGAGAAACTCCCAGCACTCTCTGTGAACCATCTGTCCAGTTTATCAGCCCATCTTGCATCTAAATGCAGATTATCCAATTCAGTGCTTTGATGAATAGAGGGGCCCCCACAGCAGGAACGTGGGAACAGCTCAAATTTTTAAACACGTTCACAGTGATGCAAAGTGCAGTTGGCATGAGTGCACCACTTTGGTTGCTGGTCGGCAACTGAACCACAAGCCCCGAGTCTTATCAGTGCGGAATTTGTGGAGGAATTTCACAGCAGTGAAATTAAAAGAATGAGTATCAAAGTATGATTTGCCCAATTTCTTGATTTTAAATTGTTTTACCATGTAGCAGAAAGGAAGATTTCTATGTTAAACCTGTCCCTGTCTATTCTACAGAGGACGTGCTCAGTCCCCTACTCCCGGTTAACACCAGCCAACGAGATTACTGCATCTCCAGCGACGGTGATGTCCTATTGGCCGGGGATTCGTGGAAACCTAATGCCTGTACCAGTTGCGTCTGCAACAACGGGACCATTCAGTGCTTCTCGCAGCGGTGCCCAGTGGTGAGATGCAGGGTGCCAGTTCTACGCAAGGGCCAGTGCTGTCCACGCTGCCTGGGTGAGTCAGTACAGGCTTGGAGCTGCTGCAGGGAAACTGGGTCATTTCTGAAGTCATTTCAACCATTATTGATACGAGCAGTTTCCCCCCAAAATATTGCCAAATATATACAAAAGCTAGATAATCCTTTTGCGAATGAATTATGCAGTAAGGTCTCTAGCTTTCCTTCACCATGTTAGAGCTCACGTGGGCTTCAGGAATTCATGTGTTCCACAAATTCATTGGTGGCTCTGTGAGGCTGACTCTGTGGAAGGGTCAGAGTCATGCATGCCTCAGGCCCTACACAGTGAGGCTCCACCAACCCCGGTCTGAACCACAACAACATTCCTCTGCCACCTGCGCATTCACGTGTCCTTCCTGTCTGCCATGGAAGGAGAGCACTGCTCATAGCATGAGGGGAAAATCAATAGATCACTCAGGTGGGGGAAACTGAGGCATGTACATTGTTGTAATTCGCAGCCATTTCATTTTTCGTGTCAGTGTTGCCAGCGGCAAGGGATATGTGAATATGTCATCATGACATGCAACAAGTCACAATGCTCAGATTAACAGTCCAGGGTCAAATGACATTATTTGATAAGACTGACGACCATTTTGTGAGGTTGCTTGCGATAAAAACAAAACAACATGCAATCAACTATTTTCTTTGTCTACTTGCCACAGAGGTCACAACAGCTGCAGTGCCAATGATGACATCTACCACAACAGGCACAGCCAACGAAACCGCTACCATGGGTGAAAGCGGTTTTGTTCAGATTACCATGCACACGATCCCTCCCGTTGTGGCAGTTACAGGTACTACCCAACCACAGGTCCCACCTCCACAACATCCACACTCAGGGGTAGATACAACCATAGTTATGTTATGACCATACAGAAGACTCTATTAAAGCATTTGTCATACTTTTACAGCCATTAGGGCACACTGGGTGGATGAGGGTTTTCATATAACTAAGATATGTAGGTGGAACTGCCTTCCAAATCGAACTGAATGTAAACTTCCACATACTGATGAAATGGCAAAGCTCTGTGGATTGTGGATTTACTTTTCAGAAAGAATTGAGATTGTAGTTTGTAGCATGTTACTATGCTTGTATAGAAACAATGTCAGACATACTGATGGTCAAAGGAAACATCTAAAGGCTTGTTAAGAGTTTTTCCTTTTCAGTTGATTAGAAGGTGTATTACATAGCCAGTATCAGGGCGTTTGTTTTTGTGCATGTATTTCAACTGATGCAAAACTCATCTCTTTAACATGGAAAAGGTTCAAGCCAGGACTACCCAAGCCTGACAGAAATGTCCCTCATCTACCAATCAGCAGCCTGGATTCTGGCTGGCCTCCTCTTGGCTATAGTCATTTTCCTCATTGTGGCAGTTCTCATAAACTACAAGAAGAAGTGGGTCCAGATGTCCTGCTATAGCGCACCCAAAAAGGTGAGCATGCACTCCTAAAGGCTTTGTTAACAGAAATATGACCACTTAACAGGACCTAAATCATCTCAATGGAACAAAGTAAAAATATTATAAAGTTAGTAAATGAAGGTTTTTTGTATTTTAATAGATAAGCTTCCATAGTCCTTATAACTCATCAACATGTCTTTCATGCAGTTAACTTGAAATTATCCACCACTGACTAAGTGGGGAAGGACATATTAGAAAACAATATTACAACAAGATTTAAGTATTTTCACAACATTCCCACAAAAACAAATTAAGACATGGGAACTGTAATTAATCTCAGATTTTTTTACAAGATACTGTTCTAGCTAAACCTTCACCACAGTTTGTAAAGCGTGCTGCTGCGTCAAATCGCTGGCGGATTTTAGGTTTTTTCCCGCTTCCTGTCCTGAAAGCAAGCAGCGTTCCTTTATGAAGGCCTTTGGAAAATATCCTGTTTCTCCCCAGACTGTGATCCTGAAGAAGCACGTGAATAAGAACTCTGTTGTGTACATGGAACCGTCCATGGAGAACAAGTTCCAGAGCATGAAGAGCGACTGTAGCCCACCCTTCCCCCTGGAGGCGAGCATGCACTGCGGGGGGCGCTTCAGCATCCCACGGGCTAAACTCGACAACAGCCACGCCAGGGTCCCACATTAGAGCCGCCCCCCCCCCAAAACACGGCGCTCAGGTCAGGACCATGGGACGTTTCTTTTCATCTCACTCAAGTTTCTCACACCATCCATGGACATCATGTGAGAAGCTCACACTACATGCTGAGGATCCTTCTGCTCTGCTGCCAATTCACTTAAAGGCTCTTTGGTCTCAGATGAGAAAAGTGTTGTGAAACGTGTAATGTCTTGTTTTATTATATAGTTCTCTTTTTTGCCTCTAGGACCATATTTTGGAGCTTTAAAGTCTCCTCAGAGCCATCTCAGGAGCAAAGCAGAGGGAAATGCTGTACTTTAATGGATGTGGATGACTCCACATCTATGCTGAGCAAATGGCTTAAAAGTTATGGACCTTTGACTAGGAACATCACCAGATTATTGCCTCTTTAAAGACAGCTACACTTACTTTTAAAATGTCCATCTTCAAAACATGCTTTAGGTCAGGAGTTCTGTTCCAAGGGTTAACGGCAAACTTGGCTGGATGTCTATTTACTGTGACACCATTGGAGTGAGTCAATTGCTTGGCTGACTTACTTTGGCAGGATAAAAATAGCTGGGCCCTACTATGACTGAACTGTATTTATTACACTCAAAATAACTGTCCCCGCAAGAGGAGGAAGAATTTGCCCAACCTCTGGTTTACATCTATTCATCTTTTACTTGTATTACCTATAGTCTTACACCTAGCCACTTCTATGCTTTCTGTTACAGCTTCCTCTCAAGTGGTAAGACACAGAACCCAGGCAAGGATGAGATGGCGTAATAGAAAATAAACCATCTTTAATACTGGAAAGACATGATTGAATCTGCTTTTACTAAGGAAATAAGTAAATACTCTTTTATACATTTCAGTCATTGTGAGCTAGTTGGCATCAATACAACTACTACACTGACTACCATGAACTTCAAAGAACAAAATGAACTTTGTCTTGCATTTCAGTCTGGTGTGCTAGGCCAGCACCATTTCTTTTACTTTTGGCTATAGCATATTTGATGTAGGCAAAACAACTGAAAAGCCAGTCCAAATGCTTGGGTATAATGGTTAAATTACATCCAGTATTTATACCTACATCATGTAATGACCTGATTATGTCAGGTCTGTAGCATTACTGTCCATGAGACTAAAGGAGGAGCACCTTGATTACAGCATTTCTTATAGGATCAACTGTTTACCAAATAGTCATGAAATATTCCTGAAAGGAGTGGTGTATGGACAGGGATGTTATGCATTTCTATAAAGATAATAACATTGCAAAATCTCAGTGTTTATGTTTGGTGCAAAAGCCCAAAATTTATGAGCATTAAATAACAGATATTAATAAGATTCTGGACCCATTTTTTAAAAATTTGCATCCTGTCATAAGGAGTGTTGCAATTAGGGGGCTGACAGTGGGAATGGAGACAGGATAGACAAAGCAGTGAGAAACGTTTAGGCTGTTTAGAATCACAGCTGTTGGAGGCCATATGCAGTTCATATTTCCTAACTGTAAAAAAGGTAGATAAACCATAGATGAAGAGTACCTTATTTATTTTTTCACATAGTTTATTTATTAATACTAAACTCTAGTTTGAGTAACGGAAATGTGTGGCATTTGGATGTTGATGGAATACTAGTAGCCAAAGCTGCTGTACCTTTGATTTTGTAAACCATTTCCATTTTTATCTGCTTTGTATTCTTTATTCTTATTTATTTTTCTTTTTGCTTATTGTAAATACATATTTCGCAGATGTTTATTGCAACATTTACACATTTTGAAAAACGTTATTAAAATCTATTGTGTGATCACTGTCGTGTGACCCCATTTTCAGTTTTTTAAATCATGTGACCACTGCAAGAACCCACAAGGTTTTATCTTGACACTTGGGATCTAGATTTGCTGCCTAACTTACTCAATAAATTGGTAATTAATAACTGCCCATAAAGACATCTGGATGATGAGGCAATCAGTGTGGTTACAAATCAGAACACAGAAGCAGACTGAAATCAGAACAGACTAAATTCAACACTGAGGTTCAAAGAGCGGCATTAAATGTACACTTTTACACCATTCCAACTTACATCTCTCGATTTTTAGTAGCACATACAAAGATGACAGACAGCCTTTTGTAAGGGAATATACATGATTTAATGATTTAAAGTATTATAATACACCATCAAATATTAATACTACTGGAGTCAATCCAGTAATCCAATAATCCCTACTGAGATTTACAGAATGCAGTTTCAAAACTGGTAAATCATTACTGGGCCGCGACATCACTGATTTGTACATTTGAAATCCACTCCCTGATAGAAATGTAAATTACCTTCATTACAGAAGATAAGTGCCTTATTGCAGGATTCTAACTCCAGTCCTTCAGAGGAAAAAAGTTATGTTGTCTAGTAAGGGAAGTGACATTTGGTTTAGAGAAGAATCTTGTAGTAGTCATCTCTGTAACTGTACAAGATAACCACAGCAACCCTGCAATGGAAAAAACACTTTAAATTCATGCTGAAATCATGAAAGACAACTCATATGGTGATACTGCCCCAGTATTTTCGAGGAATAGTGGGTGTCAAGTTGCAAAAATCACTCACACCTTTCAGTAATATCCAAATATTCCAGAATTTTTTTTTAAAATATTCTATATTTAGAAGCGATATAGATATGGATGGTAAGGTGCTGTTTGGGTTATGTTCACCCTGATATAGGCCAAATTGATGAATACTTATTGACCATGCTTTTAGCAGTTAAGAAAGGTACTGATCAGGAAGTGGAACAACCATAACGTCCAATATAATAATATTGGAATAAATAGAAACCTGAATATCATATGCCCTATTGGACGGATGGAAGGATAGATAAATAAGAAAATTAAGAAAACAACTGATCATTTATTTATTTGTTGGTTTGTTTGTTTGTAAACAATAAAATGTAACTACAGCACCTTTTTAAATATATAATTATTGTTGGGGGTAATTTATCTTTGTCTTTTTTAAAAGAATGCATTATTTTCATAGTTTGATCAATGCAAGAAGAAAAAAAAGGACAGTATCTTTGTTAAAGATGTACAGAAAGTCTCCCATTATGAAATGAAGCACTCCTCCACAGTATCTATCTAGACTCAAACACATTCCAAGACAATCATTTAAGCCCTGAAAAATGTGAAGCTCAATATAACCACACGTAGTTCTATGTGCACTTTATATAACTAATACTGGATTAGGTATGTGAGCTTACCTTATATAACTACTGCACAGTTCTGGAGAGTGTCACCTCTTATTTTCCCTAGCTGAACTATAGTTTGTTATCAAAGTCAAGTGCTTTTAATATTATTTTATTACTTGAAATATGGTAATAGAATCCTGCCTTCAATCCTATATGCTTTACCCACCTCCCCCCAGGTCCATAACATTCCATTATTCTTTTTCTGAATCCAGTTGGCAAGTACACATGGCCTCTGCAACACTAGAAATGCTCTGCACAAGCAAACAAAAGGAAATTAGAAACAACTGTTCTGACTCTTCTACCAAGACTGTAGGTGCCAAATGCAGCCTAGTCATACTGACTCCAATAATACTGCCCCTGTTTTCTATTTAAGAGGGAAGAACTTTCATCTCCTATGATGACCTTTCATTTAGCATGTTCAGTAGAGCTTTGGCTGGGGTTCCTGGACTCACGTGGACAGAATGGCTAGAGTAGATCTGGCAGATTTTGCCAAAGTCATAATGATAGGAGCTCTTGTGTGGGCACAGCTTTCTGACTGCCAGCCAGTACCCCAATACTTCAGATTTACTATACAAATGTAGGGGGTGTGCAAAAACAAACCAACCACATGTGCCATCAGCAGAACATATCTTTTGAGCATCTGACTAGGTCTCAATTCACAGTGCCTTCAACACGTGGAGTGAGAGCTGGATTTTCACAGATGTTAAACAGCAAGTAAGAGGAATGACCCTTTCAGAGGTGGTTTCACGTGCTCTGTGGCACACTAAGTTTCATAGCTGCTGATAAAATTAAAGTGGAGGCCTAACACACGGCTTGGGTGTGCTTCAGGGTGTTTCAGGTCAAATTGCCAAGGGTTAGCCTATTGCTTTAGCCAAATGGGGACCTCTGTAACACACCAAAACAAGCAACAAACATGTGCATACCCTTTTATGATTTTAAACCGGTGGATCTCCTCACAGATGGACTTCAGGTAGCGCTGTTTGGGGAGCCGTGACAGCAGGTGCTTGACGCTGATGTTGAACTGCTCCTCTCCGTCAAACTAAATTGATGAGAAAAGCAGATATGGCTTACTGGGGACTCACTGACTCAAGAACCTTTAGATCAAACTGCCTTTCAGAGAATAAACTGTGAGGACCCATTACAACACACCCTGCAATACTTTAATTTAAGAAATAAGCACTGTTGATATGTCATCATAGTATTCAAGATTTAAGATTATTGCTATAAAATCTAATAATAGCAAGCCAGTCAAAAAGCATTTTAGTAATCTAAATGGGTATTTTACAGAAGTATGGACTGTAGATTTTTCTCAAAAGGTCCAAACTGAGTCCAATTAGTCATATTTGAGAGTCTGCTTCTAGCAGCATAGGTTTGAGCCTGTGCATTGTCTTGCGTGCCAAATCCATAAAGGGTGTTTCTTTTTGCACTCTCTGCGGCCACGTTCTGATGAGCGTTTGTGGACAAACCATCCATTCATTCCTTCTGTACAGTACGTCAGGCTGCGTCAGTTCCATTTCTCATCTGTTCTTACATTGCTTCATGCCGCATAATGGCTGCGTTTTGCTCTTATTCAAACAAAGGCCTGGGGTTGGGGGGGCCTCTATGACATGGGCCGGCTCCTGGCACGAGCTCCCTCTCCTACCTTCCCTTCAAGTTCAATGCCAGTGCCGAGAATGAAAAGGCCAAACTGGCTAAAGGAGAGGGGATCCCCCTGACAAAGTGGAGGAGAAAGGAGAGGAACCTCCATATCCGTTTCCATTCATCGTTTCCCCCCCTCACCCCTCCGCTTATCCTGTTTACCCGTCTGCCTACCCTTCCCTCCCTCCATGGAGAAATGCAATTGATTTACTTGCAGCAGCTCATCATAATGGTTAGCAAGTACGAACCTCCAGGGACAGGAAGTTGATGAGGGTTTCCTTCGGCAGGTCAACCTGGGAGTGGAGGAAACAAGCTTACTTTCGCAGTCACAATGGAGTCTTATCTAGAAAGCACTGTGTACACATCACATGCACCAACGTCCCCATTTATAAACACTGGAAATCTTCACGGGAAATTTCCAAAGTATTTTAGCATCCCTGCTTTACAAATGGCCAGCCATTTTTGGAGTGGAGATAAGACTATGAAAACCGATTTTATGATTAAGTCCATTTCTGCCATTCCACATGAGTGACTGTACAATGTAAGTAAGTCCATTTCACACACCAGTAACGCGTTAAATTCTTTTTACATTTACATTTATCATCATTCAACAGATGCTCTTATCCAGACCGAGTTTCATATATTTATTGTAAATGATGTATATTTGCTGCAGTGTCTGAATGGTCTGTAGGCCTGAGATACCTTACACTGCCATCATAAATGCAAAGCTCTGATCTCTGAGAAGAACTAAAGAAGAATTCCTTAATCCTTGAATCTGTCCTTTCCCTTCCAGTGCATGCACGTGCACATACCCACCCACCCAAAAATGTTACAGTAACATTACATACCAAAACCCCATGTTCCATAAACTCAATGGGACATTAGACAGAAATCTAGACAAGATACTATTAGTAAATCAAACATTATGTATAATATATAGTAAATATTTCACATTAAATTTACCACAAAACCACAAAAACTAAATATGAAAGCAATTCAGATCACAGTGACAATCATTCTGTTTTTTTGTCCAGTATTTTGTGTGCAGAAAAGACTATGCCATTAAGTCTGCAAGGACTTCAACAACGGCCCCATCAGACACCTCTAAACCTTTGAGACCTTCTAAAATAATAAACTCTGTCTCAAGACATCTCATCTAACCTCCCTGCTTCCCCAAATGTGAACTACATAGAGGGGGCGGGGGGACAAAAAAACCACACATCTACTTACAGCCAACACTTCGATGTCACTGCTCTTGTTCTGCAAATTGCTACCAAGATTCTGCAATCTGGTTTGGATCTGGAAGAGCAGAGGGGAGAGAAAGAAACAATTGCTCCCATGATTGCAATAATCATCAATGGAAAACAAAAGGCATTTCATCCCTGCGTGTGCCAGCGGTTCAGCAAGGAGCGCTTCTCTCCTGCTGGCTTGGGGCTAAAGGCGGCCTGTCAAGCATGAGGAACCTCTCTGATCCCTCACTCGCCCACCCCCCCCCCCCCCCAAGAGGCTCAGCGGGGCCTGCGGTGGAAGGGCCGATCCACCCCCGTCCCACACCATCCAACGCAGTGAAGGCCAGCCAGCTGAAGTACTCTCCAATCCAACTCAAAGAACAGGAGGGTTTTCTGCACTGGGCCAGAGCGTGGGAGAAATGCAGGAAGACACGGGCCTCCATTTTGATCCCCACGTGGTGTGAAGTCAAGGGAAAGTGTAGTATATTCAGAGTGGAGGTCGAGCAGGAATTCGTAAACAGAGCCACCAAGCGAGTTTGTGGGAGAATGCCAGAATGTTTTTGCCCCCTCTTTGATCCTTAGAAAACGCACAAAACAAGAGAGCTGGTGGCCACCAGCTGGCCTCGTCTCATTTGCATAATGACAACTGGTGGGAACCCAACTTACCTCGTTGGATGTCATTCTTTGCTAGCAATTTTTGCATTTCTGGACAAAGTATTTCTTCATGGAGATGCATAACTGAATTCAAAGCTGTAACAAGATCTGGACAAGTTTTTTTCTTTTCATTAAATGCTGTGGACAATATAAAAAGATTTTCCATTGCCTTTATAAGATGAGCCCTGTTACAGACCTGCGTCTCATAGCGTCGCCGCGCACTGGCAGAAACCTTCTCTGGTGTGACCAGGTAGACGTTCATGTTCATTGCAGTGCTGCTGCCGTGCTGCTCCAGCGATCCTGGCACATACCAGCACAAACACATCGCATTACATTACACAACCACACATCTGTCCACACTGGGATTTATAAGACCCCACCAGATGACACCACCATTTAATTTACTTTATTTAAGCCTTCCTAGCAATCCTTTGCATAACTAACAACAGCATGTTTTAATTAAAGCCTAGTCTAGTGGGAAAAGAAACAATTTTTAAAGACTGAGAGACCTTGTTGTCTTTGGGAAGTAGACTCGAGTGGCTTTCTACTGCTTGAGGAATGAAAAAGAGATTCAGCATGGTTCATCTTCCTCAGTGCCCAACCCTGGAAGAGGCTGGCTCAGGTGTTACTCTGCCTTTAGAAATGCTACTTAAAAGGCCCTAGTACACAAACGGGTGCCAGTGCACACGGCTGCACACATCTGCACAGCAACCCGGTTCTCTGTGGAGGTCAGTGGGCATGGTGCCTGCTTCTCCCTGAAGACACGCAGCCCTCAGATTTCTGCATAGCCGCAAGCCACTGTGGCCTGGCTCACCTCCAGATTAACAGCAATACCAACAACAGAGATGACGGAATGAGAAAGCTGATACCTGAGTTTACCAGCAGAGAACCCTTGGCATTCTGGAGAGAGGCTCCCTCTGATATCTCTCTGCGAGGAACAATCCACAAAGAGGGTGAAGTTAATCAAATGCTAATGTTTCCGTTTGGCCCTGCTGAGTGGGGGATGAATGGTGCCTTTGAGAGAGCTGTGGGGAGCATGTGCAGTGCTGCTCACCGGTTTCTCTCCTCAGAGAGCTTGGTCCGACATCTTTGAATGATATGGTCCACCAGGTCTGACTCGGGAATCCTCTTTTCTGACTGACGATCCTTCTCAAAACACTTTACCTGGAGCAAAAGAAGGAAAGGAGGAGTGTATGATAAAAAAAATAAGTAATTTTTTTTCAAATTAAAAAAAAAACGGACAGTTGTTTGGCCTACTAGACACAGTGATGCAACTCTGCTCCAGTCATCAAACAGCTGCATGATCTGGTGTCTGACCGTGACGCCTACCCGGTATGAGAGTGCAGGAGCACTGCTTTCACATGTCATCACTCCCTTTCTTTAACAACAGCTCTGAATTTTCAAATATTACAGTGTTTAGAATTTATATTTGAAGACCAATACCAAAAAGTACTCCAATCTGAACATGTGAAGTGAAAAGAAGGAAAGGATTACTAATACCTATTGTATTTGTCCCCTGCCCACAAACACAAAGAAATGGGCCGTGAATGTGCAGTTTACCTTAAGACAGTTGCCGTCTTTGTCAGAGACAAGAACCATGAATGTAATGCCTGCAAGTCTGCAGTGGTCCAGAAGAGTCTCCTGAGACTGAAACACATGTAGTATATTTATCTTCAACAACTCTAATCAAGCTACAGCATGTGTGCCCCAACCCCTCACTTTTAAGCACACAATCTTAACCCACAATCTTACCCTCAGTATCCCAGCATCTAGGGCCTTGTAGGTACAGAATGTCTGCAGCATTAAAACATAATGGCAATGCCTTAAACACTTAAAACTCTTTTCTACCGCTTTTTTTTTTCTAGAACTGGAGCTACTTTTTCAAGACCTCACAAACTTTGCCTTCTTTCCCATCTGGAGGAAATTGATTACGGTTCCTGGGGCATAGTTCCTACCCTTCAACTCTTCAACAGCCCAGACACTTATGGGGTGTGGGGTGGAGCTCACAGTGCTGACTGGTCAAGCACAAACAGAGCACCCCAACCAAGATGGAATAAAAGAACCATTCATTTTGTCAGAGCCATTTCTATGTGCACATCAGCACTGTGCAACAGGCAGTGCACGTGAACAGGTGCTAACATGAATTCCATTCCTCAACCTTGCATGCAGTACACACAGACTGACAGAGGAGAGAGGCAGATAAGGGAGCACAGAGCAGCCTGCTGTCCATTCAGCTGTATTAACACAGAAGAGTGCCGGACTACACCATGTTTGGCCAGCAGAGACTGCTGCCATGACCTCTGGCTCTGTACTGGTAACTCACTCACCCAAGTCAGCTCATACAAGTAGGAAGGATGAGGGGAAAGAGAAAGAGAGAGAGATGCTTCCTGTTTGCCTGTCGTTCACTAGCAAATTAGCCCAACGTGGATGGCTCTTCGACAAGCCCACTCTCCACGGTCAACAAAAATGGAGTACTAGGTGAGCCCAGCTTCTAACCTGCCTGCCTTGCTAAGTCTAACCAGCATGTATCTATTGTCCAATGCTTTGTAAGCTCTGTCTTAAGCATCGTGTGGAACACTGAATACCTGTGGTGCTTTAGAGAGATTAGGAAGGTTAGGGATTCTACAACTAGAGAACATTTAGAGCTAGAGCCAAAACACACAATGGTCAGTGCTAGGTTTTCCAATGAAGGACCACCACAATTTATCAAATCACATAATGGTTAATTATACCACTTATTCCAAACATCAAGCAGAAGCTGGCATGAAAGTGCCACGAGCAGAGGGCATACATTGTCATTTTTTGTAATATTAGGTGTGCATTTTTGTGTAATATAAAAGGTGAGCATATTTATGATGAAATGGTTTTTCCCCTTTAACCTACCCTGCTACAGGCAAACAACTACACAGGGACATTCCATCTGGTCATTCTCTGAAAAGAATCCGTCTTTCTGCAATTTGTTTTGCTTCCTGAGAAGCCACTGTATACTAGCCTGGCAAAGTCCCATATTTAGGACATGTCCCCAAAAGCCATTGGACCCTGTGCAGGAGACCTGCACTACCATCACAGCAGTAGGCAAGACTCTCCATATCCTCTGGATCGACACCAACCACATTTCTCGCTCTAGTATTTCCATCTAGTTTGTCTAGTTTAAGACAGGTACCCACACCACATAAAAAACCTACCTTGTATTTACTGTCATTGGCCACTGTGGTTTTACTGTTTTGGTATGATGTCTCTGTGTACATCTGCAGGCTGTAACTCATTTGTTTCTAGGCTGAGAGGTCAGAAATTGACCAGTGATGGAGTTTGAGAATGACCAGCACAAACATGGCAACAGCTGGCTCTGAGTCCAAGCGTGTTCCTTACACTCTGTCAGAGGCTCAGAGACTTGCATGCAAAGTAACCTTGAGAGAAATATACCCATATTTTAGACTATGACAATCTCCCTGCAGTCGAGTACATTGTGATGAGAGGAAAAAGACAAAAATCAGGCCATTGTTGATTTTGGACTCCAGGAAACAGTGTTAGGCAATGTGAGGTTTAGACGCAGGCCAAGATACATAAAGAAATGTATAATAAGTAACTCTAATCAACATGTCATGGAGTCATGGAGATTGGGAAAGTAATGCAGACCCAATCATGGGACACGGATGAAAGAGCACAAAAGTGCGAAGGCAATTTGGATCGCGGCAGAAGGGCGCGCGCGCGTGTGTGTGTCTTGAATGAGTGAGACTCTGGCATCGTAAAAATGCTAACGCACAGCCACAGCTGTGCAAGAGTCATGACAGCGTTTGTAGTGCTGACGCCAAGCTGCTTGGAGCTGGCACGCTGTGCTTTGAACGTGGAGCATGTGACAGTCATAGCAACAGTGAGTAAGATGCCAGGCTGTATTCAATGTAGTACTTGCCTGTTGAGACAGCAATACAGTCAAAGCACAACTACACTACAATGCACGTCTTCCATTAAAAACATGACTTAGCACCACAGTGAAAAACGACCAACTCTCACATCTGCCGGCAATTCAACAATGAGAGAAAGGAGTCATTTTGCATGTCCTGCTTGTGAAATAAGCACGTCCTGACCTGTAGTGCATCATAGACAAGGTCGGCTGACACACCGGTCGTCCACAGCTTCTGGGTGACGCTGATGGCCCTACCCATGGAGCTGTGGCCGACGGGAACCACCAGCACGTCGCAGGAGCTCACGGAGGGCTGTGTGAGGAGGGTGACGGATCAGAGTCAGGACAATAGAGGGAGAGGAAAACTAAGGAACAGGCATTTAGAGGGAGGAGCAGCCGTGCCAAGCTCACCGGTTCTGCCATGGTCGCCACAGCGGTGCAGATCTTATCCAGGGCGATGCTGGCCCCCACAGCCGAGGGCACGGGAGCGGTGGCACCCGGAGCACGGAACTCTAGCACCTGAACAAAGTAACAGGAGAATGCCTCACACAGCACACCGGGTGCAATAGTCCTTATCAGGCCTCATCAACTTTACGAGTTTTTATGGTAAGGAATGCTGCACTGTGTACACTTGACAGATACCAGATGGTCGTATCTCCCTCCTGCTGCCACAATGTCAGGCACAGTGCGCCTGCGTTTCTTGATAAAGGCCACGAACTGGAAGATGACGCCACAGTGGTGCTGCACCTTGTAGACTAGGCCCAGGTTGACCACCACCTGCAAACCAGCAAGAAATTCAGCTGTTTGATACCAAAATCAGTTGTTCATGACTTATAATTCAAGAACCACAAAGAGCTAGACCAGATGAGAGATCACATTTTTAGTTACAAGAAATCATCAAAGTTGTAAATTGATTTTACATGATTTCTTATAACATTTAATAAAGATTTTTGATACAGATGTTTGAAACTCCTTGATGGACAGGGCCTTTGTGAAGGTCTAATGGTTTGACATAGGATAGGATCTTATCCTGTGTATAATTACAATTTCACTTCTAGAGCCATGCAGAATCTACAGCATAATGACCCCCTCTGGGTCTCATCAGTTGACTTTATTTGAAACTGTTAATGCAAAGTCATTTAAGTGAAATTAGGTTAACTAAAAGATGCAATTAAATGTACATAATACAAGACAATACGAGTTAATTGTTTCTCTATATGCAAGTTCACTTAAACTAATTGCATTTCCATTCCACACAGACTCATACCCCTGAGCCCCTGGTTGGGTGTGCTCAGCTCCTGGCTCTGTACGTAGAGAGGCAGCCACCATACCTGCAGTTTCACTCCCAGTTTCTTTATCAGTTCAGTGACCTCCTCCAGGTCCTTGAGCCCCTGTTTGGCCAGCTGAGCCACAGCAGTGCTCTTCTGTTTGGTGAGAGTGTTGATGAGGGGGACAAGGTCGCGCAGGTCACCCTTCTGTTCAATGAACTTATACACCGTCTGCAGCTGCAAATGGAAACCCACCACCCAGCAAAGAGTGAGCTGAGAATTTAGTCATGCCATTCATCGTCTTTTTGACGATGGTCTTTTAGTAAAGGTGAGGCATAATGCAGACCACCGAACAAGACACAGGGGATGCTAAACAAGTTTAGTATTCTAGAGGTAACAAAAACTTGAAGAATGACAACTTTCTGTAGTCTGCAGTTTATTTAGGATTATTTATGAGCTATTTATGATTAGATTTTTTCTTAAAATAATGAGGTTAACATATTTTACATCAGACACTTAAAGTAAACTGTTTTGATAAATTGTGATTCAGACAACTCTCCGTCAACACAGACATGCAATATGTAACATGCAGCATACGGCCACATCCTTCATCTTACACTGTTATTGGACAAGGACAGGTTACAGAACTTTGCTTCCACCTCCCGCCTTGTCAGCTTTTCACTCTGTGGTGAGAACAACATTGAGAGAGAGAGAGAGAGAGAGAGAGAGAGAGAGAGAGAGAGAGAGAGAGAGAGAGAGAGAGAGAGAGAGAGAGAGAGAGAGAGTTCCAAGTTATCTTACTAATAGACCTCATGGGAGTGCTTGAAATGTTATCAAAACAGGGCCAACAGTGAACTTGGTGAACTGGGGAGGAAAGAACCTCGTTTCTGATCACAAAACATATCTTAAAGAAGGTCTAAGAAGGTCAGTTAGAAACATGTCATATTAAATTATAATAGGTTAATTGGCCATAGGGATTACAAAAGGATTAAGAAAGTTTCATATGCTCATTTAGAGGGATTATACCCCCTGCCCTGTTAGAATAAACTTGACCTCAAAACTCTTCTCATAAAAGCATGCACACACAGTACTAACATATCAAACCATTCTACTCACTAGTTACACTAACCTAAAGCAAGTTGTATGCTACTCGTTTCAGTCTGAAGTGCAGTACTTAGCATCAGTAAAGGTCTATCTGAGGCCTGTCTTTGAATGAACCAGTGTTGTTCCACTTCCCAAAATGACCTTGTGTAATGGAAACATATCGGCTGTTGCCACATCAGTGATGTCACAAGTACCATTAAAATAACCCATTACTAACTGACATCACGAGAACTATTAAAAGTGGCATGGGAATTAAACAATAAAATTGATTTACCAACAACAGGCCACATCCAGTTTTGTGCGCAACCAAACTCACCATGGCATCACACAGTATACTGGAGGCCTGGCTCAGTTTGTCTTCTGGTACACCACTGTGCAACAGGATGGCTCGCAGCAGGTTTGTGTGGTTCAGGTAGATGTTGTAATTCCTCTCCTGCAATCCAAAGATACAAACCACACACAGAATAAATCACTAACCGAGCTCCAGGTGTAATGTTGAATATGCTTGATGTACTGTGACTCTCTTAGTTGCCTTGTGAGCAATGTGTCTTGACAACCATGCTGAAATAACTGTTCCTCCTCCAATCACAAGAGCCAGTGGACTGCTTTTAATACGATGGTCAATTTAAAAAATATTTTGTACAGCATCAAGGCAGAGCCACCATCAGGCACAGATCTTTAAATGAATATGGCTGGGGGTTTTTTCCTGGATGCATTTTGCCATTACAATCTAGCAAAACATGTAAATTCCCTATTCCAGAGTGGGATTGCAAAATAGCAGACATTTTCCACAAACATGATATGCACCATACTTCGTTTTTCCAGTTTGGCCATATTTTGACGACATCCAAACAAAAAACAGAAAACAAGAAGGATGAAAAAGTGCAATAGCAAAGGTTTGACCACAATAAAACATGATTAACATGTTCACAGTTAAGCTGATTACCATTGATAACTGTAATTACTGTATCACCACTTCCAGTGGAAAAACATGAATCATTTCATGAATTCCCTTTTTGAAACAATTGGCATGGCAGATTTTCTTCAAACTGGTTTCTGTACCTGGAGAGCGCTGAACTCCTGGATGACCTCAGAGACGGTGTAGATGGTCTCAGCATCAGGGAGCAGACCGCCCATGACAGGAACCACTATGTCAAAAGCACACTCCAGCAGCTCTCTGGGGTGAGCCCGGTCCAGCTTCCGTGGCCTGAACACACGCTCGATGATGTACCTGATTAGAATCAACACTTGCTTTCAGTGCTCATGTCTCACTGCTATAAGCATGCATGAATGCTGTAATCAGGTTTATAAACTACAGCAGGTGACCAGAAACACAGAAACCCCACTGCTGAAGAAGTGGGTCCCTCTTTCCCATTTGCATGTGTGGAATCACATAAGCCAATGATGGAGCTGAAGCTTCTTTTCCATAACTGCTTTGTGATTGAATGGATTATCAAGAATGACCTTCCAGTGTGGGCTAATGGGCTTTGTAAAACGCATGATGCTCGGGCTCGGAAGGACTGGTCTGAGCATTGTTAGGTGATGTACAGCTGCAGGGCTGTTCAAAGACAGCTATGTCAAAGGTTTACGCTGAATGGGTGAGAACATAAGACACCAAAAGATATCAAAACATTTGCTGTGTGGAAGGTGGGGTTAGGTGGATGAACATAGGGCATTTTCTGGTAGCTTTGGCCAATCACAACATGCATGATGCTCTGCACTCTTGCGTGTACGGAACATAACGGGGGATCACCAGGTAGGGTACATCTGCTGACTGTAGTAAAACTACTCAAGGCATCTGCAGGAGAATAAAACAAATCAGCAACGGAGTGCTGCGATTGGAAAAAGGTGGTCTGGTTTTGAACCTGGGTCCGACTGCACCAGCCTGACAGACCCTCATGGCCTGGCAAGAGCAGCCGGAGGCCAATAGAACCATCATGCAGTTACAACCATACAGTCCAGTGAAGGTCTTCTCTTTCTTTCCCTGGGCAAACACCAGGTACATTAAACCATCTAGAAAGGTTATAAACATTTTCTAGTGACACTTTCATGCCAATACCTTAACATTTGTAGCTGAGCACATTCATTCGACCATGGTCACTATATACCCCCAAGGTGATGGGTAGTGACAACAAAATAATGCTTCCTGTCTTGATCCAAAAACCCTTCAGGAATGCAAGGAACATTCAGGTGACATGATGTTCATGACCTGGACACTATAGTGCCCTAACATCAATCTTACGCAACACCTTTGGCCTGAACCTGACTGAAACATGTGTAGCAGAGACTATTCACACATCAGTCTTGGGCAGCTAATAGAACATTTCTGTGTTTTGGTCACTGAGTACATACTATAGTTGTATACTGTATGTACAGTTTTAAATCAGACTAAATACATTTGTTTTGAAAGCAATTACCTTTTTACATGCGAAATGTTATTTTTGGCCACAAATCTGGCAAAAGAAACCTGGTGAAAGAAAGAGAACATAATAAATAATACACTTTGATAATGCAAAACACCATAAAGTAAATCAGGCTTCAAACTGAATGATAATGGTCAAGTATATGCCGCTCGTGTGAGTAAACGAACCCTATAGGCCTGTGTTGGAGGTGCACGCACACAATCTGCCTGTTCAGCACTCACCCGCAGGTCATAGGGAAGTGTGACCAGCATACCACTGTGGTCCATAAAACATGCCAGCTCACAACCTTCATATAGGTTCTTAGTCCTGGGCAACAGTAGGGGGGTCTGTAGTCTTACAGCACCTGAGACAGAAGGCGTGGATGGAGAGAGAGAGAGAGAGAGAGAGAGAGAGAGAGAGAGAGAGAGAGAGAGAGAGAGAGAGAGAGAGAGAGAGAGAGAGAGAGAGAGAGAGAGAGAGAGAGAGAGAGAGAGAGAGAGAGAGAGAGAGAGAGAGATGTGCTATGGAGGAAAAAGTCCTGTTCATTTCTCCCTCCCATTAAGGAAGAAATCCATACTTTGTTAAACCAACACACATCAGTCCAGTAAGTCATTCAGACTGAGAACTTACTAAATGTTACCCCTAAAGCCTTACTGAATCACCCTGAAGCAGATGAGCATACTGAACTGAGCATAATGAATTGAAAGTGGCAACACAAAATCTTGGCTACCCAGGCAGGACAGGCTGGTGTGTTTCCTGATCTGGAGACCTATACTTGATACAATTGGCAGTGCTTTCTGTCAAAGAACTGACACCACCACCTGTTGAACACACAATTTCCCTCTCACTCTGGGAGGGAAAACAACCATGCTGTCATTGTATGACTTGTAGCCCCCTCTTATAATTACCCAAGAGGCAACCAGTGAGGACCTAAGACCTAAGATGAAGAAAGAGAGGTAGAAAAGGAGAACATTACACAGCATGTATGTAAAGTCAACACTACAAACAGCAATCAGTTAAACAAAATACCCTACAATCAAAATCTAATGGCCTTAAACCAATATGAACTAAGTATTATCTGTCATAACAGGATAGACAACAAATACTGTCCCAATGGACTTGCCATACAGATAAACCAAAAACAATTCCAGTGCTCTTCTGAACTCTTATTTACCTCTTTAGAAAACAGCATTAAAACCTGCTCAAACCATACAGCAAGAAACAAGGGCACACGGGCAGCATCTTAGCCTCCCTGGCAACTGAAAGCAGACAGGCATTTGCCTCATGTGTCCTCCATTTACACTTCTGACGACTAAATTAATTTGAATTACAGACTAGGACGCTCAAAAACCTGGCAGAGTAATGGTCAGATGGAGTGATAGAGTGTTCCAAGCCTCACTGCAGCCGGTGTTTGGGCCAGGAGCCAGCGCCAACTGCTATGCTCACAGATTTACTAAATTACATGTGAAGCATCTTTACTGAAAACTGCCTACAGGTAATCTGATAGCCATATGACAATCTGAAATGACATTAATTCTACTGAACTCCTGTGACCTAGAGAATTATGGGACATAGCCTGAGAAAGAGAACACAGGCAATAATTCTTATTTACATATTTTATTAATTGATTGCAGAAAGAAGATACAAAAAAAAATCTGAGGTGGACAGGGTAGACTGCATGGTTAAAGCGGGTCACTGAGCAAATTCCCTGCATTCGTCTGTTTAGTCATAACTGTATGTACTTATAGGCTACTTTATTTACTGAACAGTGAGTGAGAAGGCAATGGACAATGTGAATCAAAAGGTTTAGCTCAAAGAAGGGAAAATGTCCAGAATGCCTACAACTGGGCACTGTCACTCACCGTGTTTTTTGAAGACCCTTGTGATTGTCTCATACACATACTGGTGAAGTTTGGTGATGTTAAAATTAAAACTGCCCTGCAACAAATCAAAAACACGGGGGGGGGGGGGGGGGGTGTCAGTGTAGAAACATGTAAAAACATGAGCAGAGATGCTGTTCAAAAGCAGGTCATGTTATGTGTACCAGAATATGACAGTACATGAGGGCAGCACTAGGGATCAGTGCTTCATAGCTACACAGTGACACCTAGGGGTGGGGAGGGAATAACGCACAATGTGTCTGAACTGTGGTTGGCAAAGACATTCACAGACTACCCTGTTCTCTACCTCAGTTTTCTTAATATCTAGAACTGGTGCTTCCATTGCCCACAAAGTGGATATTGCTGGACTGCAGTAACTCCTGGGCTATGAAAATGCAGCCGTTGGGCCTTGCTACCTTATGGATGTCGATATCATAGGTGTATTCCATGACGGGAGAAGTGTTCTGGGAGAACAGCTGGTTGACCATGGTGCGGTAGGCTTTGCCCATCACATTGGCCATGGTGTGCTGCAGCACCTCGTGGAGCTCTGACTCCTCCATCTGTGGGGGTGGCAGGAGGTCGCTCTTCAGGAGCTCCACAGCTGTTGGCCGCAGGGCTGGGTCGTGGTTCAGTAACCAACAAATCACTTTTCTCTATAACCATACAGCAGGTGGAGACAAGGAGGTGAATTTTGGCTTACTGGCTGTGTCAAACACATTAAAGAACAACCTGGTTTAAAGCTCACCTTTGTTCCTTTCTCATCTTTGTCAAAATCCTCAGGGAAGTCAATAGACTCCTGCAAAGAGATGAACAATGGACTACTTGCTTTCAGACACAAGTGCTTAGGCAACCAGCCCTCCTTTTTCCCATTTGCATGTGAGAGGACAAAACTGTGGTCATTTGCCTATGGCCATCCGAACTATGCCAAGTGCTGTAGACTCACCTTCCTGAGGTGGCTGAGGACGGAGATACGCTCAGAAGCTGTAGGCATGGGCCTGTAGGACATCTCAAACAAGATGATACCCAGACTGAAGAGATCCACTTTCTAGACACAGACACACACGCACACGCGCGCGCACACACACACATACACACACACACACACACAGTACTGAAGAACTTCTACAGCTGAACACCATAACATCGAAAAGCTATTGACAACAAGTTAATGTCACCTGATTATATGTGGCTTTGGTATTTCCTTGGACCTCTGGGCTGACATACAGGGCAGTGCCAACCATACCCGTCATGTTACCTGGTTTGGAAATTAAAAAAAAAAAAAGGAATTTAATATACTCCAGACAACATCTCATAAGTAAAGGCATAAATCTAAAACATACAGTGAAGACTGACAGAAGAGCCCAATGGTGAACACTGAGTAAAAGCCACTGATGCTGATTTGCTTTACCTGTGGGGTCTGATTTTAAGGCCAGGCCTGAGCCAAAGTCTTCCAGCTCCAGTCTGCCTGAAGCCTGTGAGAAAGCAGGCCAAGATGCTTGGACTTACTGACTTCAGTTACTGATATATTACTGTAAGTAACTGTAGAGCAACATGTGCCCAGGGCAATAAACACAGCACCAACAGAGCATAACCAAGTTCCAAACATGAAAATAATTGCCATATAGCAGGATATCCATAACAGGATATTTTCAGAAATACCATTTCATAGCACACCTGAAACAATCAGCATAAATGATACTCATGTCTGAAAAACAAACCTTTAAAAACTGCCATTAGATTAACAATAAAAAGCTTTATAACATGATTCAGTTGTTCATGGCTATTATACACTGCCTGACCAAAAAAACAAAAAGGGTCACCACCTGGATTTAACTAAGCAAGTAGGTAAGAGCCTCCCATTGGATAATTACTGCATGGGTGATTATTTTTCAACTGGCAACAAGTTATTTAACCTTAACTGATGCAGTGAGTAGCTTCTCATTTGTTAAACAACCATGTTGAAAGACACATCCTGTGGTCATGGAAAAGATGTTAATCTGTTTCAGAAGGATCAAATTATTGGCATGCATCAAGCAAAGAAAACATCTAAGGAGATTGCTGAAACTACTAAAATCGGGTTAAGAACTGTCCAACGCATTATTAAAGTAGAAGGACAGTGGAGAAACATCATCTTCGAGGAAGAGGAAGGAATGTCGTGGGGGGAAAAAAAAAACTTGAATGATTATGATCGGCAATCACTTAAACACGTGGTGAAATCAAAGCATAGAAAAACAACAGTAGAACTCGGGGGTATGTTTAATAGTGAAAGTAAGAGCATTTCCACACATGCAATGCAAAGGGAACTCAAGGGATTGGGACTAAACAACTTTGTACCCTTAAGAAAACCACTCGTCAGTGAGGCTAACCAGCAAAAATGGCTTCAATTTGCTAGGGAGCATAAAGATTGGACTCTGAAGCAATGGAAGAAGGTCATGTGGTCGGATGATTCCAAATTTATCCTGTTCCAGAGTGATGGGCGCATAAGGGTAAAAAGAGAGGCAGGTGAAGTGATGCATCCATCATGCCTAGTGCCTACCCTACAAGCCTATGGGGGCAGTGCTTTGATCTGGGGTTTCTGCAGTTGGTCAGGTCTAGGTTCAGCAAAGTTATGTGCCCAAAGAATGAGGTCAGCCGACTATCTGAATATACTGAATCACCAGGTTATTCCATCAATGGATTTTTTTCTTCCCTGATGGCACGGGCATATTCCAAGATGCCAATGCCAGGATTCATCAGGCTCAAATTGTAAAAGAGTGGTTCAGGGAGCATGAGACATCATTTTCACACATGGATTGGCCACCACCGAGTCCAGACCTGAACCCCATTGAGAATCTTTGGGATGTGCTGGAGAAGACTTTGCACAGTGGTCCAAATCTCCCATCATCAATACAAGATCTTGGTGAAAAATTAATTCAACTCTGGACAGAAATAAATTGTGACATTACACAAGCTTGTGGAAACGATGCCACAGCAAATGTATGCCGTAATCAAAGCTGTCCAACAAAATATTGGAGTGTTTAACTTTTTTTTGGCCAGGTAGTGTATAAAACAAACTTATTAATAAAATCCCCACAGCTTATCAATCTATATATACATGAAACTATACACCTTCTAACTGTATTTCCGATACACAATTCATGAAGTACCACATAAGCTGGATGGTCAGTAGCCAAGCCAAAGTCTCCTATCTTCACATGGTCATGAGAGTCTAAGAAGATGTTAACAGGCTTCAGGTCCCTATGAATCATTCCCTGAGGAGGAAGACACAGGTAGTTCATACAGTTAGCAGCCCTCCAAGCCAAAGTTATAGGCATACCTTAGCATACTGAGCTTCTTTTAAAGAATGCTTCACTTAAAAAAAACAAACAAAAAAAAAACAAAACAACAGACTACTGAATATGGTCTCTTTTCTAACTTTTTAGCCAATTACACTTAGTTATTTGTAAAAATAAAATTACTGTTTATTCTTTTCCCTGATCTAATTTTAGTTCTATAGTTTCAGTTCAGTACATAAATTTTAAAGGTAAGAGAATAATGACAGAAATTCTGTCAGACATCATCATCCCTTTACTCACACTTCATCCTAACTCTCTTGTCCATCTTTGCAAATACTGCAGTTAGGCTTAAACATCTGAACAATGTTTATGGGGAAATAATGTAACAAAGCACGCAACATAATGAACTTCACTACCACAAGAAACAAAAATTTAAGCTAACGTGATTTCCCTCTTTTGTCATATGTGTTACCTGTTCGTGAATGTATGCAAGACCGTCTAGGATCTCCCTGAAGAGTCGCCAGAGGCGACTGCAGTCCTCGTAAAGGCCCTGGTCGATTGTGTCTCGCAAAGTGCTTTTTTCACAGTATTCCATCTGCAGAGACAAAGCGCCAGGTGAGAGACATCTCTGTAGGACATCACGGGCTATATGTGGAAAGATGGCTAACTTATAGAAGCTTAAGGGAAAGCTAATGGGAAAGTTTTAGCACATGTATAACACTAACTGCTGGTGCTTATTCCCTATTCATTACATATGTACCAGGTTCCAGGGTTCCATTTAATACACATGAATGTGGTACATGGAACATGGTTCCAGTACATTCAGAAGTGCATCCTATCAGTAGTATTAAATATTCCTGCAGATGTGCTGAGTGCTCCCACTGACATCCCTTCCCTTGTCCAGCCTACTGACATCAGTGTGTGCATGCGTTCACCTGAATATACAAATAATGTGCAATAAGGGGAGTGTTCTCCGAGTCGGTGCTCTCTGCCACATCCACTCCCTTCACCTTGCTCGAGTCTTCCTGTATGGGACGCACAAGCAAACATGCTTCTGCAAACGCCTTCATGAGAAAAATGGGGACATACAGCAAACAAACAAGAATGCGGGGACATTAACAATGTGACAGTTTTGAAGAAGAGTACCAGTGACCTCTGACCTGTGCAAGACTGTCTCGGCTGGCATCGCCATTGTCAAAGATGATGTCACTTTCTGAATCACTGTTGGAGGGACTGTGAGAAAAAAAAAACAAACAGTCAGGTCTGACTCAAAATGCTCACATGACTATACAGCCAGGCCTGCAAAGCTTACACATGTACACTATAAGGCTCTATAATGGTTTATGAATTCATAACAGCTCACAGAAAAGATGGGCAGAAGACATCTGCCTCATCTTCATCATCATCACTGGAGTCGGTGGCTGTGCACTTGGCGCTGGACGACCTCTCCAGTGAGGTGCTCCACTCCACAGAGCTAGCAAGCGCCGGCGGGGGTGCGTCAGCCTCGAAGTCGTCGGGCAGACCCAACTCGTTTAGGCGGCAGGGCCGGGCCGGGGCGGCGGGTGGGCGGGGGGTGGTCCGGGAGGGCGTGCTGGATGCTTCAGAGCTGTTGCTGCCCACCACGGCTGCACTTGGTGCCTCCTGTCGCTCCATCCAGGCATTGTAGTAGCGCACAATGTTCTCGTGGTTCAGGCGTGACAGCAGCGTCACTTCACCCTTGATGCGGCGGAAATGCCGGCTGGCTGGGTTCACCTGGATGCGTTTGACTGCATAGTAGCAGCCATCCAGCTTGTTCTGGACCTGGCCGGACACAAAGACGAAGGGATGGGGACAACTGCATGTGAAGAGTGCAAAAAGCCTGCAACATTTTCCTTTCACAAGCTAAACTCAGGGCTAACTCTGGGTGGAACATGGAGGCAATGTGGACAGCTCCTCACCTTGATGACTGCTCCGAAAGCACCCTTACCCAGCAGCTGCAGCTCCTCAAACTCGTTGTAGTAACGTGAGAACTGTTTCTGCACCACCACACTGAAGGGGGCGCTCAGGAGGTGACTCCGTGGGATTACCGTCGATGCAAAATCCACACCGATGTCTGTCAATATTTATATATTTATTTTTACTGGGTCACAGAGGTTAAAAAAAAACTTTAAAAAAAAACTTAAAGACTTCACTACTCAATAAAACTATATGAGATTGTTATATATTTCTGCTGTCTTCTGCATTTTATGTGTGAGACTGACCTTCTGGGCTAGGCTCCTGGCTTGGAAGAAGACTCTTTGGTGAGGGTGGTTGGAGATAGGAATGCTGCAGTAACTGCTGAGTGTTCCAGCGCTCTGCATCGTTAAGACACACACACCTACAAAACACACACCTTCAGACATGCTGCATAATTATGCCAATACCTTCATGACAACTCTCATACACAAGTCTCCACATTCTCCTCACTTTCCTGGTTTTCACCTCAGTGTCAATGAGCCATATTCACTGGGAGATACTCTTTTTTACCAACGTATTTCTGTTCAGTCTTACAAAAGACCTTTTTTTTTTTGCAGAAAATGGTGAAGCACTTTGCTCGTGAAACTGTTCTCTCCTCTTCCAACAAAATAAAATGTCACATGGTGGTGGTGCTTTTTTACTGCAATTAGGATAACTTTAACTACTGAACCGACCTATCTACCATAAACCTGGCAAAAGATTTTTAGTTCTTGTCTACGTGCTGCCACAACATGTCGTGTTGGCTTTAGGGCACCACTGGCCAGAGCCCAGGACAGCACAACAACCCTACCCAAAGCCAGTGAGACAGCACACACACACACACCCGTAGAGCTAACAGGCTTCAGGTCCCTATGAATCATTCCCTGAGGAGGAAGACACAGGTAGCTCATACAATTAGCAGCCCTCCAAGCCAAAGTTATAGGCATACCTTAGCATACTGAGCTTCTTTTAAAGAATGCTTCACTTAAAAATTAAAAAAAAAAAAAAAACAATACTGAATATGGTCTCTTTTCTAACTTTTTAGCCAATTACACTTAGTTATTTGTAAAAATAAAATTACTGTTTATTCTTTTCCCTGATCTAATTTTAGTTCTATAGTTTCAGTTCAGTACATAAATTTTAAAGGTAAGAGAATAATGACAGAAATTCTGTCAGACATCATCCCTTTACTCACACTTCATCCTAACTCTCTTGTCCATCTTTGCAAATACTGCAGTTAGGCTTAAACATCTGAACAATGTTTATGGGGAAATAATGTAACAAAGCACGCAACATAATGAACTTCACTACCACAAGAAACAAACATTTAAGTTAACGTGATTTCCCATTCATGCTAGCCATGTAATTTCACCAGAGCTAATTTTCATCTTATCTTCTCAGACACCTCAGTGTCAATGAGCCATATTCACCGGGAGATACTCTTTTTTACCAATGTATTTCTGTTCAGTCTTACAAAAGACCTTTTTTTTTTGCAGAAAATGGTGAAGCACTTTGCTCGTGAAACTGTTCTCTCCTCTTCCAACAAAATAAAATGTCACATGGTGGTGGTGCTTTTTTACTGCAATTAGGAAAACTTTAACTACTGAACCGACCTATCTACCATAAACCTGGCAAAATTTTTTTAGTACTTGTCTACGTGCTGCCACAACATGTCGTGTTGGCTTTAGGGCACCACTGACCAGAGCCCAGGACAGCACAACAACCCTACCCAAAGCCAGTGAGACAGCACACACACACCCATAGACCTCCTCTAACTGGAGCTGGGAGAAACACACAGACTTGCAGAAAGACACACACACACCCACCCATCCACTTCGCCTACTTCAGCATATGTCGCCATAGACGGAATCTTTCATAGGTAGAAATGCACATTTCTAAAACCCAGAGATGAAGTTCCTTGTGATCATGACAAAGATGGACAGTTCCAAGGCTACCAATCTACTGCTAACTTACAGGTGAACACCACCTCTACTGCCACATCTTAAAAACGTTTGCCAGAGAAGGGGATTTAGTAAAAAAAATATGCTAGAAGAAAACAAAGCAATGGCTCAATCAGTAACACAGAAGCAGGCAGCTATCAAATAGAATGTGCAACAACATGAGGTCTAAATTAGCACCAGCTACACACAGCAACCAGATGCTCGGAGCCAGCCAGGTATGCCTTTACAGCCATTGGCTTAAGAAATAATCAGGTTTCTGAGAAGCACAGGCCATACTTTTTGAGGAAGTCCTGAAGGTCGGCGGGCAGGCTGGAGGGAATGGTGACTGGGTACTCGCGGACCTCCCGTCCCTGGCTAAGGGCCAGCAGGAGCAGGCCAAGGCTCCACACGTCACCTTTCTTCCCTGTGCGTGTGGGCAGTGCGTCCTCGCTGAAGCGCACACGAGCCTGTTCAAAGACGTCTTCGCGGCAGATATCGGCCAGCCGCTTGGTCAGACTGTAGTCGGTGAGCCTGATGTCACCCTGGGCGTCCACAAGCACGGAGGAGGCAACAAGCTGCTTATGAACCACTGAGTTAGTGTGGAGGTAGTCAAGGGCAGCCAGCAGCTGGCCGGCATGGTGGCGGAGCTGGTCCGTGGGCAACGCGGCACCGGAGGATAAGCCCTGCGCCAGGCTGCGGCCGGCCACATGCTCGGCAAGCAAGTCCACCACCAGACAGTCCTCACGCTGTGCCAGGCTCATGGCCTGGTAGCGCACTAGATTGGGGTGGTCTAGCTTCAGCAGGGAGTTTAGCTCACTCTCAGCCCCATGAATCTGAAAGGAAAGGGAAAGACAAGATTACGTGATGATAAAATATAGTGAAGGGGCTGGTCCAACTCATGAAAACAGTTTTTAAAGGTGACAAATCTGCATTTATAATTATGTAAAAATGGAAAATAATACATTTTCAATTTATAGAAGAAAGTGAGACTTGTAAAATGCATTTTAAATGTATATTTTACACCACCACACAGGTGCTAATTATGGTTGTTGGCTGTCCAATTTTTCTGTAAATAGAAAATTAATATCAATATAAACATTTAACTTTTTTTTAACTGAGTACAGACAGAGAATAATTAAATATTTAAACAATGATCACTCAGTCAAGATACTGATTTATATATAGCTTGATTCAACCATTTCCATCTTCTTACCTGCTTTTTGCATTTCTCAATCTTCTCTTTCTCCTGGGTGGTGAAGAACTTGCCCATCTTCTTACTCCAATGAAGGATCCATTCATAAACAACACCAAACTCTCCAGAGGTGGCATTGAGGGCATAATACACACTACGGCCCAGCCTTTCACTCTCACCTCACACACACAGAAAAATACACCTTTAAACAAAACCTGAGTGTGATTCCTGCTCAGACCACTTTGTGGACTATGGCTACTGTATTGAATGTGTGTGGTGACAGAGTAGAACCTTACCTATGCACTTCCCTCTGTGTACAAGAATATCTCCCACAGCACTGCTGCTGAAGTGCAGGACTTCATGAATGCATGCATTATCTTCACTGCAAGTGTCTCGCCTTACCAGTGAAAAAACACACACAACGAAATTATGGTACATTTTATTAGGCAAATAAACTGGCTGGTCACTAAACAAATATTTTCTTGCATCAGTAAAATGACTCAAAACAGCTTTATGTCGCAAACTGATGTGCTCATCTACAAGGTGTTAGAAGGTCCTACGTCCATACCTGTGTCTGCTGCTGGACGTGGTACGGCGCCTGTTACACACTTTCCTGTTCTCAGCAGCCTCAGCAGGGGGGCCTGGGGAAGAGGCACTACCCAGCGTCGGGCTTCCTACAGCAGGCTGCACCACACTCTCCAAGCGCTCCTGCAGCATGAAAAACTCCAGCTTTTAGCACCATATTGGAGAAATCACAGCTAATGATAGTAGTCATAAGACTACCATGTATAACTAAAATTACAGCACTTCTCAGATATAAGCATGTTGTTTGATTGCAGTGTAGCAGGTAGGGTGGGCATGTGATCTGACCATGGTGGTGTCTGTAATTACACTGCAGATGTAAGAACATGTATAGCATGCTTTACAAGGCTCCCTTCTGTGTTTAATGGTGGCTTATGGCAGTCGGTGCCTACTGACAGCTGGAGTAGCACCAGTGTGTATATACAGTTTAAAAAAAAAGACAGTACAGATGAACAGCATGAAGTTTTTTCTTCATAAAGGACTTTTTTCAAACTCACACCTTCTTGCAAAGAGATATGCTCAGACAGCACTCACTAAAATGAGAATGCCACAAATATCTTATGACACTCTGGATGAGAGCTAGCCAAGAGCCTTTTCATAGCTTTAGAACATTCCCTGTGAAATGTTTTGACTAGTGTGCAAGACCAAGCACTGCAGTCTTCTATAACAAATTTTGGAAAATAAAAAAAAACACACATATACTTAGAAAAAAAAAGACAATGTCTAAAAACAGAAGGCTTACCAGTTTTGCCATTTCTTTCTTCCTCTTTTCCTCTCGCCTCTCCTCTTCTCGTCTCTGGATTTCAGCAAGTATCTCATTTTGCTGTTGCGATATCGGAAGCCTGACTCAGTAATTAGTGTGCGAGCTCGCACGCACACACACTGTTATGCAAGTTGTATTTTTGAGGATACATTTTATTATTGAACAACTACAGTGCTCTCGGTCAACCCAAAGTGTTAATAAACCTCAAACCTGAATATTTAGGAAAGTGAGGTTTTGTCTTTCTTAGAAGAACATCTTTGTGTGCATAATTATTGAACAACTATTTTTGTGCAGAATTATTATGCAACTAAATGAAAAACAAATTCTGTAAATGTATGAAAATACAGAAATGCAGCATAGTGTATGGTTGTCTCCTTATGCCTAATAATTAGTGTTTCTTTTAATAAAACAAACAGTACAAGAAATGCAGCCTGACTTCATCAAGGGCATGAAGATCAGTGTGGCAGTACCATCTGCTCCTCCTGCCTGCGCCGCTGGTCGAGCCTCATCTGCTCTTCCAGTGCCAGGCGCTCCTGCTGCCGCTGCTGGTTCTTCAGCATTTCCTCATGGAAGGAGCGAGAAGGAGGCACATTGTGCTCAGTCAGGAAGCCTTGCACAAAGTCTGCTAGCTCATAGATCATGACCTGCAAAGAGGAGATATAGGGTTGGGGTTACCAGGTCCAACAAACACAACAGCAGCCCGTTAATCATCTGTTTGACATTTACTCCATCATTCTGTTTTCTGTGTTAATGTTAATCTGACAAAAAGCATGGTGAGCATAAAGGATAACCACTGGACAGAGTTGAGTGCAATACACAGGCTACAATGTGTAAGTCTCACCTCACCACATCTTTCCAAGGCGAGTTTCATGAGTTCAGATTGAAGATTCTGTAGCGTGTCATTGGACAGACCGATGGCATTCTTCAGCTCAATCTCTGGAGGCCTGAGTGATATACCAAAGAGTGCAGCAAAAGAAGAGACAGGGCTGATCTCAAAACACTGGAGTAAAATACACCACAAGAACAAAATACTACTGGAGCATAATCAACAGAGCATCTCCAAAGTCCAAGAATTACATTTCTTGTACATATAGACATTCACCACTGTACTTTAAATAAAGGTATGCAATGTTCCCCAAAATTGCAACATGTTTTGCAGTTTACAGGTGAATGTTTAGAAAACTATTTCAGATAACACTTCCAAATATAAACATAAGCTCTTAACTTGTAAGTATTATAACAGATCCAAAGCATGACTTTTCATTAAACTTAATGGTAAAGAATACTATTATGTCGTGTGCAGATGTATGAAAACTTACGCATCAGGATATGTTGGTGAGCATTTGACTTGTAAGTCCACTTTCACGTAACATTCCTGGCCATAACTCAGACCTTTGGGGCGCAAGAACAAGTACACCTCCGGAGGACATCTAACCTGAAATGTTGTGGGAGGAGAGAACAACTGTATAGTGGGCAGAATATACTAAAAGTTGAATGCCAAGTAAAAGTTGCAACTAGCTGACTAACGTTAGCCTGCTTTGATAACTATATTGGTTGGTTGTACCTTCCACGGACGGTTAGTTCGTAGATCCTCAAAATCATTTGAAAATATTGAGGCGAGGGCCTCGAGCTCATTTTCCTGCTGGACACAATAGTCGTCGTTTCCATCTGGAGAGTTAAGAGAACCGCTCATTCTGTTTCCTGAGACACATACTCACGCCCCCCTCGAAGCAAACTGGTGGAAGCAATTTCTTTAGTAAATCACATTAACCGCATATTCAAAAAAGAAAGCGTGAAATATTCTGCAGATAGAAACATAACGGAAATGAACATGTTTAATAAAACTTTAAGGAAACGACGTAAAATAACACAACTTTTACTCGGGCGCGTGGTAGGCATGTCATACCGTCGCACAAGTGACGTAGTACGTCATACGTTTCAAAGACAGGCGCACAGCAGCTTTGTCAGGATAAAATTAAACAGCCGAATCTATATATAAAACAATTGTCTTTAGGTGAATGAGAGAATTCTTTACAATAGGGTTATTGCAGTTCAAAGTTTATTTCTGTTCCCTTGTATGCCATAACATTTTTGCAATATATTTGCTGAGATGGTGCCTACATGTGAATGGCTTTATAGACATGTAGGTAACTGTAGTACTGTAGTACACCAATACAAACACTGAATGGCGCTGATTCCCAAATCAATGACAATGTCCTGTTACTACAGTCACTTTTACCTAATGGCTAAGCAGTGAAGATCTTGAAGCTGTCTAAACAATAAATTGTTCTGAAACGTTTGGTTATTTTAAAATATTAGTTCCACAAGTGTCCTTTATGGATATATTTTATTACTAAAGGTCAATAGGGTACATTAGGCTTCCAGTCCTACAGTGTGACTCTTGCCCTCACATTTAAGCTTTTAAAATAGACCATTTCAAGATGCAGAAGTATACGCTATCCATGACATACATGCATCTTACCATTATCTTCTTAAAGTATTCTGGTCATTTTACACCACCAGCCCAAGTGTATGCACTGCAGATATCAGTCTTTTGATAACATTTGCTCAGATCTCTCCATGCCTATGAATAGCCAGTCTGTACTTTCCATTCCAGTAGAGGAATCTTTTTCAATGTACCTTCTATCTCTGCAGATAGAAGAAGACATATTTGGTGCAAAGAGACTAAATATAACTAATCCCATTACCTTCAATGCTGTGATTGTTCTTCTGAGACTACCAGAAGAGCAATTGGAAATCGACATCATCCAAACATTTTGATCTTGAATGACAAGACTAGGTTTCAATCAATATAGCTTCTACTTTTAATAAAAACCTTTGGGAAACACATTGCAATGGGAAGCAGGGTGATGGAATCCAGAGGAAGTATATCAACATTTTTAGTCAGCTCATCACTACAAAGACAATGCTAATTAGGGTTGATAGGGTTAATGCATATAAGGAGCCCTGTTCTCAGACTCAGTTTTATGGTACTCCAGTGTGTGCACATTTACATCACCTGTTTCCCACCATGACCCTAAAAGGAGAGAATTCAGCCAATCAAGGTTTGCTACCACTACAGACCAGCCAATGAGAAAGCTGGTAGGGGAAAGCTAAGCGAGTGTTGCCCCGTCACACTTGTTCTCCATGTTTAGGGTTGCAGCCTACATACCAGTATGCTGACCTACTGACATATAGAGTATCCAGTCTGGCTGCATAGTAAAGAGTTTTAAATATCTCCTTAACCAGTTCTATAGTTTGAGTGGATTGTCATCTTAGATGTCCTACATTGAAAAGAAGCATAATAGATAAGAAAACACATCTTTTTATTTCACTCCAACATGATGCACATTTTCCAGAAAGGTTTGAAGAAAAAATGTCAGCCTATAACTAAATAAATTAACAGCTTAAAGCCAAAGAGGTTTATAAAATCTGATATATTAAGATTTGTTTTATGCTCATTAGATTTACACACTAACCCTCTCTCTCTCTCTCTCTCTCTCTCTCTCTCTCTCTCTCTCTCTCTCTCTCTCTCTCTCTCTCTCTCTCTCTCATACACAGTCCCATACACACATGCACACACACAAGTACACACACACACACACACTCACAAATGTGTGAGTATATATATATGTTAAACTGCAGGTAAAGTACTTGACATCTAATTTTGGTGCTCAATTTTGGAAGGATGGTGCTCAATTTTCGAAGGATCCAATTGCTCTTTCCCATCAAGCATCAAGACAGATACATTTACTGGTGGAGGGACTCATACCTCTCCCTCTATTTTTTTTTTCTTCTGAAGTTCTTATTTGGGCTTCTGTGAACTTGATACTCCGCCCCAGACCCCTTAGCTGGAGTCTTATTTAAGGGGAGTCCTCCCCTGATCTCTTCGTCCCAGTGGAAGCATCAGTCTTGCGACACAACTTGGTGAGTAGGTTATAGTGGGATCCTATGGAAAAATGAGTAAGCATGTGTGCACAGTGTGTTGAACTACTAGTTGGGTATAATAGATGTGTATTAATGATATGACTATAGTTTTACCTGTATGAAAGAAAAACCTGGGCATTTGAAATGGAATTAGTAATAGCTGGCAAATAATAATAATAAAGTTGCCATTATTTTGTCCAATCTACAAAGAAATATTTCTCAACTTTTAGTATGTCTAGAAACATGACTTTGGGATGACATAGCCATCATCTGAGAATTGATCCTTACTGATGTGATTTTAGTTGATACTTATTAATTTGCAAAACTAAATTTTGAAAATTGAATGTGCTGTACTGTCATTACACATTTAGCTACCAAAAAAACATCTCATGAACAAAGTCATTACGAATTTCAGGGCATGAAGTCAAAATACAAACTGAGGCGTTACAATGTGATGACAGCTGCAACTACAGATGATCCTGGACAGGCACCAAACACAGATAGGGAGCTGTGAGGTAGCAGAAGCCATGTAGGCTTAACGCAGCAGGAGGCGCTTAAAATAGATGTCCAGGCTCCTCCGGGGCCCTTTTTTGGATCTACATTGACATGCTCAAAATCTCTTGAACCAGTTTGGCAAGGGAGATACAGTTTCAGTAACCTTTCAGAAAGGGCTGGGGTGAAAAGACATTAAGTAGGAGTATATGCCATCGAGAGTCAAATTCTTTTTACTTTTACTTAAACATAAGATCTCTTCTTTTTTTTTTGGCAGTTCAATATTATGACTGTCTTACAAATCTGTTGTGTGTTACACCAAAAACTGATTCAAACTTGTGATTTGATAAACAGCATATGGACTTTGTTTGCGTTATCAATATTTCACATTATCCTGCACATTATCAATATCGCACATTATCATAGGACCGCCGCTAGATAATTTTTCAAACTCTGTCATAACTATGTCGTGTCTCCCGTCAGACCATCCCAGGAAGCAATCATGTGTGACGACGAGGAGACTACCGCCCTTGTATGCGACAATGGCTCCGGCTTGGTCAAGGCTGGGTTCGCCGGAGACGACGCTCCCCGTGCTGTCTTCCCTTCCATCGTTGGAAGGCCCCGCCACCAGGTGTGCCCACTTCCGTAAAATAATCTTAACTCATCTTCTCACTATTCCTGTTCTCATGTGTACAGTTATTTGGTGGAAAAGGTACACTATAATGTCTTTAACATAACCTATATAACTGCATTTTGTTAGCTGCTTTAACATTATCTTATTTTAGTTTGGTTAACTTTAGTTCTTCTCCCACAGGGTGTGATGGTGGGTATGGGTCAGAAGGACAGCTACGTCGGTGATGAGGCCCAGAGCAAGAGGGGTATCCTCACTCTGAAGTACCCCATCGAGCATGGCATCATCACTAACTGGGACGACATGGAGAAGGTAGGTAATCACATCCCATCTGTTCCATAAACTGTTGCAGGTCAACTCTCACCTAAACCAAGCAGTTTAAAACATGAGGGGAAAATTCCACACTGATTCTAGGTATGTAAAATAAGCATGTATATGATCTGTAAATGTAGGATGTCCCGAGGGAGTGTAATAAATAATATCACGTATATGTTTTCATATGTGTTCTCATTCGTGGCTTCCTGATAGACCTGTTTGTTTATTCCTGTCAGATCTGGCACCACACCTTCTACAATGAGCTCCGTGTGGCTCCAGAGGAGCACCCCACCCTGCTCACCGAGGCCCCCCTCAATCCCAAGGCCAACAGGGAGAAGATGACTCAGGTACCTGTGCTTTCATGAGCCCATTCCACTCTGTTACACTTTGTCCAGCAGGGAGCTTTGTCAGCTTTGTAGTATTGCCTCAATCGCGCTAACAGTATCACTTGTCTAATCTCCATGTATAGATCATGTTTGAGACCTTCAACGTGCCTGCCATGTATGTGGCCATCCAGGCTGTGCTGTCCCTGTACGCTTCTGGCCGTACCACAGGTGAGTATTAGCAGTAATGGATCTTCACTCCAAATTACTGTATGAATGTATATATGCAGTTAAATGTTAGATTTTATATCTTGTTGAACTAATATCGTTCAATGTAGCCAGAGAAATTGATTTTAGTTCCCAAAGAAAATTTGCACATTTGATGTTCTCATTTCACTGATAACGTTCACTCTGTCATGTTATACATAGAACAATTAGTCATGCAGTGTGGTTTATTTGACATACAACAAGACAAATGACATTATGCATTGTGGAAGATTAGCAGTAATCCTGGGGTGAAAGCTCCACCTGTGGCCGCTGATGTCATTTACCATGGCACTGTTTGTTTATGATGTCATACACTTTGAGGGGCCTTTAAATGGTGGCAAGCATGTCCGACTGAAGCCTACCCTCTGCAGGTATTGTGCTGGATTCCGGTGATGGTGTGACCCACAATGTTCCCATCTATGAGGGTTATGCTCTCCCCCACGCCATCATGCGTCTGGATCTTGCTGGTCGTGACCTGACCGACTACTTGATGAAGATCTTGACTGAGCGTGGATACTCTTTTGTCACAACTGGTAAGGAGTAATACCAAAACAAATACTTTTTACAATTAGCACACTCCAATGGGTACAGCCCAAAAAAGCAAAAGGTTAAGTGCCTTTATAATGGGTACAATAACATTAGCAAAATGTCAACTGACAACAGCCATGTTGTCAGTCTAATAGATCAGTCTTTCCAAACACAGTTCTTGGGACCAATGAAACAGTCTACATTTTAGCTATCCTAGCAATCACTACACGTGAACCAATCCAGTAAGAACACTGGTGCAGTACTTGGGAGCTGTACAGGTCTGAAATTGGTACAGGTGTACTGTGAGCTGTACAGGTTTGGAACTGGCACAGATATACTGTGAGCTCTACAGGTGTGGAACTCATACAGATGTACTGTGTGTTAGAACAAAAAATGTTGCGTTTGTTGCAGGTCTCAAGGACTGGGTTAAGCACCCCTATAATGCAAATAATACAGAGAGTGACAGTCTACACTAGGTTTATTTATTAAGATTTTCCAGTGAAGTTTGGTACCATGAGTTTTCTCTAAATTTTGTTCTTCATAGCCGAGCGTGAGATTGTGCGTGACATCAAGGAGAAGCTTTGCTATGTGGCTCTGGACTTTGAGAATGAGATGGCCACCGCTGCTTCCTCTTCCTCCCTGGAGAAGAGCTATGAGCTTCCCGACGGTCAGGTCATCACCATCGGTAACGAGCGTTTCCGTTGCCCTGAGACCCTCTTCCAGCCTTCATTCATAGGTGAGTTTTACTTCTTCATAAACCAGAAATAAGTGAACAATAGTATGCAGAATAGAAAGAAGATAGTGGTGGTGTATTCGATCACAGTGGAACAACAAAACTCATAAGAATAAAATAAGCAGTTACAGACAACACATTGTCTCATGTAATCCATCACTTCAGTTGATGTGCTCTGTACCTAAACTGTTCATATGCTTCTTGATAACTGAAGTCTTCTCAAACCTCAGGTATGGAGTCTGCTGGTATCCATGAGACTGCATACAACAGCATTATGAAGTGCGACATTGACATCCGCAAGGACCTGTATGCCAACAACGTCCTGTCTGGTGGTACCACCATGTACCCTGGTATTGCTGACCGTATGCAGAAGGAGATCACTGCTCTGGCTCCCAGCACCATGAAGATCAAGGTGAGAAGAAGCTGAATGCTCAATACATGTTGCCAGCTTATGCCAATGTTATTAAGATTTAATGAAAAAGTTGTACTAAATGGTCCCTATTTTTTGTTCAGTAATGACTATTTTACAATTTCTGTGGGAGAGTGATAATATTTTTATTTAATATGCTTAATAAGATTAATAAGGAACAGATAATACTTTAGTAGAGAAATTTGCCCTTAAGGGGAAAAAAAAGAAAATGTTGTTGTTTTTTATGAGATTTAAGTTCATGGATATAGTCCTTGATAATCTAGACATCTAGGCATATTTTACACAGTGTCAGAGACTAACAGAGCCCCACTCTTCCTCCAGATAATTGCTCCCCCCGAGCGTAAGTACTCCGTCTGGATTGGAGGCTCCATCCTGGCCTCCCTCTCTACCTTCCAGCAAATGTGGATCACCAAGCAGGAGTATGATGAGGCTGGCCCCTCCATTGTTCACAGGAAGTGCTTCTAAGCCAGCCAACTCTCCTTTCCACCATACATTTGTACTGTGTCTGTTACTGTATATACATGTGTTGTAATAAAAGTGGATCATTATAACAGTAGGTGTCATCTTTTTCCTTTTTTGCTTTGGTTAAGCAACTATTATTTTATTGAACATATGTAAACCATGGTCTTAAAACAACACTAAGATTATTAGGAGCCAATTACGCATGTTCTAAGTTGATTAGAACAAGTTTAACTTTAGAATATACATAAGCTTTCTGTTAAAGTACAACTGAACAGGAACTCATGACCACATTCCAGTTTGATTAAAACATCTGGCTATGCAGTCATGGCAAGGCAACACCAAAGATTGGTTTGACCACAAAATATATCTCTGGTATGTCTTCTAAAACTACAAGGTTCAACCACATTCTGTGAAGACTGGGTTATATTTACAGTATGACAATGACAGGTCATGCTTTTATATTTAAAAGCACAGCTATGCTTAGATTTCTTCTCCTGACTGAGTCATTTCACCTTCGTCTTCCAACCAAGATGTGGTTGAGTGTAAATCTCAATCTTTCTTTGTATTTGAAACCTGTTAACATCCTGATCAACAATTATGAGGATAATATAATCAGTTCTTCAGGTGCTGATGATCCTCTGCGCCGTGTCAATATAATTAATAGACACAGTGTCATAATAATGCTTGCTATGCACACAAATAACTATAAGCTGTGGACATCATACCCATTTCTACCAAAACAACACTAAGTTTTCATTTCAAACCAGATGTTTTCCTGCAGGTCTTTGTTATTAAACACAACTATTACATGTCCATATAGGGGCATGTAATACACTAAACTCAGATAATGACCAAAGTGTGTTAGTTATATAAGACAGAAATTAAGTAATTCAACATGCTTTCAAAAATGTGTTATGTTGTGCTGAGATGGGGGATGTTGAGGCATGTTGGCTCAGGGGAAGAAGAAAAACTGCACCCGGAGGGATAACACAGCAGTTAATATAAATTATGCAAACAGGCAGGACAAACAGCATTAACCTTTTTGAGTTGTTTTTGTATTCCAATGGACCTTTTAAATCAGTATGAATAAAAGTTTTTTTTTTAATCTTGCCTACACACCGACTTTCAAGGGTTTGTTGTAGATTTAACACGTGACTGGGGAACCTATCATAGGACGCAGTGACGCAGACGCTATGAAATTTGAACATTAGGTAGCCAATCGTGTTGAACTTCTGGTCTTTTGCTGCCGTTTGAAAGACATATTGCTACAAAGGAAATAGCTAAGCTAGCTAGTTAGGTTAATCAAGTAGCTTTGAAAAGCCAGATAGCAAAGTAACTGACGCACCAGGGAAAACGGGAATGTTTGCAAGCTGTAAAGCTAGTTAGAGAACGTTTTAATTAGCTAGCTACCTTTCCGTGCAGTTGTGGCTGCAGGAATGTTAAATTCGTGAAGATGTTGAACAGTTAGGATCTCAGCACGGATTGTTCATAACGCAAACCTCGCTAACGGGAAAACGTTGAGGTTAATTTAACTAGTCAACAAGCTAACATAGCTAGCTAGATAACGCTAAGTAACGTTAGTTACAATACATTGTTGCAGAATTACTTGTTGTACTCAAAGATTAAAATCGCATCCGCAGCCGTATCATTTTGAATGTGTTATATGTATCTTGACAGATAGTTAAAGAATTGGAAACTACCACCCAACTCGCTGCTATTTAAGATAGCTAACGCTAATACGCCGTTTTAAATTTTTCGTAAACGTGCCAGACGAACTCGAAAGAACGTAACTTCAGACTAGCCAAGCCTCTTAAGATAGCTAACTAGCTAGATAGTTAAGTATTCGTCTTCACATCGCAGCGTTGAATGCTAGTTAGGTTGGCTGGCTAGCTGGCCTGCATATTGAATAGACTTGTGCAACAACGACATCAGCTGTTTTGTTGGTTATCTTGTCTTGGTTAATCCTGACAGCGGTGTAGTTAGCCTAGCTAATACGGGAAGTAAATTATAAAATTGAGTAACCTATCTTAGGTTGGCTAACTGGCTCGCTAACCGCTAGCTAACTTTGAAAAACAATGAAGACCGTAGAAAGAAACGTTGTGCGCCTTGCAGTTGTTCAGCATCTTCGTGCAGCCTATGGAATAAAAATGAAGAACTGGAACAAGGGTAAAACGAATAGCAACAAGACAACCGGCAATTCGGTAAGTTAACGTTAAATTATTAGTTGGCTAACGCTAGCTAAGATCACAGTTTTTTGAAGACGGTGAAGGTTGCTAACGCTATCTAAGATATCTGCACGTAATGATAATCCCAGCTGGCTAGTTAGATAGCTGGGTTATGTATTTTAACCTAGCCAACTAGCTAGCTATTTTCTGTAAACATTTTTCTGCTGCGACCTGAAATGTTTATGGAACACATTATTATTTTTTTGTTATGCATGGTCCATTCGTTCCACTCACACCCTTTATCCTTTGCAAAGAGAAATTGTTTATTTAGCAAGTTATTGAAACTAAGGCCATTGTCACACGAAATGGAAGTGTTGCAAAATTTCCTTTTGGGTCGTGTGATGAACCTTGCTATCTACCTACTTCCGAAAATGCAAATCACGCAAGTAGCTTCATGGTAGCAAGCATATCTAGCTACATGTCTGACGTTTTATCCTTAAGCATGATTGCTGAGAATATCTAGCTACAAATGTACGATTAATAGCAAACGCTGTTACTTCACACATCCAGAGGACGTGCATGTTCAGCTGTATATACTTTGTGTGTGTGTGTTTTTTTTATGATTCTATATGTAATTTATATTGAAATGTGTGTTTTGTTTTGTTTTGTTTTTTACTTTGTTACTTGTTTACTTTTTTGAGCATACTTGTGCATGATGCTGTGGCACGTAAATGTCACAGGTTTCAAGTAATTAGCTTCATTTTAAATTAGTTGGTAGTAATTAGCTTCATTTTAACTAGTTAGAAGTAAACATTTAATGGAATTATGATGGCATGTGCTTGTTGCTTTTCAAGTGTACAGTGCGGTACTTGTTCATGTATTTTTTTCAAAGTGCCTCTAGAACCTTAATTTACTTGTCTGGCTTGAGTATCTAAAGAGCTAAGATTTCTAATGGGGTTGTGCCCCATGGCTATAGAACATTACCAGTTAACTATCTTAACATTTTTTTCTCCTGTGTAGGCTTGTCATAAAAAGTATGTGAAGTATTGCAGGTGCTTCAGTCAAAGCAAACGCTAATGCAGGTGTTATAACTTGATGAAAAGACATTAAAAGCGTAACTGTAAACTTATGTCATGCTTAATCTTTTTTAGGTGAAGGTTTTTGGGGTAGCATTAGAAAGTCTACCACATTGTTATGTGCTAGACTATGGAGACATACCCTGGTAAGATTTTCTCTTTCAGTTGTCTTTGCTCTGATTGTTGTAATTAAAAAAAATCTATAATGCAAAGATGAATTATAGAAAAGTCTAATCTTTATTATTAACATTAACAAGTTTATCTTTGAGACCCAAAAACATTTTATACATTTAGAAATATTTTGTTGCAGCCTTGAGATATACAATTCATTTTTACCAATAGGCTAAGAACTATTGTGAAATCAAAAATGTATTTTGGCTCTGTAAAGTATAAAATGCCCAAAATAGGAGGGGGTAGACAAAGAGAAAAGTATTTCATCAGCAGGGCTAACATCTCCCAACTATTTCAGCTTCCTTGTGGATGCCTGTACATATCTTATGGGTCATTTAGACACAGAGGGCCTGTTTAGAAAATCGGGCTCCATTGTTCGAATGAAGGCTCTCAGGGTGAGTGATGACCTCTTCTGGCCTCCACTAACCTTTCACAGTGAGACTTTAACAGGATTACTTGTTAAACAGCGGATGTATTGTTTTGCTCTCGAAGGCAAAGTTGGAAAAGGCTGAGGAGTGTCTGTCCACTGCCCTCCCGCTGGACATAGCTGGCCTCCTCAAGCAGTTCTTTCGTGACCTGCCTGAGCCGGTCCTGCCTGCAGACTTGCACGGTGCCTTTCTGAAAGCCCAGGAGCTGCCCACTGTGGAGGAGAAGACCTCGGCCACTGTCCTGCTCTCCTGTGTCCTGCCTCATGAGAATATGATCGTATTGCGCTACTTTCTCAGCTTCCTGAAAAGGGTCTCTCTGAGGTGAGGTGGAAAAGGGTTTGTTGGTTGTGGTCTGTTGTGCTATTTATGGGGAGAGTAATACTTTTAAGGCTAGTGTTGGGCTCATTTACTTTATTTAAAAAAATGTAGTTAAAATGTTTAGGTATCAGTGGGTCTTGTAAAGAGATGTACAGTATGAACTCTGCTTTCCTTGGTGCAGTGTTTTTCTGAGCCTGGTAATTTGTGGGACATGTTTTATATGGCTATTATTCAACTGTATGGATGTTTAGGAACATGTGGAGTTGAAGTAAAGTGCCTAACTGAAAGAACAACAAATTATTATTTTTTAATATATATATATATATATATATATATATATATATATATATATATATATATATGAGATTATCTAGGTACTTTGCGTTCATGCAAAATAACTGACAGGAAGGAATGGTCACCTCCCTGCAGGAACATTTTCTGATTGGTTAATTGGAAACGCAGTCACCTAGGTCTTTCTTAGAGAAATTATTTTAGTGATTATTATGAGGAAGTAAAGACAGTGTAGTTAAAATTGCTTATGTCAGTTTTACCAACTGACAGGGGCTTTGTTTATTCTTGCAAAATGGCTTCTTGCTGTGAATTAGGGATTAAAAAAAAAAAATGAATCGGTGCATTGTGAAAAGGGTGATTCTATGTGATTAATGTAATTTTTCATCATTTGAGGTTTACATGGACATACCTTTATACATTTTATTTGCTTGCAGTCAAAGCAGAGGGGAAAACTAAAAATTTACTGTACCTTGACCAGAACATATTTGTTGTACTTATTCACTGCTGATCAGTTGTTTTCTGTTCCAGATGTGTGGAAAACAAGATGGACAGCAGTAACCTCTCTGTAATCTTTTCTCCAAACTTCCTTCACTGTGGAGATGGCACAGAGAAAATGAATGCTAGCACTGAGAAGAGACTAAAGCTACAAGCAGCAGTTGTGCAGTTCCTCATTGATAATGCTCAGAATCTGGGTATCTAGTTCACATATATAACTACATATTAAGATCGAGGTTAATGCACATTATAAGCAAAACCAATTCTTGTTATTCCCAAATATCAGAAATGATCTATTTTTAATTTAGTTATCCTGTGTGTGTGTGTCTGTGTGTGTGTCTGTGTGTGTGTCTGTGTGTGTGTGTCTGTGTGTGTGTCTGTGTGTGTGTGTCTGTGTGTGTGTGTCTGTGTGTGTGTGTCTGTGTGTGTGTCTGTCTGTGTGTCTGTCTGTGTGTCTGTCTAGGTGCAGTGCCAGAGTTCCTCCTCGCAAAAGTTCCAGCCATGCTGGGTTGTGAGACTGGAGTCTTTTCACCTTCAGATGCCTTGGAGGAGGGAAGTGCATCCTCAGGTGTAAAGAGAAGCAGGCGCAGTTTAGGAGGTATGAGCTGTGTATGATGGAGCCCAGGATCCTTCTCCCTTTAGTCAAACCTACAATTTCTGTATCACACTGGTGACGTAGTCTTACAATGGAACAGAGGTATTTTTGTAATGTGAAGCACTTTAAAAGCATTGGTCTTCACAGATGAGTGATTTTGTCTTGCATTCCAGATATGGTAAATGGAGCTCTGAATAAATTTAAAAGTAGTAGAACCCCTTCAAATACACCTCAGTCTGATGGAACAGGTGGGTATACGGTGTTCCCAGGTTAGGCTTGGCTGCACAGCCATTGAATGCATGCAGCTTACATACAGTAGAGGTAATAAAGCTTTGGCTTGTGCTTGCCACGAGGTTTTATTAAAAAGGAATCAAAATGCAATAGAAATTTAGCTAAATGTTGTGGTTTTGTCACAGATTTCCTGACAGATATTTTCTTAAATTGTATATTGCTTTGATTGAGAAAATACAATGCCTTGGCTTGTTTGCTTGTTCTTGTCTCTTTTTTTTTTTTTTTTTTAAATGTGGTTGAGAAATGATGCACTCTTTGCCCTTGTATAGTTTACAGTGTCTATGATTGCATAGATGGAGGCTATTTCCTGTCTTTGAGCAGAAAGCACCTTTTAAGAATGTCCTGTGTTTTTATATAATTTTTTTTTCCTGCATTGAATTGATATCCATATATCAGATCCTTTCCTCCAGTGTTTCTTAACCACTATTCCATGGTACACAAAGACTGGTCGGGTCAGGTAATGCTGCATGAATGAGGATTCTTTGGTGAACAAAAAATAGTAAGTTGTTGCCAAACAAGTTACATGCTTCTGCACATTGTGCTGTGACTGTTGAAATGAGTGCTCATATCTGCCATCACAGGGGGTGGTGTGTCAAAACATAAGAGGGAGTAGTGTTTCTTCAAACTTCATTCATATATTTTTATAGTTATTGCATCGTGTGCCATGGGTGTGACGGTTGAGAAACTCTGAGTTGCTGCCTAGTGGCTTATGCAAACCTGCTTCTACCATGAGAAGTTTTATGGAAGCTCAAGTTATGCTAAGCTGTATAGCTAACATTTGATTTAAATTGGCATTTATTTATTTAGTCCATTCAACTGGCACCCCTGTTGTCATGACACCCAAGCGCAAACTGCCTGCGGAGTCATCACAAAGCTATGGGTTCTCCAACAAGAAGCACAGGTCTATCAAGAAGAATCTTGGCTTGGAACTCTTCCCCAGTACCTTGTTTGGAGGGCCATCCACACCTGAATCAGGTACTGTTTTATATGTTTTAACAGAAGATCTCTGGAGGAAATGCATGAAATAATGTTTTGTACATTTTGTTTAATAGCTTCATGTTTATATACTAAAGCAATTAGTGAAATGTGTAGTGTGCAGTATTAGATGAGGCCTTTCATGTCAAATGTTCTAGTGCACAGTGCATCTGGGTCCCTTGACTCTCAGAGTGCCCTGTCCTCTGTGGGGAGAAGCAGCAGACTGTCTGCCAGCTCGGCAAAGAGAAAGAGTAAAAGACTAAACCACAGAAACATTGGCAGGTATGCATCAATACTTTCTGGCAGAAAATAAGAGTCTTACAATGTAACGTCAACTTAATCCTCCTTCCAAACAGTTCTTGTGTAATTCTTTATGGACAAATCCTTTACCAACTTGTAGAATTGAGAAGTGAAATCTTTTTGGTTATTAAAATTACACCCATGAAACCAATAGTGCAGTCTAACTAGTTGCAAGTTATTCATAAAATGTATTTGTGAAGACTACATTAAGGATCACTTAAACAAAAGTAGGACTAACGAGGTGTGAAATGTATAAACTCATGTAGACTGATCTTTGAATGGTACATTCTCAAGTTAAAAAAAATAAATTAAAAAAAATTCTATACCAAAAGCATTCTTTAGTTCTTTAGCCTTGAGTGTCCTCCCAGAAGAACCCCAGACATGGCCTTACATGTTCTTATGAGGCTGCCTCTTACTGGATCAGAAGGCAGGTGAGCAAAGTTATAAATGAAAGCATAGGCACGGTGCATGAATTTGAGCATTCTGCAAATGGTAAACCAACAGGCTATTGAGGTTATAAAGTAGAAAGCCAAGTTTTTCTGATTTCTGGATTTCTTGTTTCTTATACATTTCAATTTGTCCATATTCCCCATTTCTAAGTTGTTTTTTGTTGTTGTTTTTTAAATACTTACCATGTCATGAAGTGAGCTACTTTTATTGCTGACACATATATGACTGCACATGGTATGCTATCGAGGTACATTTCACAACTTGCAAGAATGAGCATACAAACATTTTTGCTGAACTCAAATCAAATCAGCGAGTTTAAATCAATGACTACAAGATTCTGTAGCTGTAAATTGCCAGAATATAGACCATGAAGCTGTTGTCTCCAGTTATGTCACACTCCTAGAAGACAAGACATTTGAAAACTAAACAAATAGTGGCTCACTGAGTTGTATTCGTTTCTTTAATTGCCTGCCCCTCGTCTCTGTTCCTTGTAACTTGCTTGTGCCATTGGTCCTCCTTCTGAGGATGAAAGGAAGAGATCAATAGACGAGATGCAGGTATAGAGGAATTTGTCACTTTAAAGGAACTTTCCAGCATTGTTCTGTCTAATTTCCATCTAATGCATCTATGGTTAATTACCGTACCCAATAACTTAAACATTAACCTGTGCTTAGAAAAGAATTGAAAAACCAACTGGCCTGAAACGCACTTGAAACTCAAAGCATAAGAAGCCTAAAACTCCAGTTACATTCCATCAATAAATGTTTGAAATATTTCTAATATTGATTTATATTATGGAAATCTGTCACTATAACCTTTACCTAACCTAAATTAATCAAATTCCTATTTTCAAATTTATATGAAGAATTCACAAATGTTCTACAAAAAAGGTTTCTAATTACCCCTCATAAGAGGCCTGGGTGTGACCCCAGGTGAGGCATGGATGCATGATGGTGATGCAGGGAGAATGTGAATGGCAAAAGTGAGCCCAAACTGCTAAAACTGCCATGCATTATCAGATTGCCTTTTCATTGTCCCAAGTAGTAATTTAAAAAAAAAAAAAAAAATAGTATAACACTAAAACATTTTGTCACTACCAGTTACATGTTCTTGTACTGAACATGTGCCTCAGTCATTGAGTGAGATGGCAGTGTGCTCTGGATATGCATGGAAAAACTGAAATTTGAAAATCTGAAATGCTTTATTGCCTTTACCCATCCCATACCTTGTCTTTTATAATATTCTGTATGATTTCAGGGTGGAATCAGGGAAGGCTGGCTGCTTTTCTCCAAGAGTGACTAAAAAAGAGGCGACGAGAAAGTCTCTCCGTCTGCGTTTCAGCCTTGGGAAAACCAACCGCGATTGTGTAAGTCCTCAGTGTACCTCCTCGAGAAACTTGCACAATCCAACTTGAATCAACCCCTCAATTCCCCTTGTTTTACATGAGTACTCTATAAATTTGCATGTTAAATTGAGTGGTGCTTGTATAATTTTGCATGGTGGCCTGTGGGTAATTGCTGACTAATTTTCCTTCAGTCACAGATTACCTTTAGAGATCTTGGTTAAAGGCAATGTTAGAAATTTTGAGAATTCGTGGTTCATGTGTGTTTCTGGGTATATATTATTCTTGGTGTTTATTGACCATAAACCTTTACATTTTTTGCCAAAAATACAACACCTGTAAGTCCTTACTGTGCTTCACTAATTAGAATAGAAATATGCTTTTTGAACCAGCATAACTTGCTTACACTATAAAGTTGAAGCAGTTAGGTAGCTCGAGGGTCTGTACTGTCATTCACCCTGAATCACTCAATTGTTATAAAAGTAAGTACTAATCAATTGCCATGTCCCAAGTCAGAAAGCTTAAAGCCAGCCTTCCCTTCCTCTGCCTACTTCAGTATTCCATAGTGATGAGGTACAAATGTGTTGCTTTCAAATGAAAGCGTGAATTGTCAAACAGAATTTTGCCTTTTCCTTAGTAGAAACTGCCTGAGAGAACAGATATAGTCAGAGTAGCCATCTTCAATCTTGGAAAGATGATTGCCAGTTTGAAATGATTTGCCAAAGTAGTTACCTCAAAATTTAGCTTTCTTAGCCTGGCGTTATTTTGCTGCATGGAAATGAAAAGTTGTGGGAAGGATAAGCTTTATGAAAAATGATAGTAAGTAGCAAAAATGTAATCTTGGTGTGAGTGGTAAAATGTTAAACTGAATGTAATTATCTTGTACCTCAATGCTAATATTCTCAGTGACTTTGCTTAAATTTGCACATTGTAATATACTAAGAGAAAAGTTGACTGTACTTATGTTTGTTTATCTAATCTAAAATTTGTGACTACCAAAAATCTTTAGGTTTAATAAAGTATTTTAAGAAGGAGAAGAATTTAATGTATAACATGTAACCTTTTAACATTTTTTTTTTTCCCCCTATTTGAAAGGTAGCCAGGTCAGGATTTCCATTTGCACTTAAAGATCTCTTTTTTTCTTTGATATATTGTTGCTGAATTGTTTATTTTTGCTAAAATAAATGTTTGTGTGTATATGTATGCATTGTCCATCCTGATTATTACTGTATTTACTCTTGTATTTGAGTGTTTAAAATGTCTCAGTACTTGTAATGATGACAACAGACCTGGCGCACAACCAGGAATAAAAAGAAGGTGCCTTTATTTCAACAGAGTGTCATTTCACATTCTCTACCTGTGCCAAAGGGGTCAGAGGTCATTGGTTGGCGCCTTGCGACACAAGAAAGTGTTACCAGTTTTCACTTCACCAAAGACACTGTATTTAATCCAGCTATTTTGAAAAACAGCAGCACTTCTTCAAAAGGTCAGTGACTCCATATTTCATTCTGTTTTTTGCAGTTTCCCTTTTTTTTTTTCACGTAATCTATTTAATTTTATTATGGAAGGCCTATAATGGAGTAATCAGTTCTGCAGATGCAGTTGCTATATATCAGTTTTTTTGTTCTTGTCTGCAGTGATTGAAATGTAAGCCTGGCCATTATATGTGAAAGCATTTCTCTGCTATTGTCAAATTACATCACAGGCTCCAAGTACATCAGCAAGTCTGAAGACAACCTACTGACCCCATGCAAGACCACAGAGTCTTGGAGTGTTGAAACTCCAAATGGAAACCTTTTTCCAGACACTCCCATGAATGTGTACCTCAAGACCAATTACCGCTCGGAACCTTCCATTGTTGTAAGCAAACCGCTTATAGTAGGCAGCATCCCAAAGGGCTTTTGCTGTGCTACCAGTGCTGAGAGCCTGGCTTGCTCGGAGTCTTGCAGTGAGGAGAACACTCAGACACTTGTCAAAATGAGAAGTTATGAAGAATCTAGCAGTACCCTTCTGGCTACTGACAAGGACAACAAAGAAGAACCCAAAGAGAAAAAAGAACATACTTGTGTGAATATTATCTCTGAGTCATATAAATTCTTTGTGGCATCAGAAAGCTCAAGTCAACTGAAAGAAAGTGGTTCTCTTCACATGCCACAGAAAGACTTGGTAGATAATTGTAATGACACATTTAAACAATTTGAGATTGGTCCCTTGTCTCCACTTCACATAGACAGTGCTCTGTTTGAGCATGAAGCTGCAGACAACTCGGTCTTAGCAAAAAACACCCAAGAAAGCTTTCCAGTTGCCGAAAATGAGAGTAGCTCCTTGTTCATGGACGGTTCAACTGGTCCTACAGGCAGCCGGCTGGTGGATGCTCTAGATATCCAAAGCCCTATGGCCTTCAAGCTCATGAGTGCCATCACAGTTCAGTCTACGCCACTTGCAGCAAGAGAGCGAATAGAGGAGCTTGACATATCCCAACATGAGTTCATAGGGCCGTTGCTGTTAAACAAGTTTCCAGAACAACATGGGGGGCCTATACACAATGAGCAAGAGTGTACTCGGGGTTCCATTGAGCCCGGGCGGGTGAAAGTGGCTGACCATGTCCAGCGATTCAACATGCTGACACTTGCCTCACCCAAACCCAGAGTGGCTCGATCTCCTCTGAAGTTCCAGCGGACACCTGTGCGGCAGTCAGTCAGGAGGATCAACTCCCTAGGACAGAGGAAAGAGACCAGGTCTGGGTGGTGTGCTGCTAGTCAAGGTACCCCTGTAGTAAAAGCAGTGAGCCTGGAAAGTGGCCTTTGCACTGGTACACCACAACTTCCCCAAGCCAAAGATGTCTCCCACTGTCCTCCGCATGATAAAGGAGTCTTCCTAAAACCAAAGCTACCAGTACCTCCCAAAAAGCCAAGCACCTGCCACGGAATCAGGCATTGGGCTCTGGAAGATGTAACCAATACAGTGGCACCCAAGTTGAGGGGCAGTATGCCATCTGACGTTCAGCAGTCTTCACTGCTTCAGCCAGCTGAGAGGGACATGAGTCACTATAGGGGTTCCCCCAAGAACCCCTTGACTCAGTGCAAACTGCTCTCAGCTATGAAACCTCTAGATCTTTAGACTGTTATACATCTGAAATATGATCTGGTAAAACAGATCAACATCTTAATTCAAATTCTTTTGTGATTTCTTGTTTCTCCAACTTATCTATTCAGGGGTCTTAATTTATTTTACATCGCAAATTTGATGTGTTCTTTGTTGATTTGTTTTAGGGTAATGTTTTCCTTTATTTTCAAGTTTTTTGTAAATCTGTCTATCTTACTCATAGTGTTACCTTTCAGCTTTTGGGTGTTATCATGGCATTAGTGACCACTGAAGACCAAAACTGAACTTTCAAGACCAACCTTGTGCTTTATGCATTTTTGTGTATTTAAGCATTAAGCCCTTCACCTTGATTATACCTTGATTTTGAGCTTAAGTTTTACATGTTGGGCTAATTGTGAACATTTGACGGAATATTGGTGGGCGTATTTGCTTATTTAGCAGAAACTTATGACATCTTAAAACATCAATATCCCATGACTTATACTGTTATGACAAGGGATCTGCATGTTGTGTAAGGGGCTTTAGTCACTTAACTGTGAAAGAAAATGTGCTTTATTATATATCCTGTAATTTAAGTGAAAGTTTGTATTGAGAAAGTGAAAGTGTGAACCAGGGGAAGTGTAAAGAATGATGCAGTTGGCTGTATTTTAAGTAATGTATGTCTGAATTTGATTGAAGGGTTTTGGCTAGTAGTTGTATTCACCTTTTATTTATTTTATTTTAGGCTTAAAGGTTAGTCATAAGTAGTGATGTTAATTAAGAAGTGGGGAAAATATTGTACCTCGAAATGGAATGTAAGATTGAAGCAGTATTACAGTAAAACAATTATCTTAAAATCTGGCATTCTCTGTAGTACATATGTCCTTAAGATTTATGAACGATAAGTTACCAAATCCAAACACATTCGAGGTCCGTTGAAATTCCTGTGTATGCCACTTGGTGGAGCACTACATTGTAACGATCCAAGCTTCTCGTTTTTTCACAAATTTCGGACTGCGTGTGAAGCCAAAAGGGGTGGTCATTTCGGTTAATGAAATGACCATCATTAAAATCCACCACATGAGCTTACTGAATAATAACGAACCAGCCGCAGATCTGAATGTTCTAAAACGCCTGTGTCATCCTAAAAATAACCAAAATGAGGGGCAGAGCGTGTAGAGTTCTGACCCTTAACTAATATAAAAAAAATCACATACGTAAATTACTTCACTATGAGAATAATATAATTCAGTATAGAAGCATTAAGTTTTTTGGTTTTGTTTTTTACATTTAGAAACCTGAATCTTTTGTGTGATCTTAAGAAGTTCTGTACTAATGAGCTACGTCGTGAGACGAATATGAACATGCCTCTTGGCGTTATTTACGTTGTGCTAGACTTATGCACCTTTCATCGAATTTCTCCTACATCCCTCCATGCGTCTCAACGATTGCGTATCGAAACGGGGCGCATAAGTGTGGAACTGTTAGGAGACTAGCAACGTTCTTAGATGCCAAAAACTTGAATTGGGACTGAACACTCGGACTGGCATTAGAGAAGGCCGACCTGAAATTGTAGTTCTGGCCAATAATTACCCCAGGAAATAAGTTCATGTGTAATGAAGCACAGTTGTGCCTTTCTTGTACTCAAGCTACATTTAATGGGTTGTAGATTGTAATGTAGATGGTTTCGTTCCCATTACAGGGATTTGGCTCCGCTCGAACTGATAAATTGAAAGGTTAGTGGAGACAGCTAGTCTGTGGTCCGTGGTGGAATTTATTGTGTAGAGCTATCGGTCCTGGGTTGCGTTTTTGCTAATTTTCTTCGAGGCATCACAGTACGCTATTTATGTATGTGCTCAGGGTAGAATAGCAGTTCCTACAGGCTAATTACATCTCCTGTCATGTAAGCAAAAGATGCGAGTCTGCTTTAACTCTGGTTAATAAATGCTCGTACATTGGCTACGAAATAACCAAACCCTGCTTTGAACCAACAGCCTCATTCATCAGTTACTATGAAGCCATTATAATATGTCTGGCAGTCTAATGCTTAATTAAGCAATATGTTTGGAGGTTAAAATGAATTGACAGTGCTGTAGTGGTTTATATTTGCTGTGATGTATGACGTCTAATTCTTGAATTGGTAGAAAGGCTGAGGACCATTGTTTTATTTTAAGCACGGTCAGGCCAGTTATTCATTGGGGAGTATGGTGGACTTTTCGAAGTGCTAATTATCGTTTTCACCAAAATTGTTTCACCGTTCGAAATTCAATGCACTGGAAATTGTGGTCTACTTCTCGGTTGGACAGAGAAATTCCATGCTTTACTCATACTTTGAAAGTAAAGAGCGCAGTCTTAAATTGCGATCTGCACTTTCAAAACGGCGCCCAGCAACAAGCGCACTGGAGTTTGGTTTCCGCGAGATCAATGCCGAGGAGCCCCTTATATCACCCCTCCCATCAGCTTCCCTTCGGTTGTCTATTTTCCTCAAGTGGGTTCGGGGAAGTGATGAGGGGGCGGAAAGTTTTGATTTTCCTTGCATGGTGCCTAGCCAATAATGTGGAGAGAACTGTTGTGTACATCTCAGCTGGCAGATATTTAAAAAGGAGACAGTCGGGCGCTGCTGCAATTTGTATTAAAGCCCCATCGTGTCTCTCTATGGAAGCCGTAACGGCTCAAGACAGTCTCCAGTACGCACCCTCCTTTCTGTCCTGTTAACACTTTTTTCGTCTCGGGATACTCCAGAAGGACTCTCGTTCGTGTGTATTCGACAGTTTTATGCCCTTTTCTTGCCTTTGACCAACGTAGCGTCATTTACAACACTGACACCGACCGGAGGCTGACAGGTGAGATACTCTTACGAGCTGCGCTATACAAGTTTATTGCTGTTGCACAAGTTTGAAGTGGTCGCAATCTCGGTTACCTGAGCAGGTGCCCACACGCATCTGTTGCATAAGAATGTTTTGCGTACTCGCTGTAATTAAATTAGGATTTTCATAGTGTTTCAAAGCATGTCGTTTTGTTTTCATGAGTGTTATACTGGGAGTGATTAATCTAGATTATGAGTTGATGGACACATGGCCTCTTAATGTTTTTGTGCCACAGAACTAAAGTATCATCTTTATAATATAACTTGGACTGCGACCACTTTCAGGTTGTTTAGAACTAAATTCTAAACCTTTCTTCAGTTGGTCTCATAAAACACCTACATGCTTCTGTCTAAACCTGTTGGAAATCAAATGATGGGCGCAGATTTTTTTCATCTGGTATTCTTAATAACGCGTTTCCTAATGAAAAAGTAGGCTATAGCGTGGTTGTAAATGTACAGTAATGTTTAGCCAGTGTTATATTTTCTAAAATGTTTCATCGATTAGATAAATAACTGCAGAACTGAATCTGCACATTTGTCTCCTATCTGTTAGGTTATCAGTCGAGTTTCCCTTTAGAACATGACATCACAAGATAGTAAAAAGACATAAGACTACGTGCAGAGCATTTGCAACAAGTAAAAAATTTGGTCACCATTGGGTATCCATGTTTTGCAGAATGGCAGGATATGCGCGTGTCGTCTGTGGCATGGTTGTCATCTTTGGGCTTCTCTCCTGCGCGACGGAGTCAAAAGGAAATCGAGGCTCCCAAGGCGCCATTCCTCATCCTGCTAAGAACAATCCAAACGAATCCGAGCAGCAACGTCAACGCCCGCAGTCCGGCTCCAGCTCCGGCGGGAGAAGTAACGGGTCTCCTGGATCTGCCGAAGAGGTGCTGGAGTCCAGCCAAGAGGCTTTGCACGTCACGGAGCGCCGCTACCTCAAACGCGACTGGTGTAAAACGCAGCCGCTTAAACAGACCATTCACGAGGAAGGATGCATTAGTCTCACCATAATTAATAGGTTTTGTTATGGACAGTGCAATTCATTTTACATTCCCAGACATGTTCGTAGAGAAGAGGGAGCCTTCCAGTCGTGTTCTTTCTGTAAACCGAAGAGATTTACTACTATGACATACACACTGAATTGCCCTGATCTGCAGCCGCCAACCAAAAAGAAGCGCGTTCAGCGCGTCAAGCAATGTCGTTGCATTTCTATAGACTTGGACTAAGTAAGATAACAGCGGATTTTTTTTAAATATATCGATGGACTGAATTTAACGGCTCTGAGGAGCGGTAATCCAACATGACACTGCCCAAAAGATGTCAGGCACTTAGATACGCACGTCCTGCAGCTTTATTTGACTGAAAAAAAGTAACGTAACCAACCGAGGTAATACATCTGAAAAGACAGACTGAACTCACCGCCACTGCCAAAACTGCGACACTTATACTTTGGGTTTGCGTAGCATCGATTGGAAAAGCTTAGAGTGGTCATAGTGCATCTCCATTGGGGAGATGATATTGGTTCGTGCATTATGGATTATTACTTGCCATACCATTCTATGTAGCATAGGCTAAAGTTTGAGTTTTGGAGACTGCCAAGAAGTGTTTCCACCATGTGGAACTGAGTATCTAATAGGACATTTATGTAAGACAATTATTTAATTTGATAGAACGGGACGTTGTATTATAGCAGGTATATTTTATTGTCCTTTTGCTGTGAATTTTGATTGTGGCAGGACCGGAAGAAATTTTTTTATGTACACATTGTTTTACCCATGACTAGAAGCATCCTAAATGAAAGATATGATTAACTTCATGACGATCCTCGTTACTGGTCTTTTTAGCTTTCTGAAATGGTACAAATTTGTTTACGCTACAGTGTAAATAGCGTGGTTTATTCTGTTTACATTTTCCTCGTTTTTGTTTTGATTGCTGCTTTATCCTCAGTGTAGGCTTATTGAACTAATGTATTAATAAAAATAAAATAAATATAATTGGAGTCATTTTCTAGATAGTACCTCCTTCCCTGGCACACATACCGGGAAAAGTGACAGAGATGTGCTGACTAAAGGGATGCTACTGTCTCGTGATTTCCTGCAACACGTTAGGCTACGAAATTGCTTTCATTATTCAAAAACACAAATAAGCTACACACACATTGTGGCAACTTATTCATCACCTTCAACCTGATACTAGTGTATTCCAAAAATAACTTGTTTTTCCCCTAAATATATTTATTTCAGTTATTACAGCATCTCATAGACAGCTAATATGTTCTTGATGTTGTCATAAATGGGTATAACTCGCCTTAAAGGCCTATTTTGAAACGATATTAACGACAAAGAGCCACATGCCGTTTACAAGGAGGTGTTTCGTAGTAAAATAAGTGATTTTCATTCAGTTGAGATTTAATTGTGTTAAAGTTTGCATTCTAAAAAATATTAACAGTTTTGTGTTAATTTGTGGATTGATAAATATTCTTAATGGGTTACAGAGTCCGCTGTGCACGCTTAATCTTTTCTCAAAGACCAATACGACCATGCCAGTTTTTACTTCTTTTAGGGAATTAAACTTTGAAAAAACAGTAATTTCTGTAAAACTATCAATTTCAGTGCCTTTGTGCTCTGTCATGCGAGGTGTAGGTCTGCTTATTGTACATCTCACAATGAAGCGACACAATTCCTCGAAATCCAGGGTATTAAATAGGAAGTTATGTCGGTAACGGAAATAACAAATATTTTCATGATTTAGAATCAAATGTACATATATGCCACATACAAAAAGGAAACCTATTCGCACAAGTAGAATCATTTAAGTGGAAAGTGAAAAGTGGTGTGTAGTTAAGAGGCACGTTGTCGTGTCCAAGAACTAGCATTTAGTGACGGCACCCTCCCCACTCCAACTGTCATTAATGCGTACGAGAATAAAGTAGAAAAATTGGGTTTACTCAACGAACAGTAATGGTTTAAGTTAATAGCCTTTGTAAAAGCAATGGAAGGCTGACAGAGCTAATCGAAATTTATAGACAATATTTACACTATTAGATTTCATTATATCCACAGCGTTGTAGCCAAGAAAACACAGTGGATGTAAAACATCTATTTTAGCTTATTGCTAAAATTATAATTTTACTTGGTCTTTTGAAACACTTTCTTAAGTTCTTGTAATGACAGGGAATTCACGGCAAGCAATAAATAATGAAATCTATTTGCATTTATAAATACGCTTATTTATCCATCTTCAATATAAGATAGAGGCTTCGTTAATATTTTCAACAAACGCCATCAACAATCTCTCAAAATAAATATGCTCCGTCGTACATTTTTAAACATACTATATGGGTTACATGGGTTTCAACAGTCACAGCTGTTTTAGGGAAAGAACATAGAATAGACACTGCAACAGAACTGCCAAAGAGGTACCGATCACGCGCCATTTTGAGAAAAAATAAGTGGCAAATATCTTCTGTTGACGGCAAGAAAACGCATGGAACTGCGACAGATATTACGCGATTAAGTAGGTAGTTCTGCAGTTCAAACAACATTTGTCATGAAACGTGTCTGAAAACTAAAAAAAAAAAACAAAACATCTCTGACTGAGCAATGAGTTTTTCGTAAGTCCGGCCACATATTGTTACTCGATGCGTGTCAGGGAGATGACTTTGATGACTTATGATAGTTCGCTGTCTTCTTCTCTGCCTACGTGAAAATATTAATAAAAAACCTAGGCTAGTAATATAACTGCCCTGCCCAGTGGAAGTATCTTGCCACAATAACAAGTAATATATTTTTTGATATACCATCTAGTAAGCCTTACGAGTTTGGCTAACGCTACCCTCCAATTTACTGGCACGCTGCCTTACCAGTGCCCTCTTATAGAGAGCAAAGAAGACATCTCTCTTGTCTGCTTTTACTTATGTGAGGTGTACTTGGTATTAACATTTGGTTGGTTTAAACCAGTGGTATAGGCTACTGGAATTGCAAGTGTCTGCTATGAATACGATCAGTCCTCTCCCCCACAAAGCACCTTTAGAAGGCCCTACTGTAGAAGCAGATACCAGATGTCAATATCCTTTGAATACAGGTGAATCAGCCATTCCAGTGTCCTACAGCATGTTCACTGCAAACTGTTCAAGCCCATCACGTGACCTTACTCGCATGTCCGCAGAGGAGGGCATGCCCAACCCAGGCTCTCCAATCTCTGATGACCACTCTGTTAAAGAATGTTGCAGCAGGTCATGGTGAACTGTCCTGGGGAAACCGATGACCCCCTTAATGCAGACGTACGATGATGGAACTTTCTTCTGTTCTTTTCCTTTTTTCTTCCGCCCAGTTCATCTTCAGTTGGAGGACACATTTGCCTCTTTCTGCCTAAGTTTCTCTTTCTGCAAAATGATTTTTCACGAGCATCACTGAATACTTATCAGAAGGCTAAATGTACCATGTGAAACAAGTGTGTGTGTGTGTGTGTGGGTTGGTGGGTGGCTGTTGCTCTCACCAAACTCTTGGCATTGATCTTCTTTGTCTCCACTTTCTTGTCAGCAGTGATTTTCTGGACATTTTGTTGAGCTTCCTTTAATCTAAATTGATATAAGAAGAGTATTAAAATTAAAATGGTAATATTTGTCAAGAAACAAATTTCACAGTTACATGATATTCTTTATCACAATCCCTTTGGAACTGTGTATTTTAAATAACTGGTCAGGATGACTCATTCCTCTCTGGCAATTGTGTAAAACCTTTAAATTAAGATTTAAATTAAATTTGCAACCTTCATAGTATAAAGCAAGTCCGCTGGGTAAAAATGCCATCATAAAATGTGGTGACACATTCTTTGATTGATCTCAAGCATAAGTCCCAGTAACTATGGATTTACTTTGGGGTGAGTAAAGTATAATGTAATTGTATAAGATAATGAGAGATGGGATTTTTAAGCATTCAGATAAAATTGATAATGAAGCCGACTCTAGATATGTGAAGGTGTGGCTGGGTGTTATGCAGGATGTGTATGGCTGAAGACAATTATATGTTCAAAAAAACATGTACACAGGTAGAATTGAAATCGTTAAGCTGCTTAGACAAGAATTTGAAATATTTTAGTATGCCCTGCTCATTTACTGAATTCTCATTTTTGCTTCTATTATATTTATGTGCTTTATATCTATATGCAGTTTTCTTATCTGCAGTTTTTATATTTAGGCAAACCTGAATATGTACCTAGATTTTAGAAAATACATTTGTAAGCTGCTTTACACTAAAAGAATATAATCATATAAAGAATCAATTTACTATTTTGTTTAGTTTAATATATTTAAAAAAATAATTGAAAATAATTTCTGACTTCTGATTTCTTAAATCATAAGATCCCCACTATTCCTCACACTAAAAACTTTCATATGCTTTGTAAGATTGTGTTAATGATTTGGGGGGAAAAGATCTGCAATACTATGATGATTTTTCTGAATCTGTTTTATTAAAAAATGTTATCTGTATTACACATTTTTCAAAATCTTTGCTATTGGTATAGTACTTACACAATATTGATATCTTTAAGACAGGTACCAGAATTATTTCTGCCTAAGTATAGGATTTCAGAAGACACATAGAAATAGGCTTTTTATAACGTTCATCTTGATTTATCATGGCCATATGCTTTGAATATTTTTAAATATTGAAACTTTGCAAGAAATCTTACATAACATATTTAATTACTGCACATTTAATTTCACATTTTAACAATGTGATGCAATTCATTAGACATAGGCTTTGGGACAGAACCAGAAGCAGCAGGCTTAGTTTCAAGAATGTTCCCTGCACGGGTGTACTTCAGAAGCTGTAAAGTAGTTGCAAACTGACAGTAACCCTGCTCCCTGAATTCCTCCGCTCAGGCCAGTTTTAAAAGATATCCCTGTGTGCACCCCTTAAATGCCACCCTCCATCCCATCCCAGTAAACCTAGGGGGCCACAGAGAGAGGCGCTGTCCCCTTTGGCGGGATACCCCCCTAACCAGATTCCGCAAGCCGGGAGCAAGCTAGTAAATTAAAGCTCTCATGTTTGACAATGTACCAGGCTGAACACAGCCTGCTGCCAATGGCTTTGATGGCCTTCATGCCATAACAATGTCCCCAAAGCAGTTAATTTTTATTTAGTCCATATCGTCTACAGAATTCACAGTGTCTTGTCTAGGCAAGTCAGGCATGGGTGTAAGGCATGGGTCTGGCATGTGTTAAGGGGCTCTGTGGCTTTGCTGGCTAATTGAAAGGCAGTAATGAAAGGTGCTACCGAATAAGACAGAGAGTGTGAAAGCATAAATGACTGACTGTAAAGATGTGGGGTTGGGAGCTAAATACCGACAGCGTATAGTGACATCAAACACCAGAGATGCAAAGTTAATGCCCAGCATCAGACTGAAGTGATTTGTTATTGAAAATTTAATTTCACACTTATAGTGGTCATTTATAAAGAAAATTCACCCAAAAGTGATATAAATAGCACGACTACCAGTGAATGGTATCTTTACAGGTTGAACTTGCAGCACATCTATAGACTTTTTGTATTGTTTCCCTACATACATCTTTTACTTCTTCATTTCTTCATTAGTTCTTCCTTCCTTCTTTTCATCTTACCTTCTTTCTCATTTTTCTACTATAAACTGGTGGTGGTAGTGGAGGAGGTGCATATTTATGGTGGGGCACCACCATGGCCTAATCCTAATCTTGTAAGAGTAAACTCAATAACTCAATGACAAGATTCTCTGCTTACTCACCTTTCTGTGGAGATGTTCTTACTCTCATGTTTCCATGTGCTCTTGAAGTCATTGCAGAACTCGAACCAGAGCATAAAAAAATAGTTGGGTGTGACCTCCTTCTCTCCAGACTTGGGTTTGAGCCCAAAATAGGCCACCATGTCCTGGAACCTGTGAAAGGGGGTACAGGGGTTGAAGGTGAATCAAAAGAGAAAATGATTGAGGAAAAAACAAGAATCGCCGGCTGGCCAGAAATGTTTAACTACTGACTATAACTCCACTCAAGGGAGGACATGATTGAGGAGAAAAGATCAAAGGGAGACCAAAGTGCGAGAGGGCAAGTCACAGTCTGTCAGAGCCTCACAAGATCTAAATTGGAGCAAAGATGTGCTAAGCAAACTAAAAGATTGAAGCTCAAAACCCTAATAATGCACAGCATAACACATACGAGGGTATGCTTGTAATTGGATTAGGAGAGAACAGTCGTCAAGGACGTTTTGTAGCCCTTTAGAGTCTACAGCCACACCAACAAGTTCCGAGACTCAGCATAGAACAGATCCAGAGGCTAATTCAATTGTAACTGAACCTGATGTTTTCTCAGTGTTCACAGCGGTGCTCCACAAGCTGCAGACACTACACACTGCAGCACAGCCTGCTTCCATTCAAAGATTAAAGACCCTCTCCTACCGCCACTGTCACGCCTGTCTCACAGCCAGCCGCAACTGCCAGGGATGTGCGGGGGTCGCCGATCCTCCCGTGACCCCCAGACGGATGGGGCCTAGTGTGGCGCTAATGGGAGACATGCAGTGCGGAGGATGGCGCCGAGCCAGTGCCGAGATGCTTCCCATTTTCTGGTCATCTTTCTGGCTGCTACACGGGACGGGGCTGTAGATCATACATCACTCTCCGGGGCTTTCCATGGCCACAGAGCTCTGAGGATGGGTGGGAATGCTCTCCCTCTCTCTCTCTCTTGCTTCTCTTGAGATGACAAGATCTGTGGTGCCCTTTGAAATGCTGAGCTCGATGACGTCTGAGCCACCAGTCTGGTTTTCCATTGGGTCCTTTCATGATTTGGATGGGGAGTGAACACAAATCACTGTAGGTCACGAATGAAACAGCCACCCCATAACAGTCACCTGATTTTGCACTGTGCACAAATTCTCTGCATTCCCTTTAGTTGATAGGAGAAAGGCATTAACACGGAGATTATCTGTGTAGCACACCACACCACAGTGGTGTAGCACACCACAGAGCACCTAAACCCTTCCAAATAACCCTTATTTAAAAAGACTATAACACTTCCTGAGGCAGTAAAGGTTCCACAGCCTGGTTCAATGGCCTGCATTAAACATAACATGAAATTATCAAGTTCACAGAGCACTTTCAAGAATATGAGCAGTCACATAACATTAACAGCTTGTCTGCTGGTAAGGTTGTAATGTGCAGTGCAGCTATGGTAAGGCCTAACCGACATATCATTTTTTTTATTTTTTATTTTTGTCAGTAGCAGCAACTCAGAGCCAGGGAGTTGATAAATGCTTATGGACACTAGTCAAATGAAACAGTGTGACTAATGGGCACCTGTGTAGCAGCTTACATTTATCATGAACAGAGAGAGGGAAAATCAATGGGCCATTTAAATGTGGATATGGCAGCAAAGTCTCGTAAGCAGATGTAAAATTTGATGCGCATGTTCATATTGCTCATGTTCACTAACTTATGGCTTGTTGAACAGATTTGCTCACTAAATCACCAGTACAGCTTTTGAAAAAATGTTCTTTGTGCATTTCCTTTTTAGCCAAATCAGTGATTTCTTAGTCCTTTTAGGTCTTTCTGGATAGTAGTAATTAACCTGGAGGTAGAAAGTATTATGTATCCTCCAAAACCAGTGATGTCTATTCTTGCATATTTTATAGCAATGTGCTCCTCAGGGCTTGAGGAAAGTGTTAATTTCTTTGAAATACACCTCTGTTGATTGAGTTATAACCTACTTTATATGCAATGTGGTCTGCACTATTCTCCATGGGTTCCTGGGGATTGAAGGTGCAGCTCAACTGTAGGCCAATCCCCCCATGGCACACAATCTTTTCACAGGCATGTCACTAGAGAGCCCTTCCCAATGCAACTTCGCGTGTGGCCCTGTAACTTTTTTTACTGAAAAACATTAACCAAACATTGGCCCTGGTACTTCTAAAAAAAAAAAAGAAATGTACTAACAAAATTAAGACACTATATTTCTCTGTTACTTTGTTGGTATTATCCAGTGTGACGTACATTTATTAGTATTACAGCATGTGTGTTTCCTAGGAATCAACCCATGACATTGGTGGTGTTATCACCTTGCCCTACCTGCTCTACCAAATAACCTAAATAAATAAGATGAACAGGTGGTTTTTAAGATGATTACTTCAAAGCAAGATTGATGGATGCTCCTTATTTCACTCTCATCTGCTTCCAATAATGTACTGTGCCATTCAAGTTTTTGCACAAACCTAATCAAAACCTAAACAAACGAAATACTGAACCATTTCAGAATTAGCAGTTCATTGAATAATATTTCCATTGTAGTAATTTGCATAACCCATAACTAACTTTAACTTACATTATATCATGTAGGAATGTGCTAGAGGAGTGTAGTGAAACAGTAAAAGCGTCACAAAAAAGCTGTCATAAGCCAAACTATAGGCTGGGCTATTTACTGTGATGTAAAACAATTTCCAAAAAGTTCCCATGATCAAGTGGCACGCCAGCTAATGTGTGTGCCTCTGCTGAGCTTTTTCTTCTGCTCTTTGATGTCGGCTCTGTGCCTCCAGGAATGCTTCTTGGCACAATAGCGAACCCATTCATGATTAGAACCATCTTTGCTGCTGAACTATTCTTGTTCTGCATCACTTCAGTGATGTGGATAAAGTCTGAGAAATATGATTGAATCTGCAAGGCTGGATAATAATACACTTAGGCCTGTGGCTTCTGCCTTTGGCTGTCATGGTAACTTGAATCCTAATTGCTCGTGGTCAGCCTCATCAGCAATTAGGTAAGTCTGCATTTAGGCTTTTGAGAGAACTATTAGACTGATAATTAAATAGGTTAAGATAATTTATAATAAATAATATTTTTTTGCATCATTTATTGATAATTATATTAATTTATAATAAACAATTTAATAATATTGCAATTATAACAATCAAATAATACATTATAAATAAAACGGCACTTGCAGTTTTTGCATATTATTCCAAACTTAGGGTGTGGCTTCACATATACTGGAGATTGGCACTTACATATGCATTTATTGGAACTCAGTTTTAGATGGATGGATAAAAAAATCCTTAATGTGAACACGCATGCACCTTAATCTCCGCTATTTAGAGAAGTATATCATTCAGATAGCAAATATACAGACAGCTTATCACAAAACCAAAGCTCTACTCCCCTGTGAAAACTGGATCATGGTATAGCCCTACTCTGATTGCAGTGGAATGATACACTTCACAAAATCAAAAGATGAACATTGCTGAATGACCTTTGCCGCCTTTACTGCTCCATCGCCGAATGGAATAAATAGGCCATTTGCGTGAAATTAAGGTGGTATGCATGAAATGTACACAGAGTAATGTGTCAACCTCTGACTGCCTGCCAAGCCATTAAATAAACAGGAGATAAGAGTAATGCGAAGTCCAATAAAAGATGTTTCAGTCTGAGCTGAGTAAATCTGGGAAAAGCTCTGCTCTTGTTCAAGTATAAGCATTCCAAAAACAGGATTTGGTAGAATCCAGTTACTTAAAGACGGACCAAATTTAACCAGTTAGGTAGTAATAGAGCATACCTGCAGTATTCACTTCCAATTCATCACTTGGAAAAAACACTAACATTGCTAAGATCTAGAAGTGGCCTGTCAGAACATGCCCATGCTAATCGGCAATTGCTTCCATTTCTTGTTAGCCATGTTAGCGTTTTTTGGGGGAAATGGGCCCTTAGTGGATCAAAGGTATAGCTCTGCTGAGGAGTCTGGCCACCATGCAGGCCACACAGTGCAATGGTGCAAAGGTGGATTCCTTCGGACCCGGACACATGTGGTCGCCCACCCAAGTCCAAGAGGCTAGCCGAATCCATCACCAGCATGTCACTTTAACGAGGTGTGTTCATGGGAACTCAAGGGAACACCCCCTCACTGGAGCAGTTCATCCTCTGCCCTTTTGGGTGGCCAGGGCTTTGGTCACTTTTGGGGACAAAATTAATGGTGAAAAAAGAAAGATTTTCAAGCTGTCAGGTGCTTTTGATCAATATTAGTTAATTCACCATTTTCACAGGTGTGGAGAAGCTGAGGTTTTTGTGTTAGTGCAGAACTTCGGTTTGGAGCTCAGTTGGTAGGTGTGACTTCTATATGGAAAATAAGAAGCCATCAGCTGCGCAGACTGATAGAGCAGCCAGCAGGCAACCGCACTGAGCTGTCAGGAGTATCTGATTGGTTGATGTAAAAAGTCGTTTCACTGCATGTGCACACTCTGGGATTTATTTATCTCATTTCACCATGGTTTAGCAGACATGCCAAAAATCTTTAATCTCTTCCTAAACAAGGGAAAATAATCAATTTGCTTTGTCTGTCATTTCAAGAGTATTTTTCCCTCTATGAAAGCTTCCAGATATGCTTTCTGTGGTTCTGCATCTGAAAGTTCAATGTTTCAGCATAAATCACCAAAACAGTTTGCACTGTTACAAATGGAAGTATGAGGTACCAAATACTCATGATAAGTCCATATGATAAAGCAGCAGTAGAACTCCACTGTATTTCTTTGTGTATGGGTGTGTTCAAAGAGAAATTTCTAGGCATCCCTCCAGCTCCCTGGGTAGCAGTTAGGTCTGTGTTGAGCTTCAGGTCCTGCCCTGATTTTGTGAGAAGGAAGTCATTGGTAAATTATGGCTGACCACAACATTACTCAGCAAGTTAAGTGGGCCCCTATTCAGTCTCTCTGTCTCTCTTCTCCCCTCTCTCGCTCTCTCCCTCTCTTTCTCCCCTCTCATTCTTATGTAGCTGTGGGATTTCTTATCAGCTAATGCTAATTGTTACAAATGAAGAACATTACTGCTCTCTGGTTCTGAATGGACACTGCTTATCTCTTCTCACCAGCCTTCAATGACTGGCTTGACATCTCTCATAAATCTCACTTGGCCGAGTTCCCTGCTGGATGTCGCATGTCTCCATACAGACCTCATACGGCATAATAGGAATTCATTCTCGTTTGAACAACAAATAACGCACATCCAAAGCTCTTTAGAGATGAGGGGCCTCCTACCTTTTCTGGGCAGTACTCAGACAGTCATCTTCAGCTGTGTAGTCAGTGTGTGCTGAAAAAGAAGATAACACAGTAACAGTGAATACGTAACGGAACACGCAGAGCCCCATCCAGAAGTTCACTCTGCTTTATGACTTCTGAAAACATTATTGTAAACTATCAGGCAGTGAACGTTTCTGTTTAGTGTTTCACTAAGGCCTGAGCAGATTGCTTGCGGTATCCTGGACTCATCTAATGTCTAAAGTGCCTTTGGGAAATGCTGTAAGCAAAAAGATGGTTTTGGCTACTACAACACATGAGGCAATGACACCAGTACATCGCTACAAGGCTGCGTACTTGGTGCATGTGAGAAGTTGTTGAGGTGTCTGCAGCTTTTGAAATAGTCAAGGTCCATTAGTGTCTTACACTTGGGCATGTGTGTGTGTTAGTGCAGCAGGGGCAAGGAGCGGAGCTTGGGAACTGGAGGCTCCTGTTGAGCCGGGCCATGTAAAAGTGTCTAAATGCAAGGCAGATGTGTGCGGCAGGCCAGTCTGAGGTGCAAGAATTTATCTAGGGCCAGAGCGAGCCTGTGATCTCAGATTTATTGATTTATTTTTTTACTTTGATGGGGTGGGGTGGGGGGACCTTTTCCACTGCAAAGATTTAAGAGAGGGGAAGTCTCCAAAAAAATTGTTCAAAGGCAAGTTTTGGGGGTCTTTGGTGGAGAGGCTGTGTGTGTGTGTGTGTGTGTGTGTTTGGGGGGGTGGGTGTGGGGGGAAAACACCCCTTTCCATTTGAAGGGTGTGTGTGTGTGTGATTATTTGAGGTGAACTTAATGATGGGAGGGGGCCACTATGGTGGGGTAGCGGACAGAAAGAGGTGGGCCATGACCAATGGCGTTGGTCTCAGCAGGGGCGGACTGGCGCCGGAGCTCTCTCTCTCTCTCTCTGTATGTGTGTGTGCAGGGGTGAGTATGTGGAGGTGGCAGGGCCACTCCTGAGACCAGCATGCAGGGAGAGAGAGGATGTGTGAATCTCCCCCCACAACCCACCACCCCAAGCTCCCTCTGTAAACATGAGACCAGTAGTGGCTAACTGGAAAGTTATGGGAGTCGCATGCAGAGAGGTACAATAAATTAAAGCTTTAAGAGCTCTACTCACTTCTTCGAAGCACCTCTCTCCCCACACCTCCTATAATGACGGGCTCAAAATGCAGCTTTAATTTGAAGTGCTCTTACTGCATCTGACATGCCACACATCTATTGGACTTGTTCAGAACAAATAGGTCTGTGCATCATTATTTTTCATAAGTATAATGTGCATAAAAAATTAACTTAATAGCCTTTTAACTGCAGTTGTGCTCTTAACTGCTCAAATTTTTCACATTTCAATTAATAATTTATTGGGTCTAAAGTTTACTGTAGGAAGCTGTTGCGTATACAGCCAATATCAGCATGATCAGTGTCTTGGAAACTGATGCTCATGGTTAAACCATGTTAGATGTATAATCAGTATTCACAGATGGGAAAGGAAGTTAGGCAACTCTGACTGGCTGCTCAATGATAAGTTTGCATATTTAATTTAGAAAATTGAATGGTGCTTAATACTGGATGGCAGAACTTGGCCAGGAAATATTTTAGTACAACCCAGAAACAAAGTCAGTACAATCAATAACAGGCATATTTTGTAGTTCTGAATGTGTTTACATTTTTACTCCTTCAAAATGGAAAAGGTCAAACACCCTTATTTTAAAAAGATTTGCCCATAGATGCCTGAAATGTTCTGTTTGGTTAGGTAGCCCCGAGTCCCCACATGTGTCATGATGTGTGGGTGGCACAGCAAGACAAGTGAGTCTGGCTCTTGGCTATTCTCTCAGGGTGGATGGACTACCAGACAACCCTGTGACCCTTTAAATGCAAACCCAAAGTTTACCGTTTTAGACAGTTTCATCTCTCAGGAAAGAAGTATTGTATATTTTGTATAATTCCATTAATTTTAATAGTAGAGGAGGTCTGTTAAAGGAGATGAAAGGGGGAAGGGAGGTTATAGAGATATGTGTGTGTGTGTGTGTGTGTGTGTGTGTGTGTGTGTGTGTGTGTGTGTGTGTGTGTGTAGGGGTAAATGGATTACTGCAAAATGGATGAATGAGTTTTGAAGATGTAAAAGCTTCTCAGATCACAGGCAGTTTTAAAAGGCTACATGCAGGTCTCCCAAGGTCACCTGCAGCTCCTGCCGAGAGACACACTGTCACCATGACTGCCCCATAAAGCATTCATACGTGAGTTATGGACTTACAAATACGCACACACACATACGCACACTCACACCTATGTTCAAACAGTAGTGGGAAATAGCACAGGCTAGAGAGGAATGCAACAGACTTAAAGTGGGATTCATTTTTTAACTAGTGGCCTTATTGGCAGGCTGAAGTTCTGTTCAGGTGGAATGTGAACAGATTACAGCTCTCTCCCTCTCCCTAATTCTCCCTCTCCCACTCCCCCTCTCTCTCTCCCTCCCTCTCCCCCCCCTCTCTCTCTCTCTCTCTCGCTCACAAACACACACACACACACACACACACACACACACACACACACACACACACACACACACACAAACACTCACCACTTCAACTTCCTCAAGCATGTGCTACCTGACCAGTCCAAGAGTGCTCCAAACTCCTCAAATACATAATCCCTCATAGAAGCTTCACTAAGCCAGTAAAGCCAGTAAAGCACAACCAAACTCCTCCTGGATGGAACTCTCAACCAAAAGGCCTCCCCTCAAAAAAAGAGCCTGTACAATCTCCAGCTCCATTCTAACACCCATCTCCATTTGCTTTGTGTATGGATCTGTGGAATTACCCCTAAGAAAGTTAATGTCATAGCTAAGCCCCTAGTGCTTGGGGACAGCCAAAAGAATTCTGTTTATAAAGGGAGCTTTACAAGTATCCTACTAGAAAGTCTGCACTCAAAAGTGTGCTCTGGTAGCTCACCCAGAACTGTTGCCAGTGGCTTTTACATTCTGATTTGAGATTCAGTGATAATCTAACAATGCAAATACCCTAGCAGTATATGCTCAAAAACTGCTTAGCATGATTAAAATATCTATTAAGGTTAGATGAAATTGTACTATTTTTTAAGAGTTAAAAATATTATATATTTTTAAGTGACTTGTATATGCTTAATTTCAGGGCTATTTTTTTAAAGCATATTAATCATAAGGCATATAATTCAGTAACTACTGTGAATTATTTATTAACTTCTTTGACACTAGTATAAGAGGTAAGATATTACAAAAGTGAAGAATGATAGTCATAACCACTGATGGTTCACTTGAGTGAAATGGGTTAACAGCACTGAATTTGTTACACTGACAGAATCTGTACTTCATGTCCTGTCTGCTCACCACTGTCTTTTAAACAGATGAGGTATCTACTGTAAGATACGGTGCCTATACAACTTTGCTATATGGGGCTGTGGGAATATATGAGTTTTAATACTCAGTAAGGATCTAATCAACATACAGACATAATGAGAAAGCTCTCAGCCAACTAATACATTTAAGAACTAATTTAAGCTCAGTGATACAGTGCAAAGAAGTATTATGGATGGAGGCAGAGGGAGGGTTGTGGGTGGGACTAAGGGTCCCCTGCCCTGGTGGTCCCCCTGACTGTCCCTGCTGTGGCAGGCCAGGCTTTACGAGAACCTGGTCAGAGAATGTGCCGCCAGCTTTATAGCAGGCATAAGCACACACAGTGTGTTCAGTGCAAACTGAGCCCCACTGAGGCAGGCCAGAGCCTTGGGTCTGCCAGCTGCGTAGTCCCACCAGCTTGTGGGCAGCTCTCTCTGTCCCAGCCAGGCCCTCCTCATTTCAGTGTTTGGCATGGGGAGCCACGTGATGACACTAGGACCTTTTCAGTGGCTGGAAGTTCCGGTGGCTAGTGATGAATGCAAACTGGTGGGGACCAATTAACGCGATTGCATTTGTATAATGTTAGCTGTCAGCATTAGCAAGGAGAAAGCAGTCAGTTTACAAGCTACCCTGTAGCGAATCAGACCCAAAAACCACAAGCAGCTTTAGTGTTGGCTTAGACATACACCATGTGCCAATACCCCCTCCCAGCCTCCCACTAACAACACGCTGTGACTAGCATGAGGAAAGCCACACCAGACTTGCCCAGACTGCAGCAGTGACAGCTGCTTGATTCCCTTTGCTCTTCCACTCACCAGTTGAGATGAAAAGCTCCATCTTCTCCTTGAATGGCTGGAGATGCTCCTCCGAGGAGTTGGTGCAGACATCTTTCACTTCCTTTTCACAAACTGCAGGTGGGGGTTGGGGATGGGGGATGGAGAGACAAACAAATTGAAGTTCAGTTGAGTTTGGAATGGGAAGGAGCTTGGGTGTGGATATGGAGAAAAAATGAGAACGGGAAACTGAAAGATAACATGGAGAAAAGAATGAATTTGAGGCTCAAAGCCACTCCACTGCAGTGAGAACTGCTGTTGGTTTTCCCTTGTTGAACTGAGCAACATAGCTTTGACAGACAACCATATACTTATCAGGCCCGTTATTGAACACACTTGCCCTGTAGGTGTGCATTTAAAATGTATATCTCTTAATTTGCATTCGTTAGTAATCCTCCTCATCAGTCTTCCATCAGTGGTCTGTATCTGACCACAAGACTGCAGTTGGCTGGAAATATTAGCGTGGTGAAGCACTTTTAACCCATTGATGAAACTGGCAAGTGCAAAAACCCTAGCAGCACTGCTGTGCCAGATAAACCTGTACCATTTTAACACTGCCAACCACACCACTACTATGGCAACCACACCAACAACCACTGCTGACCACACCGTATGTGGTCATGGTCAGCAGTGAACAGAAACGAACGAGTAATAAACAAGGTAGAACATGGTTGATGGACTACATGTACTATATGTGATTGTACATGTATGGAATGCATTTAAAATAGGTGTAACCCATAAAACTGCCAGTGAGTGTAGGTGCAAGTTTGGTTTCTAAAGTGGCTAGTGAGTGTAATGACTGGACAGTAACAATATGTCAGTGTAATTTGGAGTTTTCAGTACGAGTCACACACTTTCTACTAGCAAATCAACTAATGGCAGAGATGTGATGAGGAGGGATGTAGCCTTCATCTGTGTGACCAATCAGACTGCAAAGAAACTGCCCCGAATCCAGATGTCACTGGGGGATTCCTGACAGCTGGGGTCATCAAGACTAGACAGAGTATAAAACAGGCCAGAGATTAATGAAGGGCATATGAGTTTGGTACTGACACTTTTGTAATTAAGTTAAACAGGGTCTTGTGAGGAAAACAGATGGAGGAGGAAGCAGAGTGTAAATGCACACAAAAACATCCCGAACAGATGTCTATTAAAAAAACAATACAGGCACTCTTTTAAATGAGCTTGGGCAGACTTCAGAATGTAACAAGAACCACAATGTTTTTTATTATTCAACTAGTCTCCCATAATCAAAAGCACTGCTCTTCACGTCTTACACAGGAATTTATGGCTGGTTAAACTTTAAAGTAAATGATTTTTTTAATCAATGCTCAAATGAAGATGCAAGTCTGTGAATGAATTTGAGGCTCAAAGCCACTTCACTGCAGTGAAAAGAATGGTTGTTGGTTTCTGTATTCTCTTTGACAGCTCTTTTTTATACAGCAGTGCTTGTTCAATTACAGCACTGGGAACTACATGCACAGCAGGATTTGTGTGGTTTCCCTGCTCCAGAACACAGAATCAATTCCTTAGGTGATGATCCATCAGGTATTTATTAACCTGAGTCATTTTTTTTTTCTTCAGCCAATAAATGGAATCTGCTTGTTTAACCCCACATGTTCATGGAAAGTTCTGTCAGGACTGGTGACCACCATAATCCAAGTTATATGCTGGCAAGGTTTTTGACGTTTTAAGTGTTATTTCTTACCCTGTGTTTATGCTTCAGCTATGTTAAAACAATAATTCATCCCTGATGGTGTTTTCTACAAGCTTGCAGTTAATAATAATTATATAACATACCAGAAATATACATTTAGCCAATTCTCCCATCACAGTACTTTGTGGAATAATAAAAAGGCATGATCACATGGCTGACTTTCTGACTAAAAACATAGGTTGCAGATTTGGGGTTACACTGATCAAACATATCTGGGTAAAAGATCTGTTCTGAGATCAGCTTTCACTTATTGGATCCTAATTAGACCAATTATGTGGACAAGGCTGACTTCATCTTAGATCATCATAATTAGTTGGAGAGTCTTGAAGAACCCACCCACCACATGGTGAATTGGGCTTCATTCATCCTAGGTCTGGGACACATGTTTGTGTTAGTTTTGCCAAGGCCTGGCTTTGTTGTCCTGCCAAACAAACAAACAAACAAACACAAAAAACAGACAAAAGGTTCTTCCAAACAAGTGTTGTTGGCTTACAATATATAAGCACAGTATGAACAGGTTTTGCAAATTCACTTCACCCGTTAGTTATTAATGAGGGTCAAAAATATGTTAAGCAAGAAATTTCTAAATCAGCTTCTCAACAATACAAACCGGGCCATCATCGCTGTGAAGACAAAGCCAGAAGGGTTAACACCCAGGGGAGAGACCTGGAAGGGGGGTGGCAAGAGAGCAGCACTGGGAGCTATTAAGGCTTAACATTTGCTCGGTTTTTACTGAACATTGCAATCTAGATAGATAACCTTGAAAATAAATCTGAAATGAAGAACCCGGCTTGTTTTTACTGTGTCAAGCCTAGCCGAATGGTGGTTTTTAAGATGGACATCCATGTAAAGATTTCATTGCTTGGTCTGTGGCATATCTGCCCTTTCCCCCCTCTCCCCATGACTGTAACGGCTTCTCACGGCATGACGCCCACCTCAGCTGAGTCAGCATGAGGCGTTGTGACACTGACGACTGCTTGTGGAGAAACAGACTTGGAGACCACAAACAACCCCACTATTCGGTTTAGGGGGCCCTTCTCCTTGTAGCGGTCGGGCCACAGAGCAGCCATAAGAAGAGAGCCACAAGAAGGGAGCAGGAAAGTCAACAAACCAAAAGCAGGATTCCCCTAGTCATGGATGGAACTTATGCCGAATGCTTGTGCGGATGCAACGGTGTGTTGCCATCTGGGTTCCAGCAATTGTTTCTCACCATCACACACTGTTCTTCACTGGATCCCACTTTGAGCAGCCTCCCCATGGGTGAATAATCCCTCTAGGCTCAGTAAGAACCATGCACCTCTTCAACTGAGCAGCTAGTGTTAACCAGCAATAACATATCAGTGTCAATTTGCTGGTGGATTGGCTTCAAGGCAGAACACTCCACACTATATATATATATATATATATATATATATATATATATATATATATATATATATATATATATATACATATATATATATATATATATACATATATATATATATACATATATATATATATATATATACATATACATATATATATATACACATACATACATACATACATACATACATACATACATACACACACACACACACACACACACACACACACACCTCCACTCTTGTCCTCCACTCTTGTCCTCATCTAGTAGATCTAGAAAACATATGGAGGTTGAAGGCAACTGTGGTTCCATGGTAATTGGAGCACTAGGTGCCCCCAAACTTAGAGAGTGGCTCTAACAGATTACAGGAACAACATCTAAGATCTCGGTCCAGAAGATTGCAGTCCTGGGAACAGCTAAGATAATAAGCAGTACTCTTACATTCCAAGGACCCAAGCTTGAAGGAAAAAGACTGCCCAAGTGCTCAAGTGGAGAATATTGCATGTATATATGAATATATGAATATAACTATATATGAATATGTACACATATATTCATATATAAATAAATAAAACACGTAAGTGTGCATATGTAAATATCTACTTGTCATATATATATATATAACCCTGAGACAGTCCAGCATATAACAGAGGGATGCAAGATGCTAGCAGGCAGAGCATACATGGAACACCATAACATCTGTGCTGAGTACAGTCTGGAAATTGGGGCACATGCCAGAAGGTGGTGGAGAATGATCGCGCTAAGATCTTACTTCTAGATCCAGACTGACAAAAGGGTAGAGGCTAACCAACTGGACATAGTAGTGATGGACAAAGAGCAGAAGAGGACCATAGTGATAGATGTAGCAATCCCAAGTGATTGCAACATCAGGACCAAGGAATATGAAAAGCTGGAAAAATACCAAGGGCTGAGAGAAGAGCTTGGAAAGATATGGAAGGTCAAGGCAAAAGTGGAGCCCATAATAATCAGTGCACTAGGGGCTGTGACCCCCAAGCTGTGAGAATGGCTCCAAGAACAACATCCGAGATCTTCATCCAGAAGAATGCAGTCCTGGAAAAAGCTAAAATTCTATGCAGGTCCCTCGAGCTCCCAGGCCTCTTGTAGAGGACTCCAGGTTGAAGAAAAAAAGAGACCACCCCGAAAGGGGTGAGTGAGGAATAAAATATATAAAATATAAATAAATAAATAAATAAATAAATAAATTTTATATATATATATATATATATATATATATATATATATATATATATATATATATATATATATATCTCACAAACTAAAATCTAAAATATCTGGGCCTCTGTTCTCAGCCATCAAAGGCGCTCCACTTTCTTTGGTACCGAGTTTCTATAGGCATACTATACATAATGATATGTGATGATAATTGGTTGTAAACTATTTGTTCTAAGTAGACAGATAAAAATCTGTCATATCTAACTAAGTAGATCATATCTGCAAAATGACATACATATAGATGTAAATATTGGGAAAAAATTCTGAAAACATATTTGAATTCAGCATGCAAAAATACATAATAAACTGCTGTTTTTCTTTTTTTCTTGGTTTTTGTCCTACTTAGTGTATTATTTTTAAGATGAGGTTTTTCTTATTGGCTAAATACTGTGCATACAACATAAGACACAAGCATTGCATTGGATTTGTTGATCACTTAGTAATTAGCACAATTTGTGTGAATTTCCCGAGCTATTGCCAAAGGTAACTTGCTAGACAGCTTAGTCTGGTGTGGCCAGATTAAAAGACAAGGCAGAGAACCGAGGGGAGTACTACAAATCGGTGAGTCGTTTTCCAACCCTGTCTATGTGCATACTTTCTGTGGTGATTGTACACATGGGTCGTCAACTCTCCATGTCGTACTGGTTGTCTCCGGTGCAGCAGACAATACAATGGATTGGGGCTTTGCTAAAAAGCTGGGAATAAGAGCCATTACCATACCCACACCATTAAGCATGCAGGCGCTCGACAGGGAATCCATGGGGTCGGGGCTCATAACACATAGTACTCCTCGTGTCCTCCTTGAGACTGAGGGGGAACATGCAGACCGTGTTGCTTTTTACCTTTTCCCTTCCGTTTCTCATCCAATTATGCTAGGGCTTCCATGGTTATAGGCACACAATCCCCACATACAGTAGACAGAGAACTGGGACCTTGAGTGGGCAGGCGCCTGCGAGGGCAAATGCATACCTCACCAGATGGTGTCCCTGCAGTTCACGTCCATCGAGAGTCCCGAGGCTGATAACGACGTCACCGTGTCCCAGGAATACAGCGCAGGTATTCAGCTCTATGAGAGTGACACAGCTACTTCCACATGTGACTGGGACTGTGCCATCACGCTGAAAGAAGGCGCAATTCCTCCCCGAGGTAGGGTTTACCCTCTCTCCCAAGAGGAGGAGACAGCGATGGGATAATATATTAAAGAGGCCCTTCAGCAAGGTTTCATTCGATCCTCCACCTCTCTGGCATCCGCAAGTGTCTTCTTCGTCAAGAAGGACGGAGGATTGAGGCCATGCGTGGACTATCGGGGAGTCAACGGCCTGTTGGTGCAATATCCGTACCCACTCCCCCTTGTCCCCGCAGCGCTCGAGCAATTAAGGGTAGCCTGGATATTCACAAAGTTGGATCTCTGTAGTGCGTACAACCTCATGCGAATTAAGAAAGGTGATGAATGGAAGACCACCTTTAGCACCGCCTCTGGACACTACGAGTATTTAATCCTTCCTTATGGTTTAGCCACAGCCCCGTCGATTTTCCAGGCCTACATTAATGAGGTCCTATGGGAGTACCTGGGTAGATCTGTCGTCGCATACATTGATGACATATTGATCTATTCCTCCTCCTGGGACCAACATGTGCATGACATATGGGCTGTCCCCTGCACCCTCCTGCAGAACCACCTCTACTGCAAACTGGAGAAATGTGAATTCCATTGCAAAGAGGTGAGTTTCCTGGGGTATATCATTTGCGAGGGCAGTGTATGAATGCAGCCGTGCAAGGTGGAGGCAGTAAGGGGCTAGCCTAGACCGCAAACTCGCAGGGAGCTACAGCGCTTCCTGGGATTTGCTAACTTTTACCGTCGTTTTATAAAATCCTTTAGCATGGTAGCTAGACCTCTCACAGACCTACTTCACGGAGTAGCTAAGAGGCTAAAATGTGGAGCCGAGGTGGAGAAGTCCTTCTCAGAGTTGAAGGAGGCCTTCTCTACTGCTCCAGTGCTGCAGCAGCTGGATCTGGGAAAGCCTTTGATGGTAGAGGTAGACGCGTCAGATGTAGGAGCAGGCAGAATACCATCCCAGCACCAGGGAAAGGCCAGGCAGCTGAAACCACTTGCCTACTTCTCGAGGAAACTAAGCCCCGCAGAGAGGAACTATGGCATGGGAGACTGAGAACTGAAAACTAGAGCTCAGAGATGGAGGCATTTGTTAGATGGAGCAAAACACCCTTTTTGGTCGTCACGGACCACAAAAACCTTGAATACCTCCAAACCGCTCAATTCGAGGCAAGGTTCAACTTCTGCATTACTTATAGGCCCGGAGAGAGGAACATGAGGGCGGATGCACTCTCTTAGCAACACCTCGAAGAAGCCCAGTCTACCAGCATGGATCCAATACTGTCACCCACCTGTTTCCTGGCAACGCTAAGCTGGGACCTGGACCGACAGATTGAGGCGGCAAATCCGCATCCGCACTGCCCGCCAAACCGCCTCTTTGTCCCTCTACGCCTACGCCAAGCCCTTATTACGTGGGCACACACTTACGTGGGGACAGGCCACCAGGAGCAACCCACACGGTGCAGCTGCTGAGTGCTCACTATTGGTGGCTGGTCATGCCCGGGGACATTGTAAGGTATGTGGAGTCTTGCACCGAGTGTTCCAGCAGCAAGGTTCCTCGCATACCACCTGCAGGTAAGCTGCTGCCACTACCCACACCAAGGAGACCCTGGTCTCACCTAGTAATAGACTTTATCACAGACTTGCCTGTATCAGAGGACAACAGGGTAATCTTGGTCATAGTGGACTGGTTCTCGAAAATGGTAAGGTTTCTCCCCCTCAAAGGTCTACCTACTGCCTGGGAGATGGCGGACCATCTGTTCTGCCACATTTTCTGGCAATTCAGGCTACTGGAGGACATCGTCTCGGACAGGGGCCCCCAATTCACCTCAAGAGTGTGGTGGGTAAAATGAACATCACCATAAGCCTGACATCTGGGTATCACCCCCAGGCCAACGGACAGGTGGAAATAGTAAATCAGGAGCTAGCTAGGATTCCTGAGGCTGTACTGCCAGAAGCACTCTGAGACGTGGAGCACCTACCTCCCCTGGGTGGAGTATGCCCAGACTTCACTGTGGCATGTGGCAGCAGGCTTAACCCCCTTTGAATGTGTTTTAGGGTTCCAGCCCCTGTTGTATCCATGGAATCCCCCCATATCCGACCAGCTGGCAGTGGAGATGTGGTGTCAGCGCAGTGAGCAGATGTGGGAGGAGGCCCACCAGAAACTGCGCAAAGCGATAGCCAACTATAAAAGGAAGGTGGATAGGAGACGTGGGGATATCCCCCGCTATGAACCTGGACAACAGATGTGGGTGTCCATGAGGGATGGCTTTGCCAGCACCAAGGGGAAGCTAGCTGCGAGGTATGAGGGTCCCTACGCCATCCTGCAGTGGATTAAACAGGTTACCTACAGCGTTGGCTTGCCTGGGCACAGCCGGGCATCTAGGGCCTTTCATGAGTCTGCCCTGAAGCCGGTTGTGGAAGGTCCCCTTGCAAAAGAGGAGAGCTCCTTGAGTGCTCTGTCTCCTCCTTTGGAGATGGAGGGAGGTCCCGCATTCAAGGTAAGAACCCTTCTCAATTCCAGATGGGGTGGGGTTCTGTCACGGTTGGGCGGCCGGCTAGCAGGAGGGACACACCCACTCCTGTTAGGATCACACCCCTTACCTGCCCTGCTCACAATCACCAGAATACTAATTGTGTTCACCTGTGCATAACTCAGACCCTGCCTATTTCAACCTGCAGAGATGTGGCTGCACATTAGCAGACGCCAGCCACGTCTGTGAACTACGATTCACGCTACCTTTTGAGCCACTGTTTATGTTTGTTTCATGCTTCCATCACTGTGAAATGATAGATAATAAAGAGCACTTTGTTGCAACCTCGCCTTTCGCTTCCTCCATGCTGCAAACGTCACAGTTATAGCCTTGAAAAGTACTGCTTATACCAACCAATGTAACACATCATATGGGTAGTGTGAGCAGGAATTCTGATACACTGAATGGCATGATGGTACACTGAATGACTGATTAAATAGACTAAATTCAATTAAAGCTGAGGAGTAGATCAGTTATAACATATTTAAGTGCCATAAAGTTATATGGAGACCAATGAGTTGTTAATTGGATGACTAATTTCTTCAAGTTCTTTCATTTTCACTTGCTATGTGCCAGGTTAACTTTAAACTTTTCCTCATCTTGTTCTTGGCCAAGTCCAAGGTTGTGAATGCCAATAAAGGTGAGACAGACAGGATTTTGCTTGGTTGTGTCCTGTTGTGTAACCCCAGTGGCCAGTGGTACGTGGTGGCGCCGCTGAGCTGTGGGGGGAGGGGAATAGCTGAATAGCAGAACAGTGGCGGGAGCTCGTTTAGCGCTCAGGAGAGGTTTGTGTTTCAGCAAAGGGTCTGAGTGAGGTGAACACCATCCATCACTGCAGCAAAGCCAACAGTGTGTGCTGCGCTCGGACGGCCCTAAATGTCATGGGCAAGCAGGGTGTTTAGCGTGAGCTACACTAGCGGCACAGCCACAGTCGCCGCCGCACCATGTGTTCAGACAGGATGGGAGAGCCGGCGCCAGGGAGACAGCTCTTTTGTCTCATGTTGCTCGTCCATGTGTGCTTGGTGGCATTCTCCTCTCGCTTCCGAGAAAAATGACTGTCACTTCCTTCATGTCCCTCTCACTCTGTCTCACTCAATTGAACTCAAGCAAACTCTCGCCCCTTAAAGGCGTTTGAAGCTGCAGATCTGGCTATTCTCGTGCATCCTTAATCACCAAAGACATCACTATGTACAAAGGCTTAAAAAGGTTTGCAAGCTGATGCACTACTGTATCTGATTAAGATTACAGTACACTTCTCCATAAAATATTGCCCACATTTTCCAAAAAACACTGCCTAACAGTAGTGGTTATAAAATGCTGAAGGCCTACTGTAACACAAGTCTCAAAATGTTCTGCACTGACTGAAGGCTTGCTTTTCTACTTGCTTTTCAAAATACTACTTACTGAGCCATTAAATATAAAGTTGCACTATAAAGCAGTTTAGACAGAAATCTTCTAATGTGAATTTAATGTGAGATGCTTGTAAATGCCAGTACAGGGCCATACATGGATGTCCACTTTGTAAACAACAGGATAAACCAAAAAGTGGTAGCTCTGGTAACCCTGAGCCTTGTGGGCAGTGTGGTACAGGGAGCTGACTGCACAGTGGGGTGGACGGGTCTGGGAGCTGATTTATGTAGGAGACAGGGCCACAGAGAGCCTGAACGTAATAGCTGGGATTTATACGGAGCTCTGACAGTGCTCCTGGGTTGTATATAATTGTGGATTATCTGCTGAAATTCTTCTTCTTTGCTGTGATGGAAATGATCCACTATGTGATATATAAATAACCATGGAGGGCCTGACCAGACAAAAGGCTCCTCTCCTGAAAGCTTTTCCAAAACATGACATCTAAAGCTGTGTGTGCGTGCGTCTGTGTGTTTGTGTGCATGTGTTTCGTCATTTGGCTTGTTCGTCATTGAGGTTTGTGGAGGAAAGAAAGGAGCACATTTTGATGTCTTGCCATGAGAGCTCATCTGATGTTTATCTTGTATTGTTATTCCAAAGAAACAGCACAGTGGCTGGAACAACACGTTGCTTCAGCCTGACTCTGCTAGCTGGGCAAAGGAGGGCGCTGTCCATGGTGGCACTGACCATCTCAGCCATCATCATAGAGGCTGACTAAACAGCACCAAAGTCAACCTAAGGTTCTCTTCCGCTCACAATATGTAATGTGATTCTCATATGAGGAATTGAGAGGCAATGTACCACATATGCACATATGCACACACACACACACACACACACACACACACACACACACACATCACACACATGTACGCAAGCATGTGTTTCATCTGAAAACAACCTGCCACCCCGAGCCCAAGGCATGCAATCATTTGACGGTCATTAATCATTATTTCATGCTTGTCTGGTTATCAGTTACATGAAGAAAAGCAATGGGACTGCTCCTGAAGCACCATGATTTTCCTTTGCTCTCCATCTGACTTGCTTTTAATTGATTAAGTTGCCAAGGTCCTTGGCTGTCCACTTCATGAATCTGTTTGTGTAGTTTAAGAGCTGCGGTTTCTCTTCCCAAGGCAATTACATGCCTTGTGAGTAGCGCGATCAAAAGAGCCAGCTGACCCCCAAGTCTGCCCACAGAGAGAGAGAAAAAAACAAAACACAACAACACGGCAACAACATGGGGGTGTTTCATATGTTTTCGTGCACTCCTCTATCCATGATTAATGTTTGGCTGTCCATGAAAGGCCTGTCCTCATCCACAGTAAACATAGGACGACCACTTTTGTTTTGTTCCATTGTTCCGGTGGCTGATGCTGGGTACTAGAGCTGCTCTCCTCTGCTGTGGCCCAGGCTGGGCTGGGCAAACAAGCTGAGAATGAGCTGCACTGCCATTCAGAGCAGGGCTGACATGGGCTTCAGCACCTAATGACCAGGCCCTGTTTCCAAATCTCTTCTCCTTCTCTTTCTTTACAGTAAAGAATTGCATGTGTCCATTTAAATCATTACTACTGGAACAGTTAAAAACAATACTCACTTATCTAAAGCATTAATCACTTTTAAAATAAAATGAAAACATGAACAATTTAGCATAAAGCTGAAATTAGCTGTCCTTTTTTAGTGGGCTGCTGCATATTTGAACTTGATGTCCACCAATGTAATTACATTGTGTTTTTTGTTCTTTTCTTCTTCTTTGTTGAAAACTGAAAATAAAATATTTTAAAAAGAAAGAAAAGGAAAGAAAAAACAGATAAATCCTGATTACAAGTGAGAGGAGCGTGAGAACTCCTTGCTGGCCTGCTAAAGCTGTTTCAAAGGTGCACATTTTTCTGAAATGTGGGAAATCGAACATCCACAGAGAGACTTCCAATCCACAGTTACTCTTCTTTAACAAAAGCCTTTTGTTTAGAATTAAGAAGAATTAACGAATACAATGGGAGAACATTCCTACCTAAAATCGCATGTGAAATTACTTTCTAGGATATTTTTAAAAATATTTTTAAGTAAAAAATCTTTCAAAATCATTTTTAAGATTTTTTAATGCTCTTAGTCTTGTTTTCTTAAATTTCTTAAATCACTATTTGTAATAAAATTACAGATAGTGATTTTCTGGTCATTTTTGCTTACTTTTCTGGTCATTTTGCTTACTGTAATGTGTAAATTTTTTCAAGAGACTGTTAATGTTCACAGTTATGCAAATTCATGCACTGATAAAATACTTAGCTAAACTGAAGGGAACTGAGGAGAGAGCATGACAAGAAGAACTGACATGAGTCAGTGTAAGACTCCACTCACCCCTAAGAAATACAGGAGTCAAATAAAGCTCAAGTTACAGCTCAAAGTCATGAAAAGCAGCAATGAGGCTAGCTGAGAGGGGTGGTGAGTATGACTCTGGCTTTGCTGTGGCTCTTCCCCCCAGCCAGACGTGGTCCGGACCTGCTTCCAGATCCCTGAGTCACACCAAGGCAGTGCTCTGCACCACTGGTGCTAGAAAAGCAGAATGGAATGAATCGTGACCTACAACCTCTGAGTATCTAAACACACAGCCCTTTCCTCACCGTTTGTCCTTCACAGGGGTTTTGGGGACTTTTTTGTTTTACTTTTTCAAACTGTTGTTTGATTATTTTTTTGGAAAATTATGTATGGTTGTGGTTAAGCCAAGGACATGTTATTTCAAAAAACAAAAATCTTTCTTTATCATATCTAAAATGTTTACATTATCTTAATAATTAAAATTAAAATGAGTCACTTAAAGTTTTTGAATTTTTCAAATTTCATATTCAGATTAAGTTTTAGCTTTATTAATTTCTTAATTTATTTTATAAGAACGCAGTACTTCTATAGTGATTCTTTCCTTTAGTGCTAATTTAAAATAGTTTTCACATCTATGTGACATCATGTATATTCTTACTAAGAATGCTACATATTGCAGTGATGATGGACAGAATATTTATTGCTGTCAAATTAACATTATAATCAACCTTACTGAATATTACAGAACAACAATATGCACACAAAAGTACAGTATTTCTGTCTAGCTCTGTTTAACATGAGGTAGTGGGGGAAGTGCTGCAGTTCTGCAAACTCTTCTAACAGAACCATGATGGTTTATCAAAGCCCAAGGAAATACACTGTGCTAAAACAACTCTGCCCTACACCAGGCAACATGTTAGAAAGTCTTCTTCCACAAGGACGGCTCATACTAAACGCTTTTCCACCACCAGGATCTCAGGGGTGCATTACCAGCAGAATAATTGAGAACACTTGCGAGGTTCATGATAGTGAGGCATAAATATTTATTCCGGTCGGCTTGTGGTGAGGAAAAAAAAAAGTCTAAGCTTCTCATTCCAAAGCACTTCAGTTTCTGCCTTACAATTCAGTGCCAATACCCTGAGGACTCAAAGGGAAGACGTTTAAAAAAAGTAAATTGTTGCAGTCCAGATCAAATGCTAAGGCCCTTCTGTTGTATTTATTGTTTCTATGTCATCCACTTTTTTCCTAATAAATGACTGACACACACCCCGAGGTGGTGGGTAGGTGACTTTTGTAGAGGATGTTGTACACCCCCCATGGGTCAATAAGGATCAGGGTTTTTTTTACCTTGATTAGACTATGGAGGGGAAAGAGAACATGTTAAATTAGTTTCATATGTCATATTATTGGTTGATTTAAATAAATGCAGATTACAAGCACCAATGGAAGCAAAACCCTCCATCTTACATCTGGTCAGGAGCAGGGTAGGCAGTGGACACACACACGAACATCTTCCCACTACTATGCTGTCGGGTCAAGCTATGTTCTGTTCCTTCCTAAAACACCACACATATGATCTGGAGTAGCAGACATGGCATTAAAGGCATTAAAGTGTGATCTTGCCAATGCCTGGAGCAGCGTGCCCACGGGGCCAAAAGGTGCCCCGCGCCCTTTCCCAACGACACGAGTGATGCGGACGAAATGCTGGAATTAAAGAACCACTCAGGTTCCATACCTGTGAGGTCCCTCTTTAGTTTTCGGAGGTCCTTCGAGAGGTCATCAAACTTGACTTGAGCAGCAAGGAAGACGTCATGAGGCTCTGGCAGTGGGAAAACACTCTTCTCTGTCCCGGCATTCTAGAATGAGAGATAAACACAGTCACATACTTCAGAGTAAGAGAGAAACATGAAGACGTTGTCTTCTCATTCCCTCAGAAGCACCTGCTGAATGTAAGTAGTACTCTACCTTATCTAGGTTTCTTAGGTAGTATGACACCACATAATCCACCAGACTAATGCGATTGTCCTATAAATGAAAATGAAGTAAAATGTTAGAATGACCTGTACACTATGTTCACAATATGTTTGCACTCAATAAAACTCTTTTACACTGAAAAAAAACCCTTTTGTTTGCAGTGAAATAACTTTGCTGAATAGTTTGATATATGGACAGCTCACATCCTATGAACTAACAAAGCCAAAAGTCATGAACTCAAAAATGAAGCTGCAAAGATTGAATGTAAATTAGATCAGATCTGCAGAATTCCCTTGTCATGGTGCTGGCACTCTTTGGTGCTGTGAGGTTGTGTGTGGGTACCCTGCTTTTGACATCCTTCAGCTTGGGAAGAATTTCTAGGCCAAAGCCATCAGCTTGCCCCCGGGTTCTGTTCCCACCATTCATATAGTTCCCAAAGGCAAGGACAAGGCCCATCACTTCTTTTATGCTGTCACTCTCCAGGAGCTCCTGAAGGAACACACAAACATTCTAATGTTGCTAAAAGACACACAGTTCTTGCCACCAACTTGTCACATGCCCCAAATCATTACTTTAAAATTTCAGAAACATTGAAGTACTGAACTAAGTATTCCAAAGTAGCAACTGATAATCATCCCTGCACATACCTTACACACTGAGGAGATTATCTGTGTCTTGCTGTGAATGGAAGATATGGAGTCCAGGAACACAGACCGGAATATGATGCAGTGAGCTCGGCTGGCAAAGTCTGGAATCTGGTCTAGCTCATAGAGGAACCTTTCCAAGACAAGATAAGGAGATGAGAGATTTAAAGTGATATGACAACTGTGAGACAGGTTACTTGTTCTTATGTTGGAAGTGGAATTGTTAGTGCATCAGGGACGATCACACACCACACAGTCTGGATGTCACTAAGTGTAAATTCAGTGTGATTACCTTAAGGATCAAAGCAAAGTGTGACATATACTGAGGAAAAGACTCATTTCCAGTTAACAGATTAGCATAACGCTGGAGTCACTGAGCCTCAGTGAGTCAAACCAATGAAAGCTAAAAGTCAAATATGGCTGATTTATTTTTTTGAATAATGGCTTGCTCTGCTGTAAGAGTCAGTTCTTCACAAAGCATCTGATCTATTTTCTAAGGAAAGTAAAGGTCTTGGTGGATGATATTATTATCATCACTTTTGAAAAATATAGTTGTCTATAATTAGAAACTACATAATATCCATAATAGCAGATAATACATAGAATACTTTTAATAATTTTTAAATGTATTATTTATTTTAATAAATAAAGAAAATATATTATGCAATGAACAATATTTTATATAATTATGAGATGATACAATGATGTAGGGGTTTTGAGTTTCTTGAATAAAATGCTGCATTGAGCAAAAACAAGCATTATCTTCTTAATGGTTGCCTTCATGTTTTACAATAGCAAATTTGATGAATTGGTTTAACCAGTATTCATGCTAAAACCACACTGTAGTAAATGATCTGGTGGATATGGCATACTGTTCTGGCTTGTCCAGTAGCTTGACTTCATCATCTTTTGAGGTCTCATAATGTTTCCTGATCCTTCCCAGTTCATCACTCTGAGCCCTCTGCAATTAGTTCCAAACAGTTACTGGCAGTACACAACACAACCTGCAATGACAGCTAATAACAATAACCAAACAAAAATCATAAAGATATTAACATGGTGTATCACAACATACTGAGGCAGTAACATTTACAGTCATCATATATGCATTACTATAACAATGCTGAAAATATGTTATAACCATCATATTTATGTGAACTAAAATAAAGAACTGAAAGTAACAGTTCTTAACAATATGAATAAAAGATGCTTTTAGAGTAAAACTGATTGTATGCAGATTCTGCAGATAGGCAGAAGACATGCAAACATTTTTAAAATTAGGTGATGCAAGAAAAATATGTGTTGTTTGAAACAAACAAATAAAGCCGTTAGGATGTCTGAACTCTTGACAGCTACCCTTCTCGCTAACATTACTCACATTTTCATACAAAGCCTCAATGGTTTCCAGATCGACCACAGAGCTGTCCACAGCAAGAACAGCTGCAACAGTGAATGAGTTCATTAGAAGCTCTCAAACACAATGAAAAGAAAAACTTTAACAAACACACTGTACTCGTTAGCTTGTGCTTTGGAATGTGCAGTCTTTCTCATGAAAACTTAAGACATTTACCACTGTGCTATTTTCAGTTTTTGTTTGTTTGTTTGTTTGTTTGTTTGTTTTTTACCTGGGATCATTGGATTGTAATGTCTAATACTTAGACTTGAAAATACAATGGAAAAAAGTTAACTGAATCTTTCATTAAAAACTACATATCCAGTATGATTCATAATCATACTGCAGATAAACAGAATACAGAACATTTCTGAATATCAAAGGGTTAGGAAAACACAGAATACAGAACATTTCTGAGTAACAAAGTGTTAGGAAAACACAGAATACAGAACATTTCTGAGTAACAAAGTGTTAGGAAAACACAAAATACAGAACATTTCTGAGTAACAAAGGGTTAGGAAAAAAAGCAAAGAAACTTTACAAGGAAATCTTAAAAAATCAAGCAGACAATGGGCTTTGGTTGAGAATGTAATCAGATGAGGTGTTTGTGACTCTAGTAACAGACAGTCTCATAGGGGAATTTGCCATCTTTCTTTCTCTTTTTCACACGCACACTCACACGTTTTCACACCCATATTCCTACACACAAGCGCGCAGGGTACTAAGCCTGTAGGCCATGGGTCACAGCCAAAAGTCTGTAATTGCTTAACCCCAGGACTCACACATACAGAACCACCACAGCTCTGTAATGATCTATATTGCCTTGCCAGAGGAGAGGAGAGGAGAGGAGAGGAGAGGAGAGGAGAGAGAAGAGAGAGAATAGCCTTTTTCCTGAATGCTAATCCAGTATATCATATTTCTATAGCCTACAGATGATGAGGTTGAAAAGCTGTACAGTGATTTTACACAGAGACAGTGTAGCAGACTGAAGGGCTTTCTGGCTTCTCTCTGCAGACGCCACTGCCTTCCAAACAAGACTCGGACTATCTGCTTTTCTCTGCTGGCCATTGGTCTTTGCCAGCAGACTTACTGACACATTAGAATAGCGGTCCTGGCTTGGGCATGGTCCAGGGTGTATTAAAAATAAGCTTTTAAATAGCACGTAGGGCGTCTGTTCCCTCACACGAAGGTAAAGGTTTTGTGTGTGTATGTGTGTGCACGCATGTGTGTGTACTCATGTGTGTAGGGGGTCAAAGGTGTGAGGTGATGTCTGGCCTAGTCTGGAAATTTCTCCATGCTGGTATATCAAAGGCCACCAATAACTCCCATGTTGTTTGGTGTGTGTGTGTGTGTGTGTGTGTGTGTGTGTGTGTGTGTGTGTATGCATGTGTATGTATGTGCGTGTGTGTGTGTACACATGCAAGCAAACAAATCTCTCTCACGCTCTCATGCTCTCTCTCACTCCCTCTATCACTCTCTCTCATTCCCTTCTCTTCCTCCCAGCCCCTCCCCACTGTTTTCACCTTTCCCTAAGTGCCTGTAATTGCATTACATGTAACGTCTTTTTTACTTGCCAACAAAGAGGCAAGCAGCTATGTGTGCTGGTAGTCTCTTAATAGTGCCTATTAAGAGTTTCTCCTGTACTTTGACACTCAAAAGACTCTCCACTTCTCCAAAACCTGTGTGTGTGTGTGTGTGTGTGTGTGTGTGTGTGTGTGTGTGTGTGTGTGTGTGTGTGTGTGTGTGTGTGTGTGTGAGGCAGCCTGATGCAATGTACCAGGTTCACTTGTATGAATGTGTGTGCATTTTGTAAAGGTAGATTCATACACTCATTAGCATGGTGTCACTAAGGGATGTGGAGCATGTCACCAGCTTTACTGAACAGATGCATCTACCCACATGCACAAACAGGCAGGTACTGTTTACACTTTTGCTGTTTCCAATCACCATGAACACACAGTACAATTCCTACACTTCATGTTAACGTACTCACTGAAGTATCTCTCACACACACGATTCGCATACTAGCTCAAACACCACCGGTGTTCACCACAGACATAGGAAACCCATCAAAGGCCAACTGGAAGCAAACTAAAAGATGTCGGCGAAAAGAGAGAGAAAATTACTGTTGCACATTGCTTAAATATTCCCCCCGCTAAAAATCAACGAGCCCATCTGTGAGTTATCGAGTGTGCCAAAAGCGATTGAAGCCCTGTGGCTGTTCAGTGAAATGAGGCTAGCACTTAAGAGAGTGGGGAAGCAGCCGGCCAGGTCAAGAAGCGATGGGCTGGCCCACCCTGTCCCCACCTTGCTGAATGTCCTTCATCTCCAGGTGCAGGCTAGATATGAGGATCCCCACTGCCTGAGAACGCTTGCCATCCAATAACTTTATAAGCTGAAAAGAACAGAGAAATATAAAATAAATGACCATGGATCGATGCTGGTATTCCTTAAGCATAAACATGAACAGATGAAAGAGTGGATTTGGGGTTTTTCATTCAGCTAAGTGTCTTCACATTCTTCTCTCTTAACATTGTTCTGTCCTGTTGCTATTAGACTGCCATTTTTCATTCTTTACATAGTTTACATAGTTTCCCTTGTATTGAGAAACTCTCTCTTATTTAGAGGTTACCGAGGAGTAACACTGAGGTTAAACACAAGATCATCATCTATAATGTCAAATATATGCTAGCCACAAAAGCCTTGCAGGACAGTGATAACTAGGGTTTGTAAGCCAATCTTGATATTGTTTCTCTACATAATGTAGCCTAATGATCCCACCTGATGAGATCTGAATGTCTACGCATATAGACAAATTATGTCTACAATGCTAGAACAATAGAACACCACTCACATAAGTCTTATATGGTACAGTCACAATTAGGATACAGCTGGGAATGAAAAAGTAGAAAAATGGAACCATAAAAGGACGTCTTTCAGCTCTGGACGAGCAGGCTACGAGATTTTATAATGAACTATAAATTCACAGGATTTTTAGTTGTGCCTACACATGGTCACAATTACATATGACTGAATATCCCCATAAAGGGCAGAACAGTTTTTGGCAAGTTAAAACCTCACTATAAAACGTGATGTCTTGAACTTCTTCATTAGGTAGCCATATAGTGCCCTTACGGGCGCTAAGCAACCAAGGCATTCAGTGGGAACAGCGCGAAAAGCCTTTAGAAGTGAGTATTGCATTACAGGCGGCAAAGTGGGCATGCTGCTTCTGCATTCATTATTAATGTCACTGGGGATCTCCCCTGGTCTCCCCTTCCACAGACAGTACGAGAGTGGGAGAGCCTTAGCACCTCTAATGAACTAACATGTTAAAGCTAACCAGCCTTAAAAGTTATACAGTGCACCACTTAGCTCTAGTGCCTAGCAGAGCTAATGAATTAGGTGCAGATACAGTACCATAGCAGCATTGTTTGAATGGGTGATACTGAGTGACTAGGTGAAGAGTGATGGGTGAAGAGAAAAAATGTAGTGTTTTGTTCCTTTAGTGGTCTGCATTGGCCAGAAAAGCAACTACAGTCAATAACAGAAAAAAAGTTGAAAAACTAACATCTGAAAAGTAACATGAGCAATAACTGCTAAGCAATCAGCACAGATACACTTTCCAGTTCACAGAAGACAGCTAAGCTCTTATTAGCACTTATTAGGAAGAGTTGTTTTTTTCCCCACATTTTATAGTCAGGCAGGACGAAGATAAAACTTCAAGTAAAACTTTAACACTTTAAAAGAAAAAAGCATAAAGAATAGATAAAATGATAATGACACAAATTAATGGCCTGTGAAACATGACAGAAGTAGTGTCACATCAAGCTATGGAAGGCAGCCTATGCCAAATGGCTCATTTAGATTTACTTATGATATACCTCAAAAGGCAGGATACAGGGATTTAGGATACAGACTTCCAAACATATAATAATCATAATTTATAGAATAGAATGTGTAATGTGAACTGCATTAAAATAACAATGCCACCAAAAACACTGAAAGGGGAAATTAAATAATTGTTTAAGCCAGTTTCTTAATACATATCCAGTTAACCAAGCACTTAATTTCACATGTCCAAAACGTCTGCAGATGGCTTGGCAAAGCATTTCACAAGGTTCTTTAAAGGTAGAATCATCACAAGCTCATTACAGAGATCATGACAAGGAAAAACAGAATACTAGTTTTACAAAAATACTAGTCATAATGATAAAGCACTATAAATATCCAGATATAAAAATTCCACTTGTTACTTGGAGTAATTAATATTATATTTGGAGAAATCCAAAATTTCTGATCTCCATGTTCTTATATGTATAGAGGGCATTGTGTGAATACTCCCATTTACAGGCAAAGCAGCTCTTGCCCTTGTCTGTATTATTATTAAGTATTAAGTGCATTCTTTTCATGGTATGATTTGGCTAAGATCAAAGCCCAGATTCTCCCTACAAACACCAAATTACCAAAAAAAAAAAAAAATCCTCCAACAAAATTTATGTGTGGAGAGTAGTGGGACCCAGGTCTGTGCACATTGCCTGTTCTGAACACCATCTCAGGCGTCAAGCACCATCCTGAAAGAGCCGTTCAATAAACAAGAGGTGCTAGTGCCCGTAAGTCATTCCAGAACTTCTGAGTCAGGACCAATTAAAATGTCAGTTTGTTTGAGCGGTATTACCGCTGTACAAACGACGTATTAAATGTGATTCATCTGGCGACTGAAATTGCTGTGTGATGTTTATGCTTTTGGGCTACATACTACAGTCCTGCATATAGGAGGGGGCTGGGGTGTGTGCGGGTGCAGTGGGCTGGGGTGTGGGCGGGGCCAGGGGGGTGGGGGGTGGGGGGGGTGAGGAAGCAGGACACATTTTTCTTTAACGATGTGTAATTTATCTCATCGTCTTCAACAATGCAGAGATGTGGCGCTTCTGCTGAGCACTGGCAGCGGGAAAAGGGTGGGCCTGGGCACTCAGTCCTCATCAAAGGCCATGCACATCCCCTGAGCAAAGCCACATGCTTGTAATTAGACTTGCTCTAGTGGGCTGATTGAGATGACGGTGGGTCCGTTCGCCCCCCATGTCATCTCCTCTTCTTTCATATGATAATCAGGAAAGAGAGAGAAGGTCCCAAGAGTACACATAGTGTGCATCAGGACACATGATACAAATTAGCTACCCCCCACCCCTCCCCACCTTATTTAGTTGGACCGAGTTGATATGGCCATCTCTGCTTGGAACATTCTGAGAGATTGTAATATTCACATGCACTGCAACACTTGCCCACAAGCTCGATGATCTAAGCAAGGAGTATATGTGGCTAACAACACGAATATGTCCACAGCAGCATGGGTGGCAAAACTTAGTAACACACAATGGCAGACAAGTCTCCATAATGCCTGTGTAGATCTAAACACACACACTTTCCCTGAGCACCTACAGACTCTGATCATTTCCTCACCTCTCCCGAAAGGGCTGTGTCCCCAGGGCATGGGAGGCGGGCCCAATCTGGCAACACTTTGAGAAGGGCCGCATGTGAGATCATCCCCACCCACACTCCTGCACTGTCATCACTGTCCACTGGTCAATGTAATGGAGGATGACACCGCACCCTACAGCCCCCATTGATCTGGCCCAGGTGCACCTGACCACTATCACAGGGCCTGGTCACCAATATTGGCTTATTGGGTTTTTCCCATATTGCATTGTAAGGATGGCCAGTGCAGGGAAATTGACAACAGGCCACGTCTGTCTGTCTGGCTGGCTAGGTCTGCTACCCGCCCCCTCAGAAGAATTCCTCCATTCTTCTGTCCAAAATCCCCTGACCTCTGGTTAGAGAGCACAAGTTCTCGGAAAGATGATTCAGGAATAAAATGTAGATACCTACATTATGTTTATACCTTAGAGTATAAACAAGCAAAAATAAAGATGGAGATATAAACACGTTACTTTTGTTTAGGTGACCTTCTGGAAATTGTGCCTCTTTGCCAAGACGTGTGTGTCAGTGTCCATCTGTCTTTTACTTTTACTGGACTTAGCATAGAAACTTAATAATGGTATCATCACTAATCTTCATGTACTGTACTTCTCTTCCTCTCCTTTCTCTCTCTCTCTCTCTCTCTCTCTCTCTCTTTCTCTCATACACACATATGCACAAACACATATGCACATATGTAATGAAGTCCTCTGAAACATGACACAACTGGAGACAATATAGGCAAGAGAAAAACAAAAAATTAAAGATACTGAATTTCAGACACTGAATCATGAAGTGCTCCTAATTTCACAAACATAATTTCTAATATATACAGAAACTACAATACACTAAAACTCTGGTAGGCGAACTACAGGATGGCCAAGTGCTATCATTGCAGTTTGTGGGGACCTGAAACGCCAGACAGCTGGCACAGCACACTGTCTTGGCCATCTGAAATCAGATCAGATAAGGCCACCTCATAGGCCCAAGTGACCAGATGCCTGCACATTGGGGACTCTGTGCTCTAACTGATTGATCAAAGGGGGCCTGTATATGGATTGAATCAGGGCTAGACAGAGGCACTTAGGCCAGTGACTGCCTTCTGAACTGCCTGGACGCCTCCCTAGTGCTGACTTCACTTATGGGACATTACTGCCAATGTCGGCCCCTCACAACTAGTAGCTATTGGAAAGCTGGATGGAGTCTATAGTTCCTTTATTAATCCTTATGTTAAGAGTAAGAAATGTGACTTTTGGATTTTGAACCTGGATTTACTGTGAAGCTGATTTATATAAAAACTATAGAAATAAATTTGAATTAAATTTTGGTATCCTCTGTGAGTAGTCACTATTCTGTCATCAGCAAACTGGTTTTTGCACCAACCTTTAGCATCTAACCCAACATCTTCAAGGTTTACATGGCTCACCAGTTGATTCACAAACCATTATTCCAGCTTCTTCCAGGAGTTGTTTAAGCACAGAGGGGAATCCTGATTCTGTGTAGTCTGACATATCTTCCTATGACAGGTATTAACAAGAGGGTAACTTATGTGCAACTTATGTACATCTAAGTTATGGTAACCTGTCAGAGTGAATGAGGTTGGTTCCTTTTATGCCTCTCATTTTCCAGGTAGTACAGTTATACCTGATTCTAGATTACCACTCTTAATTTGAGAGGGGTGACAATATTGGCCATGCTCTGATGAAGAGAGCTATGTCAAGCACATAGGAGCAGCTGGAACAGGAAAGATCTGCCCCATCAGCTCTGGAGCCCCTACACGCTCACATGGCTGCACCACTCCCTGTCAATCAGAAACGTCTTGGGAAAATGGTTTTAAAATGAAAAGGGAAATTAAGACATTTTAACTGTTATTTGAATTACAATTAAGATGTCCAAAACAGTTCATATGTGTAGTATATCAAGTCTGGAGATTTGCAATTGCAATAATGCATACTCTGATACAAGATAGCAGCACTGGAAACAATGGAGTCTAATGACAAGTAAAGGAGTCTTATAAATATGTTTGTATATGAGTACTATATATAATCTCTAAAGAAAGTATGAAATAAAGCTTCTATTAGGTAATAGACAACTAGTAAACAGCAAACCGTCATTCGTAGGTTGAAATGTATGTAATAACCATCCACAGAAACACATTTCACAGACACAATCAGAGGCACACCACACATACAATCAAAAGAGTCAAAGAACTGCCCAGACACAATACACTTTTGTTTGCCGAGGTTTGTTTTAAACTATTTGGCAGGTAATGCATCAAAACGTAATGCTTTACCCAAATGAACCTAAAAGACATGAGTTCTAGTATGCCTCAAACGCCCTCTAGTGGTAGCAATGAAGTACTCATCTGTCGATAGTGTAGCGATTCCATGCCAAATATGACTAGAGTGTTAATGTACATAACCTACATATTCATGTGTCCGATTCTAAATTACACGCACAATTCATGAGCATGCTGACGTGCCAGGGAACTTGAGATGCAGGAGGAGATGCAGGAGTTGCTATTGGATGATAAAAGTGGAGATGTTCAGCACCTAATTTGGCACAGATGTGTTGCAGTGGGAGGATGGAGACATACCTTTTTAGCTTTGGCCTTCTTCTCATAGGTGTCAGAGAGAGGCTTCTTCTTGGGCTGCAGTGAGGCTTTGGAGAAAAGCTCCTCAAACTCCTTTGTGTCAATGATATCTGGCTCTTCCAAGGATCCCCAAAGCATGTTATTACTGGAAAAGAGACACCAATTCTACCAGTGTACAATTAAGAGGGCATGTGATAATTTAGGGGGCATTAGAACAACAGTTAGTGAGAGAGGGCATTTATACACACCAGAATAGACATACCAAGGCACTCTGTTCTCTTCCTGCTGTAAACAACACTTTCCTATTTCTTAATGTTTACCACAGCTACTCCAAATGTTTATTTGCACACGAGGCGAGGTGAGAAGCTTTTTGCCGAAAGTGAATCTATAAAGACAATGTCCCTGGTGCTTGAAAGAAACTCAAGTGTTGTTCCAGAAACACTGCTATCGTCTTCTCCCAGCTACTCTCTTCTCCAAAAACTACTGCGTCATTAAGAAAGAGAGGTGTTTGATTTCGCCTGTTGCTGAGTAACACAGACAATACAAACAGCCTGCCTGTCCGAGAGCTGGGGTGTTGAACTCCTTTCCCATTCCTTCCTCTTAAAGGGGTGTAGACCTCTGACACTGCTTTAAAACTCACTCATACAAATCTCCACAAGAAGGTGATGGGGTTAAGGTCAATACAAATCTCCCTTTACATAGGCCAGTTAGTTCTAAGAGGCTCATCATTCCCAATCTGGCAATCATCTTGTTATCAAGACTGTTTTATCTGAATCTGCATAAATCTGCATAAACATATGGCAGATGTATACAAATGTACAAAACATACTGGGCTTGGAAGATTCTACCGCAGGTGCAGGTATGCACATCTGCATGAAAAGCCACTTAAAAACTATATATTTTGCTACAAGTATCCGTTTCTCTATCTTCTTGTCATATATTAAGTCAAACTTGAGTGCTCTTAAGTTAAGACAGAGTCAACATGATATTTGGAGCATAAATTACCAAACACAATGAGCAGCCAAGACATTACCCAGACATTAACTTTGGCAGCATGGTAACTCTGAAACAAAGAGGTTCAGTGATTGTCACAGATGGAACACCACAACAATCAATTGGGTTGCCAGTGATTCGATTAAGGTCAAGTGAGTCTAATATAAAACATTTGAGGCCTAACAGTGTTGCTCTCTATGAAAGGAAACAAACAGATGTAAAGGCCACTGGTTTGCTTGACATTTAGCTGTGTGGTTTAAATAGCTCTAATGGAGCTTGCTGCCATTTCCACAGTACAGTCAGTGGGTTCAATAAAACTGCTGAAAGTGTTTTGGTGGAGACCAGCCAATATGACCATATTTCTTCTTTTTCCACCCCAGGGCTACTTTCTGAGAGACAGTAAATAATAGTACAATATTGCTCCTGTAAAAATCTTCTAAGTATAACAACCTAAACTCAATCACATTAAGGCCCACAATCTTCTTACCATTCGTTTGAATCAATTTACTATATTACCAATCTATTTAGAACTATTCATAAATAGTAAGTGCAAAAAGAAGAAACTCACTTAAGACTATGGATTATGTTGATGGGGCATCCCAGGCATCTGGCCTCAAGGGTTTAGTTTGATTGAACACTTTAACGGTGGCACTGGCGGCTATGAAGAGAACCCCATTTACCTCTTGGAGTGAACGAGGGCTATGAAGCACCACTGTGCATCCTTTCCTAATCCCCCTTACAGTAATACAGGGCCATAAAGCTCCTGGACTAACACTCCAAGCTCTCCAGCTGTATAAACCACAGGCACTTTAAAACAAGCAGCTCACTCCATTTCTCTTAGAACCGCTGGCCCTAGGCAAGGAGCACTACATACACACTGAAGAGTTGTGTGTGTGTGTGAGAGAGAGAAAGAGTGTGTGTGTTTGTCTTCATGCCCAGTTGAACTCAAGTGCAGGGACTCTCTATAACTTTGAAATAGTTGAGCATGCTTACTCGGTATGTTGAATCTGAATCCTAGTCCAATAGAGGGGCTTCATTGGACAGGCAGGCTCTACCGCTGGCTTGCGGGGGAGTTTCTCCATTGCCTGCCCAAAGCCAGGGATTCCAAAGCCGGGCGGAGGGGGTGGGGGGCCACAGCCTGGCATAGGTGGAGGTGGAGGGGGAACCCCAGGCATTCCAAGTGGAGGGGGTGGGGCTCCAGGGAGGGGTGGGGGTGGAGGGGGCATGCCAGGTAAAGGAGGAGGAGGGGGTGGAGGGGGTGGTGCTCCGGGGAGGGGTGGAGGTGGAGGTGGCATGCCAGGCAAAGGGGGAGGAGGGGGTGGAGGGGGAAGGGCTCCAGGGACGGGTGGAGGTGGAGGTGGTACAGGTCCGATTCCAGGTAAGGGGGGTGGAGGAGGCAGTGCCGTGGACCCAGAAAGAGATGATACAGGTTGGGGTGGAACTGGTGAGCTATGTGATTGGCCAGGCAGAGGAGGAGGGGGCGGAGAAGCACCCGGGGACACACCCAGGCTCATTGTAATTGAGTCTAGGTCAAGCTTTTTGGGAAGGCTGAGAGGGGGGCTTGGGCCAGGCTTGACAGTATCCCCATCCGGTGTTTTGATGAAGGTCTCGCGGTCAGTCTGGATGCAAACGGTGCGGTAGGTCTTGTAGGGCACATCGTCTTCAGTGGAGACACAGACCTCACACAGTTCAGCCCGCTCCTGTGACGATCCTTGCGCCTGCTCCCGCTTCATGTTGGAGATGACTCCTTCTAGTCGAGACAACGCCACAGCATGTTCTCCCCGCAAGTCAAAGATCCTGAGCTCGAAGTTGGCCTGAAGTGCCATGTGTATGGGTGGAAATGACAGATATTTCATTTAGTGTTCAGTAGCAATGTTTGCCATTTATGAAACCAGCACTTGCTTCTAGGGCTTTAGTACAACGATGACTGAAACAGTAGGGCCCAAAAGCCTGAGTCCATTATAGTTTAGCTGCAGTTGGAATGTTTTTCAGCAACCAGGAGAACAATTTGGTAATGAACTAATTCACTGAGATCCTCTAACATTGTTACAAACAGATGGAAAATATTTTTCAACAGAAATCCTTAAAACTTAAAGCTCAGGCAGCAGCAAAGGTATAGAGCATAGAATATACTAACTGAGTCTGTATTGGTTGTCAGTCAACAGGGTTTGTTAGGAGCATGTGTTAGCATTTGAATGAAATACAATTTATCACAACAATAAACAATAAAACATTTAAAAAATGAAGGAAATGTTATGCACATAGGATATTCCAGTACCGTTTGGTTTTAAACTATGCATGAATAACAAATATCAACTGAGTAAAAATCTGAGTAAATTTAATGATGAGATGTGAAAACAATTCTTGGTCTTGGACTTTTTGACTCTGCATGTATATACAAAAACAGTCAGTCACAACCACCCACATCATGTTAAACGTCACCATATTCAACCATAAAAGAAAAATCTAAATATCTTAGGCCTAGTTGAAACGCAACAAAAACAATCTGGAAAAAGTGTGCATTATGTCATTTTGAGAAATGCTAACGGACGTGCTCCAAGATGCCACTGAGGCGAAAAGGATTTTGCAATGCACCAGCCAAATGTTTCTTGTTATAATGTGGTCTGTGTAGAACTCAGGGAGGCACGTTCATGTCCTCTCCCATACTTCATCATTCTACTTGTCAGCACTAAACATCTCCATCCGCTCTCCCTTAAATCGAATCTGCCTGTGTCAAACAAGACACTAAGACATAGTTGTGTAACAAAAGGATAACAGTATATTGGTGTATAAGGAAACATTAATCATTCTCCCAGAGAGAGAATTTTTTAAACACTGGGCTAATTTATATAATAGAAATATTTTTTAACACATGCTTTGATGCCTTTGTAATGGGTATCATGGTCTACACAATTAAACACTTTTTGAAGTCTCATTGCTAAGTAAATATTATGTATATTTATAATCGTGTAAGTAAGTGAGCACTAAACTCTGTTCTGTATGTAAATCTTCATGATTTGATAAAGTTGGCAGTTATTTCAATATGAAGTTTAATATAAAGCAATAAAGTTTGACCATATACAGGTTGCTAGGGTTTAACACTGATGATTCTCTGTGAGATTTAAAAGGATTTTTGATGAAGACCTACTGACAATGTAATTAAATAAGACAAGATTAATCTATCTTAATCTGTGTCTGCAAAACCAGCACTAAGAGTCAATTTCTATTTTAACTGACTGCTATTACATCAGCAAACCACCTAACAAACTGAGAGAAAGAACAACAACAAAAAAAAACTCAGTCAGATGTGTCCTCTTCCCTGAGAAATATGTGAAAGTACAGTCAAAATATCTGTTTACAGAGTGTTGCCTTGTGAAGGCATACATGACTACATTCAATGTAAAGTTGACCCTTTCTATGAGTAGACAAATTAGCATTCCACAGATTGCATTTCCAACCAATGCTCTACCACAGCCAAATAAATCAAGGAAAGAAACATACGAGGAAAGGTTTCCTGCGGGATAGGACAGTTTCGACCGCAGGTTTTAATGGATGTGTTGCAGGGATGTGCACAGCTTGTAAACTGTGATCTTATTTCACAGGATGAGCTGGCAGGAGGTCGGCCTCCACATGGAAACCATCACAGTATTATGGCTTCTCCACTCACCCCCACTCTCGCCTCACAGTCGGCAGGCACTCGGCCTGCGGTAACACATTAGCATTTACCACCTCTCAAAGGGGAAAAAAAAAAATACTGTTACTAAATATGTCTCATCCACAAGCTATTTCTTTACTCTTGCGCATGAATGTTGGAAGTAGCTTAAAAGTTTCAATGTGAAGCTTTTTTTGCACTGAATGTATAAAAAGACTAGGTGAGCTGCACCATTTCTGGGAATAAGCATGTGTATGAGAGACAAGGTTGTGTCTTTTGGTCAGGCTAAACCAGATCCCTGGCCATGGTTTAAGACACTCCCACCAGTTAGTCATAACACAAAATCGGACTCGGTGAATGGTAACCTAGACAAACTCTTTAAGGTCAGAAGACTGCATGCTACAGAACAAGAGTCTGTAATGGCATAGTCAGCCCAGTCAGAAGTAGGTAAAAAATGATACATCACAATGTCCAGGTGAACTTTTTTTAATTTACTTATTTATTTTTCAAAGAGCCACTCTCCATAATGGCCAGAGAAGCATGCTGAAGTGGACAACACACGCTCTGAACCCACCAAGTTGGTCCTGCCTTGGTTGTTAATATACGTTTGCTGAGAGGTACTATAAGCTTTAAGTAATATACATCGTAAGTTCCAATGTTTTCCTTGTTACCTCTCACATAGTAACATTTTTTGTTCGGGGATAAACACATAGCAAATTCCTTGCCATGCCGTGCTTTTTGATTTTCCTGTCTATACTGACATCTAGTGTCATCGAATGGAACTACACTTTATAAGTGCAGACTGGACATTTTGATCTATAACAGAACTGAGTGGCACACTTACACGAATCTTTTCCACCTCCTCTTTGCATTCTCTCTTCAGTTGAAAGAGGGCAGCTTGATGCTCTGGAAAGATAAATGGACACTCTGTTATGGCATTGTTCCAAAGCAAAAGTTACTGCAAGTGCTGGTTTGACAGCAGTTTGCCCTGCAACAAATCCTAGCATTAACTATTACATGAAAAAGAGTAATACTGATCTCCATTCAGTGACTCAGGGCTACTTTCAAAACCCATAGCCTTATTCACTATGACCTTTTAATCTCTCTGGTACTGGTAGCAGTTCTCAGGGCCTTGCTCTCAGAGTTTTTATTCAGAATGCCTGCACTGCACCACCTTATTGCTAACTAATAAACATGTTTTATTTTTCATAGTTTCAACATACATATGGTTTGCTTGGCACTCCATTTGCATAAAACTTATATCTTGTACTTGCACTGTTGTACCTGCAAGTGCTGAAATACATAAAGTAATACCAATCCCCAGGATTCTATTCCAACCACCTCAGCTTGCTAATTAGTGTACAACTGTATAATAGTAGAATTAATTTGTAAAGTCATATGATGACAGGACGTAGTTACAAGCTATAGCAGAAGCCATATACACTAGCTTTGCTATATGGTTATATGGTCATGAAGGGCCTCTAGAGTAGAGTTAAAGTCTTCTGTTTTCATTTGTAAAAAGGCATTTTGCATAGTACAAAAGCCTTTTTTACTATTAATAGATTGATTGGAAGTTTGTATTAGAAATATCTTGCTAAAATATTTAATTCTGTCCAGACCTGGGCATGAAAATAACACACTGTGAAGCTGACATTAGCTAGACCAGATACAGGTAACCTCCTGTTTAAGCAGCCACTGAAACAGGTTGCCTGTGTTTTTCTGCTTTCCCTAAAGCAGTCTGGTGAAGAAAACCTAAATTAAAAAATAAAAGTGGAGATAACAGGGCCTTCTGAACTTTGAATGCTCACAAATCCACTCGGGACTCAAATGTAATATTGGAGAGTTGGGTGAGCTCACAATTAAGTCTGATTACTAATCTTGCTTTCAAACTGTATAAATTAATGAACTGGCCTGGTCTTTTACACAAAAACACACTGGCATTTACCTTAAGGAACAAATTAATACTGCATGCCCTAAATTCTCTCATTTGAAAGCCCTGTAGGTATTCTGGAGATTTGACAGTAAGAAACATGGTAGCCTGTACTATCCAAAGCTGAAACAGTGTGCTCTACTTCTCACTGCTCAGCCTGCACCACTAAATTATGTGTAGAACAACTCCTACCAGCTTCAGTGTAACGCAGTCCAACTTTCTCCTCCTCATCCTTAGGCTTAGGTGGGGGCCACACTGCTTGAAGTCGCCCAGGAGTCCTGTCCTCACTGTCTGCTGGGGAGATGATCTCAGGCTGGGATTTAAAGAGAAGGGAAAGGGCAACAGATCCAAAGAGGAAAACAGTTCATTTTAGTGTGCATGTTTTAGCCACATTTAAAACTACATCTTGACGGAGAATAATTTAATTATGATCTTGCTGTTTTGTCATATCTGTTTTTAAAATAATAAAATTCCACAAGTCGATGGGGGAAAAAAAAAAGATTGAATATACTTTCATGAATTTGTTTAGCTTTAAAGCTAAACCAATTACATTTCAACCGGATATGCAATAATTCCAAATTAGGATTCATAAAGACTAAAGACTGAAACTAGCCTGAAAAAATGTCTCAGAAATTCTAACAGCTCTAAGAAAATGTAATACCATTTTAAACTTTAATTTGTACAATAAAATGCAGTTTGAGTGATACATACTGTACTCTTGTCAGTGCTAGGTGATTTGCTTAGAGATCTCTCGAAGATAGACTTAAGCAACTCTTTTTCATTCTTCCTTTTCCTCTTGACAGCCTCTACATCCACTGACCCTTCTGCAGGGTCCTTCTTAGGGGTCTTAGAACTCAAAAAACTTTTGAAGCCATCCAATGCAGTATCTGTGCTTTTACTGTTATAATTATGCATGCTGGTTTCTATATTGTTGTTTGATACCCCCTCCTCTGATGTTGGATACTCTGTGATGTCTTTTATTCCTGTTTTTAGTTGCTCCTCATCACGGTTGTCATCCAAATTTAGCAGTTGCCATGACCGCCCCTTAGGCTCAGATACATCTTTAGGTTCAGTCTTCTTTTTATGAATGGCAGTGTGGGAGGATGTCTGCTGCTTGACTTTAGCTTTGTGGACATGTTGTCTGAGGCTCAACAGTGCTCGGTCCGTGTCCCTTTGCTTGATCTCGGCCACAGTCTCTCTGTCCTCGCCCACGGCACCCTTCTTGAGCACTCGCAGTCCACTGAAGAGGGCTGGCAGCTGGAAGGGCTCCCTGGATGTGGATGAGGTGAGTGGTTTTGGGGAGGGGCTAGAGGAGGGGGTGGAGGATAATTTTGCTGTAGTCCTTTTTGTGCTAGACAGGGTCTGCATGTTTCCTTGCAAATCAGAAAAGATGGCACTTGGCACGGAGTCAAGTGGTGACTCTTCCTGGTTGGTTCCTGGCAGGTCCTTTGTTATGCTGCTCCCTGGCTGAGGAGCTGATTCTGGAGATATAGGGTCCATGGAATTGAGGGATTCCGAACCTGTAAGACTGGCTTCTTTAACCAAAAGAGCAGGAGATGTTTCAGATGTTCTCCATCCTCGTTCTTGATGAGAACTTAGATCCTTTAAAAGCAATGAGAAGTCTGAGGCATTTTCACCTGGCAGTGGTTCCGGTTCTGAAGCTGGAGATGGTGTCATTGGTGACACATATTCTGAAGAAGGTACATTAAGGGGCTCCTCAGAATCCCAGACTTTAGAATCCTCTTCTCTATGATCGCTGGTATCTTCAGGCACATCCAGCTGGGCGGGATCCTGGGCAGGTGAAATATCTGAGCTTATATCTATAGCTGTGTCATATCCACCACTTTGATCAGAACTCTCCCAAGTAATCATAGATGGACTCTCTTGCTTGGAATTGTCTGATATGTGAGGAGAGGAGTCTGGCTGGCTCTCAAGCCTTCTAGCAGACCTTGACCTCTTTGCAACAGAGATGTTTTTGAGAGAGCAATTCAAAGCACTTTTGGCTTTAAGGACAGGTAGTTTTAAGTCTGCCTTAGACATATTGCTCCCTGCATCATAATGGAACAGCTGATCTGAGTTATGATCCACAGTCTCTTCCTCTGTATGAAGTAGCAGGGATTTCTCACCTTGTTTCTTTTCCTTATTCTGTCCAAGTTTACATCCTCCATCTTCCTCTTCAGATTCTGTGTCACTGTAGGTCTCCACTCTGGTTACTTGCACCACCAGGTCGGGGTCTGCTATGGCAGGGGTGGAGGAGGAAAAAGGTCTTCTCCAACTGGGAAATGGAGAGTTCTGCAGAGCCTCCTCCTTGCAGGACTCAGTGTTCTGTAATTCAACTGTTACATCAAAAGTAGTGCTGATATAATCATCAGGCGCAGCTCCTGAAGAGTCTGTTTCAACAAAGTTAACACAGCTGTTATCAGTATCCTCATGGTCAGGAGGGTGGGGATATGTCTCTTCTTCAGACAATGTTTGGAATGACTTTAGTACTGCACTCTCCCCTGCTTGCCTCTTGGAGTCTTCTCTCAAAAATATAGTAGAGGAAACTATCTTACTGAAGAATGATCCAGTCAAATTTTCCCCCTGAGAGTCTGGATCAGTGACAATACTTTCCATGATCATAAATCATTTAACAGTTCTCTCCTAACACACTTAATATACAGCTCACCAGGTGAACCTAGCAAATCTCTCCTGTGGGTTTGGTCATGAAAAATCCAGTGTTTGGTCATGGAAATCCAGTGTTTACCCCTGCTCCTATCAGTCCGTACTCTCCTTTCATTTTGTTGACAAAACAAAAGCCTTTTGTGAAAGTAAATCTCCACTTTCCTCTAACCAGCTCTAGGAGCGCTTCGGTTATAGTTCCATAAAAGACCCTCTTATCTTGTTCTTTGTGGCAAGAAAAGCTGTACTCTTCTCAAATCAAAAACATTTAATCTTTTCCACAATGAGATTTTGGCTTGTCTGGCAAAAAAAGGTTATTCAAGTACTGTAAAGTGTGGTGAGATTCAGCTGCCAAACCTGGCTACGTCAACCATTTTGAGATAAAAACATGCTAGTTTTAATAAAAAGTTCAAAGATGTTCAGTAAAACAGTACAAAAAACACAGTAAAGGGGAACCTCACTCCACTTTTGAATAGAATCATGCAGGTTAGTTCAAAAATGTCCCCACCGTTGTCTTCAGTGGTTATAGAGGTTAGTGTAACTTCCTGTCCTGTTCCTTCCCGTTCCTTGAGAATGTGTAGCGTCTGTGTGAGCGTCCGCCACAGAAAGTCACCCAGGCAGGATGTGGAGTGTGTCACACTGCTTTACCTATGCTCCTGTTCCTTGCCCTCTTGCTTTCGCTTGCCTACTCCCGGGGGCGGACCTTTAGCAGCAGGTGTCCTATTACTTCAGCTTATTTCCTCATAATGGCGTCAGGAAGAACCGCCCTTTCTCTCTCTCTTTTTCTGTCTCTGTGTCACTGCCTCTCTCTCTCTTACTTATTCACTCCTTTGTTGTTAATCTTCTCAGTGGTCAGGTGGAGGGGGTGGTGCTGCTACACTCCATGCATTCCACTGGCTGTAAGCTCCCCTTAAGTCATCCAGGCCAAGCATTTCCAAAGTGCCACAGCAACAGTTAGCAATCAGCCAGCATGTTAGTCAAAGCCAACGTATGCTTCTGCACAGGAGTCTATGTTCATCTAGCTATGTGAAAGAAACAAGTATACAAAGAAGCAAAGGAATCCTTCTTCCAGGGCTTAGAATTTAGTTCCAACATTACTTAAACAAACTATTTTACTGTGCATCTCCATCTCTTTCTCTCTCTCTCTCTCTCTCTCTCTCTCTCTCTCTCTCTCTCTCTCTCTCTCTCTCTCTCTCACCACTTTATTCAATAAATTAACCTTAAAATAGTATTTATTTCAAGGTTACTTATGAGCATGTATGTATAATTCAACCACATTCCTTCGGAGACCTCAAGAACGTGTGGTTGTCAAAATGATTTAGCAAAGCTATATTTAAGGCTGGTGAATTGTATTACATATTTTAAAATGTTGCCTGTTGAGATCTTCAGGAATTCATAGCAGATGGGAGGACCAGGGCATAATAAAAAAAAAAAATTAATTAAAAAAGCAGTGTATCAAATAAAAAATATATGTGAAATAAAAGTCTATTGTCATTTACATGCTAGTGATATATGTATAACATCATCATAGTGGTTGTAATGTACACTGAGTAATCCTTTATTAGGTACACCCACTATATAGCTGTACCTAATGGGTACACGTATGTATTTTACAGTCAATTATAAGATGTAACCCAGCATTGTTGGCACCATTATTCACATTACACAGTGAACACAGGGTACAGAACTCCACTACCCTGTGTTCACTGTGTCCAGGTATGACTAGTGTTTTCATCTTTTCCCTTTACCGTCATCTTTTAAAATACATTTATACTGTAATTGCACTTTAAATACTACTAATAACTGTTAAAATATTATGAATACAGCATAAACTGACCTGCCTATTTGCACTTATATATACATACCCTAACTTTTCCAATTTTACAGATCATTTGTGAAAGAGGTCACTGAAAACATGGCTCAGTGGCAAAGAGAATGAGACAAGTTCTCATCAGTAAACTACCAGAATACACAGGAAAAATAACTGTTAAACTGTAGGTTCAGCTAGAGAATAAATGTAGCTAATAAAGTGATTGTTCAGTGTATTTCTAATATCATAACACTAATAGGTAATAGAGAAAAGGCTTATGCAACACATAGACAAGTCCTGGGCTTATTTTGACATGATGTGGAGGTTAAGCAAAAGTAATCCTCAGGGCAGACCCATCCACTGCTCTTTTGTACTGTCTTGGGACAGTGCACCTGACATCTAGATATACCCCACCTAGGCATCATTTGTGATGTTCATTCCATTTGTAAAGGTTATGCTTATTCATAGTTTCTCAGATTACTGACAAAAATAGCATTAATAAGCTATGCAAAGTGAAACAAAATCATTAAATCTTTCAACAGAAACAAATAAAATGCCTAGCAATCTTTTCTGTGGAATAAAGTTAAGGATGAATGTTGTCATAGACATTTTGTCTGCTATACCTACCACATCTGAACTGTGTTTCAGTGATCAGTGCAAAGCAGTATTATCTTGTTATCCTGTTTTGACTGCATTAAATAATGTGTGCGTGTGTGTGTGTGTGTGTGTGTGTGTGTGTGTGTGTGTATGTGTGTGTGTGTGTGTGCTAGAGAAAGAGAGAGAGAGAGAGCGCACAAGAAAGAGATAGAGACAAAATAAAGAACAGTTAAATCATGGTGTGTCCAGTTGGTGCAAACTAAGAAAACTGGTTTTATGTAGAACTACATACCAACCAGTGTGTGGCTACTGCAGGTGAACAGCATAGCAACCAGTTTGTGGATACTGCAGCTGACCAGCAACAAATTCCCTTATTTTTCTAATTCAGCTCTCAGAACTGTTGGTTAGATGCTTTATGGAAACCTTATGCAGCTACTCTCATTCTGAAAACAGACTTGGTGTTGTTGCCCCACCCAGGGCTACTTGAACTGTATGTATGGGCCTGAGAATTTGGGTGTGATCTCTACACCCAAAGGAAGTATGATTTTGTTCTACCGGTTTGTGAACATTTGCATTGAAAGGCGTCCACTGACAATCTGGAATACCTTCTTGTCTTGTCATTATAGTTTAGTTCTATATGATATACAACATGAAAATTTTAATAGATAAATCTGACTTAATCTGGGTATATTATTTTTGGATATTGGCTACTTCAAAAAAAGTATTCTCTTATATTACAAAGATTTATAGTGGGATCCAGACTCTCATCCCACAGTCTTGTAAATGCAAATGTTTCATATTAGTTTCACTGAGGTTCTTCTTACAATTTATTTTATATAATGACTAATAAGTGTAAAGTTAGGATGTTAAGCATAGCAACTTGGTAATGTGTTTAGAACTCAGTTCTCAAATGAATAACGACTGTGTGTGTGTGTGTGTGTGTGTGTGTGTGTGTGTGTGTGTGTGTGTGTGTGTGTGTGTGTGTGCGTGCGTGTGTGTGTGTGTGTGTGTGTGTGTGTCAGTGAGTGAATCTTTTATGAAATGTATAATATCAGTGTACATAAAGGTGTACTATGGCATGGTGGTGTGTTAAAAATATAGCTACTGTATCTAGACCCACTAAAAATGCATACTGCTAAATTTGAGGCTCTTGTGTGTTTGTGTATTACAGTGACTGTTTATACTTGCATGCTATTTCCTTTCTTCTATAATTATATTCTCTTTCTTCTATTCTTTGCACTATTCTAAGAAAGGCACAAATCTGCTGCCCTTACCGTGAGCTCAGATTTTGAGAGGTATGGCGTGTCTCCAATGATATCATCCTCTGGCGGTGTGATCCTCAGGATGTCAAGGCGGTCAGGCCTGGCGACTTGACATTGAGGCTCATGGGAAATGGAATCATCACCATCTAACAACCAGATCTCATCTTGCCTCAAGAAACGGTCATCTACAGAGAAAAGAAATAGAGCACTCCATCTGGGAAACTACTCTTAATTCAGCATTACTTCTGTGATCTTTCTTTTTTCTTATATATATATATATATATATATATATATATATATATATATATATATATATATATATATAGACACACACACACACACACACACACACACACACATACTTTTTCATGTCGAGCTGTTGAACAAATTTCCATGTTTTTATTATTAAATGTTTATTTTATTTAAATGTATCACATTTACCTCAGACTGCAGTACATCATACTTGCACTAATGCCACTTACCACATGTTGTAATGAGGAATTTTGATTCCTCATTAGGCTACTTGCATTTTATAATAAAATGAATATAAAAATCATGCAGTCATTATTGTAATGTGTAAAGTTTCTAATGAGGGCAATCATGATGGGTTTTTTTTGGAAATCCAGGTCTAGAAGTTTACACTCGACCTTACACTCAACATCAACTTTAAATGGATCTGACCATATTTGTACAGGAGGGATGCAGCATTGTCTGCTGAGAGGGTCACAGCATCAGGCCTCCAGTGAAGCTATGCAGCAGGTCATGTGTGGCCTAGCACCGCCAAGGCCATCCATGATGTCGCTCTTCTGCACCATACATCGTGACCCATCTGAAGGATTACTCATGACATGCAGCGCACGCATCACATGCAGCGCACGCATCACATGCAGCGCACACATCACACGCAGTGCACGCATCACATGGCATAATTGATCCACTGATCTCGAGCACAGGGGCATACTCCAGTCCACCAAGCTGTCATTCTTCTGTGCTTAGAGCGTATTTTTAAAAAAGCCACCCCCCACCCCCACTCCACACACACAATTGACACAAGTGTAAGGACACCTACAGCTGTATGAACACAGTAGATCCATGTATAATATTTCAGTGACGTGTTGTGCTCTGGTGTGGACCCCGGAGGCAGCAGCAGCAGGGGGTTTAATGCTCCACACTGGCTGTGTGCTTTAAGGATATAGGAACACATATGTGTTCTTTCTGCACGTCCCCCTCCTCCTCCCTGTGTGAGCACACGGTGCATCACATGACCACTCAAATGAGACTCACAGGCAGCACACTGTGCAACTCTGGTACACAGAGCTATACCACTATTACACTCTAGAAAATTCATCATATTCACTTCATATAGCTCAACCTTTTAAAATTATTTGGCAATAAATTGTTGATTCATTGTACACTGACTCATGCAGCATAGCTTATTCAACAATATTTGAGTGAAAAATGTGTGTGTGTGTGTGTGTGTGTGTGTGTGTGTGTGTGTGTGTGTGTGTGTGTGTGTGTGTGTGTGTGTGTGTGTGTGTGTACGTGTAATTATTTGTATGTAGCTTTATTTGTAGCATTTGAATTGTTATTATTTGAATTATTTTGAATTATATGTTCCCTGTAAGTGTTTTAAAAACATCCTGGAAGGACTCATACTATAGGCTGCAAATACAAATGTGCAAACACCTTCAGTTCTACATGCCTGCATTATACCAGTGTCAGATGAAAAGCAGTTAACCATAATTAAGGAGGCCATGGACAGATGGAGAAGCCTTGTCTGGATTAATAATGTTTCATTATGATAATGCATCTCTGGCCCAGGCTTACTAGACCTCAAGTTGCTGACTGTACTCTGGGCACAGTTCCAAATGCAAAGCCCTAGGATAGTCCACTCTCCACTCTGCAGAAACGTCCTGACAAACAACAGCACTTCACACAAACAGTTCAAACCGCCACTTCAACCTCTAACACAATTTAAAAGCAGCATGTCAGTCCATACAGTGCAACCATATGTACATTACTGCAAAGTTTAATTTGTACATAAGACATTCAACACAAAACCCTCTCACATGAGAAGATGTAATGAAACAAGCGGTAATTTTGCTATATTTATCCCCAGTATATACTGTAAAACACACCCTCTAGAGACGTTAGAGGAGGTGAAACAGTGCTACCTTCTGGAATCTAAGAGAGATGCTTACTTAGGTATCAGTGACTGGTGCTGTACTTGAAAGCTATTTTGCATGTAAAAATCAGAGATCTCCAAACCCCTGTGAGACAATACAGAGATTGCCACTGGTGGTCATTTTATTAAGGTGAATGAACAGAACTAACCAATACATGTATGCCTATGTGCACAACAAAAGCAGACAAAAACCAATTCACATTAAGCAAGACTGACCTAACGTAATACAAAATCAGTATGCTGATTATAAAGACTGCTACATTTCAGTTCATGGAGTGAACATTAGGAGTGTAAAAATGCTTTCCCAGAATGTCAGTGCACGCTTTGTTCATTTCTCCAGTCTAATCAGCATGTGGCATTTGAAGAAAACAAGAAGGGTCCTGCAGCTGAGATTAGAGCCACTGTGGACATGTCCTGCCTGAATTTGAATCGTAAATCATAGGCTTACAGATTTTCATAGGAATAGATTTCCATTCTTATCTGAGTCACATGAGGGCTAGTTCACAGTCAGCTTTGGCTGCAGAGGGCCTAGTGAAGGCACTAAGAACTTCCATGTAGTTACCGACTGTACTGGAATACTTTGATGAAACTTGCCTGTAATCTTGAATCTCTCTGAAAATTGTCTTCTATTTTTTAAATTTAAATAACTAAATCACCTGATGACTGTGAGTGGCAGAGTGCCTCATTGTGGCTGTTGACTTTCACTGCTTTTCATCACCACATTAGCATGTTAGCAGAATTCATAGCTTAGATCGAATTTTTGTAAACAATAAAGAATTCTTTTATTCTATTGGCCCAATATACTCCCAGAAATCTCAGATTATTTTGAGTTGTTTGGATTCCAGTGTCAGACTTCATGGCATTCAAGAATAGGCATGTCATCAAAAGCAGCACTTAGTAAACAGCAGCCAGCAAGTAAGCTAATGGTTGTTTTCCAGAACCTCCTCTTTACCTAGGTTCTTGCACAGTAGATGTACATTATTGACACAGATCACCCTGTACTGAGTAATGTCCACCCATTTAGATGCAGTAAAGCTCAGACATATACTTCTTGTAAATTTAAAGTTGTATTCCACTCTTAATACCTAGAACTAATACCCAATCTTCAGTCTGAACACAAAGGTCTGAGGAAAACGTAGTTTTGGTAAACTCTGTGGTCCTGTTGCTTTTAAGATAATGACAGGGTACTATTAGAGTGATCTTAAGATACATTTTGAGGCATGCACGTGCACACACACACACACACACACACACACACACACACACACACACACACACACACACACACACACACACACACACACACACACACACAGAGCGAGAGAGAGAGAGAGAGAGAGAGAGAGAGAGAGAGAGAGAGAGAGAGAGAGAGAGAGAGAGAGATCAGTAGTACGAGGGAAAGGATTTCAGGTAGTTATCTAACTTCAGGATGCAGACCCAGTCATGGATAATTAGCTCAGTTTCTTAAAAGCAGCATTTTGTTTAAAGGCAAGCATCAAGATTCCTTTCCTCTATGCATGCTCTCCTTCACTCTGTTTTTAGCAACGTGCAGCCTGAGTGTTTGTACCCACCTGCATGGAAATGCCACATGGCTGCACTGGTGTGCATTACTTTTTGTCTGAGTGGCATGTTCTACATTGACCTCAGCCTCAGAAAATATCTCACCCTCCCTACATGGCAACTCATATCAAATACTGTGCGTTCAATCTTGCACCCTACAGGAGAAACCAAATACATTAGTTGGACCTTTTAGTCTTCCTGCAAAGCTTTATTCTGGCAATAGCAATATTCTAACACAGGTGTTTCAGTAACAATGACTGCACCCTTTTTTGGGGGTGGGGGGGGGGGGGAATTCATATTCAGTTATCAGAATGGTGTTGATGGACAAGCATGTAAACTTACATGAAGTAAATCAGACAGTGTGAACACAATAGCTGTCTCTGTGTGTATATGAGTGTGTGTGTATATATATATAGCAGTGTGTGTATGTGAGAGTGTTCAGGGTTATCAGGATAATTCTTACATTATGTCATATGCTGGGAATGTGAGCAATTTGTGTCCCTGACTGGCAGGTGTTGGGACAACTTATTCTGTTTTTGCTGATGTCAACTATCAGTATTGACATTAAGCTCATTATCAAACACATGAGCTGGTGTAGTATCAGACTCTGTCACTCCAAATGGCTCAGCCACTGTAGCAATAACACACCAACAACAGCTTAGGTCAGATGTCCAGTGTGGTTTGGATACCCTGAGACCAAAAACACTATATGATGAAAAGTGTCTATGATAAAAGGTTCATTTCCATACACACTTAATTATACACTCATTCACAGAGTCACTGTGAAAGGCATACCAAAATACACTGTACATTTATATGTATGTCATGAATTGGTAGCAAAAATGTCTGTGTAATCATTACGTTTATAGTGCACCAAGCTTGACTTAAAGCAAACAGCAGCATTGCATACTATCAGCGATGACTCTCCTGAGTTCCTCCTGCTTTTTCATTGTCCTAATACACTTATGAGTTTAGAGCGCAATCCTTTTTGTGAGCTTCACCTGTAAGACATTACTTTCAATTAAATGAGATTTTCAAAGACATGTAGCATGCTGCTAAGCCTGTATTAGGGTTCACACAGCGAGAAAGATCCTTTGTGTCCTGATGTGGGGAAAAAAAATGATGGAGGACAGCCAGTATAATCTCAGCCAAAACTTAAGCCCACAGTTGAAAAACAAATGTGTTCAATCTGACTAATCTACAGTATTAAAATATAGAAGCAAACAGTGATGGCATGAGCAAGCCACTGTAAGCACACAGATTAGGGTGTTTGTTCACCACTCATGGTAACATGGTGCCTCTGTCACTTTGATGACTTTTGCACTGTAACTCATGTGCCGGGCCACTTCCCAGAAGGTCCGGCAGCGTGTTGCCAGCTGTCCTTCCTCTTCCTCTGGCTGGGTGTGCCTCCGGCAGACACAAGCAGCCTGCAGGGAGCAGAAAGGGTGAGCGCGTTGCTGGCTCAGATGGAGCTACAACACAGCACAGCGCAACACTCGCTAGTCCTCCTCACGTGGCGAGTACAGCCGCAGAAAAAAGAAAAAAGCCAGCTAAAAACGAGCAGAGTCACTTATCCTCTACTGAACTGGCAAACATTTGCTGTGAAATGCACCAATCTGACTTCTTTATTTTTAGAGAAAAAAACAAAACAAAGAAAAGATAAAACAAAGAAATCTATTACTCCATAGTTGGTTGATTTTACTGTATTTCTCTATATTGAATTTAGTGATAAAGGCTACATTTACCAGAGTGAATCAGTGAAAACTGAAGTGTCGATGGTAAATCTGCAGCTGCATCTCATGCAGGACCTCAAAAAAGGAACTTGCCTGAAAGACTGTGTGACCTATTCAGAAAAATTACACATAAGGCGTAATTATGGGTAATCGATGGGAGCTATTCTGGATTCGTCATACCACACTGAGAGAGAAAAGCGTCCTCTTTAGCCCCATGGATCAGAATCAGTTTCATTAAGGGAAAAGAATTGGACCTTGTCTGGGTTTTTCACATGAACTCAGAACAGAATGCGTAGTGTTCTCTACATTTCTTGCTGTCTGCCAGGACAGAAAAAACAGAACCTTGGCAAATGGCTCTCTCAGGAGTAATCCATTTCATATGACCCGGACTGATTCATTTATATCATTAAGGTATTCCTGAGATCCACTCTCTGAGCTGGAGGACATGGGGATTGTGGAGAGACTGCTTTCGGACTGTTTATGACGCGATGAGTCCCTTCCACAGATTAGAGTTTATGCTTGCATGGATAGTACATTTCAATTGATCTCAAACCAATGTATTCCACACTTTTGGATCCCATATCATACCATACTACACAAGGCAATACATATATCAAGTGTAGTTAAATGAGGTTTTACAGAGATAAATATATATATATGAGAATAACCAGTATCTGGTTGCAGTATTTGGTTTGGTGTTGGTTTAATGTTGACTTTGCACCACTTTAAGAACTGTGAACTACTTGCACCCACTTGGGGAACTGTGAAGGGCAGGTGGAAATCTTGTCAACATTGTTCTTGTTGTGCTATTTTTCCTTTACATTTGCCCTGATAACATTTCACGAGTAATCAATTATTGAAAGAAGTATCTCATCACTAGAGATGCTATAACAACTTTGATTTTTCACATGATCCAAATGTCCACATCTGAAGGAGAGGGCTTTTTATAACTAAGGCATGCTGTACAGAATACACGTGCAATGCAGTTGCTCATTTTGCTACTCAAAGTGCATATGTCTTACATTGTGAAGGCAGTACCAGAAGCTGTATGAACAGAAAAGTAAATTATATACATATAAATCTGAAGCAGATTCCAGGTGAGTATACTGCAGTGTACTGTAGTAAGAAATGTAGATATATTCAAAATTGTAGTGAAGTACACAAAATTATTCTGAATTAGTAGTAGGAGAAACCAGTTTGTATATGAAAAAGTAGATGTTTAAAAAAAAAAAATGAAAAAAAAAATCTAACATTTTCATATACAGACTGGTTCCTCCTACTATCAGTTCAGAAGCACTTTGCTTGCATAGCTGATGAAGAATTTCTGTCTGAAACATCCTGTTTCTCTGGAAACTTTGTACTTGTGATGGATGGCAGGAGTAGTTATCTGTACAAGATCATTACAGACTGATAGTTAAGTGGGGAATATATCTAAAAATCTATACAAACTGTATAATTTGCAATATATAAATGTAATTAATTGATCTTGTTAAATGAATGAATTGATCTTTGACATATACATTCCAGGAAGCTTTGTTGATAATACATTTGTTACTGTGTGAGTCTAATATGATCATGACCTAATGGCTTTAGCCAAAAACAGAGACCTGACCTTTACATGATATTCCCTGTCTAACCAGACAGCCCCTCAGAAGAACCAAAATAGGCACTGCCATGAATATGAATCTATGATCAAATTAGCAGGTGAGTTGGAAATTAGACAGGACAGCTTGGAGTGGGTTGGCAGCATCCCCCAACAAAGGAGCTGTAAGGTACAATGTCTGATAGTTCATGAGCAAATCACATAATCCACTGATTTGAGGTCTGTGATGTTTACAATGGATTTACTGATAAGACTAAACATAAATGTAATGTACATTTTTTCTTCCTTACTGATGCTGTCCCTAATACCCATGAGACAAAGTTATTTTTCTGTTCAAGCAGCACAGAACCTTAATCCTCATTTCTAAGTAATTCCCATGAAGCAGCCAGTCTGGATACTTAAAAACAAGGCAACATTCCTTTAATTCAACAGGATGTAGATCCAGAGGTGTACAGCAAACTGGCAGTCCACCAGTTGACATTATGGGAGCAGCGCAAATCTTTGAAACAAAGGCTGATCAAGTCACTTTGATCTATGAGCGCAGGGTGGGGTAGCATGTTGGGGGCACTCAGCCTACAATACGAACTCTCCCACTCACATATGTAAATATATGCACACGATTGCTTGCAAAATATTTCAAAATAGGTCATGAAAGGAGAGACCTAAATTAAGGGGTTTTTTTTGCAACAGACAGAAAAATATTCTATTAACCTTATGCCAAAACTGAAGACTACAAAAATATTTGTTACAATTCATAACTTATATATCCCCAGATCTACCTGCTGGCTATTATTGGACCCATGCAGTAAGTGTTTTAATCAAATTAATGTGGGTAATCCAGCTTTCCTAGAAAACATGTTCAGCTTTGGGATACATAGAAAATGTCACCTTTCACTCACCTGTAGCTGTAGAAGCAGCTGTGCTGGTAGTGTTCCATCTGGAGTTCCCAGCTACCTCTCGGCTGAGGTTCAGATCCAGCCTTGCAATAGTTCTACAGTTGCCATTTTGATCTATAACCTCTGATGTGACTTCAGGCTGGTCCCCTTGTTCTGCCCATGGATGAGCTGCTTCATGGGACCACCTATCTCCATTCTTGTCATTGCTCCCGTTTTCTCCAGGCAGTAGTTCAATGCGGTGGTTGAGTTGGGGACTTGACAGCTTGGAGGGTAGTGGTGACAGGACAGGGGACATGCTCTGGAGATTGTTGGTTGGTGGGTAGGACACACTGAAAACCTCAGAAAGGGAGGGGGATGTGGGGCTTTTGGTCCAGGATCTTAAGTTGGAGGATCTAGGCTGAGCTTGAACACAGAGTGAGATTGGAAGCCTTATTGCCTCAGAAGATCTATTCTGGACTTTTGACTCCCACTTGTTCCCCTGAGTAGAGTTTTCATTTATGGCCGTCACCTCTTCTTGACTCTTCTTGATGCTTTGGCAAGGACGCTGACCTAAGATGGAATTTTTATTACAGGTATGAGGCACAATATTAACAGCACAAAAGGAAGCCCCTTTGGCACACAGCGTGGAATTGTGGTCCAGTGCATCCTTTGTCATCACTTTAACTATCAGGTCCCTTCTGTTGATTTCATCAAACTGCTGAGTGGTGGTCTTACCTCCAGGCATCTCTCTCAAATTCTCATTTACAGTAAAGCTGCTTTCTCTGCTGGGTCGTATGTTATTCTCCCTGCTCATTTGCTCCTGTTGGATATGGTCAAAGGACTCTTCCATGAAAGCATAAGATGGAGCTCCATAACCCAGGCAGAGTGGGTCCTCAAACTCAGCCAACTCAGGGCAGAGATCCAGTTCTGACCCAAATAAATGTGAGTCCTCTCTGATGTCCCAACCTTCTTGAGTGGTGTGGAATGGTACTTCCATTGGCAGAAAAGGCTTGCTGTTGTTAGCCCAGGGATCTGAGCTGGAGGTATCTGGGGCAAGAACAGAGACTGGATTTACATCCACCTTTTGGGGTCCAGCTGCCTCCAAATGAGTTTGCCAAAATCCCGAAGCTGTTGTGCTTTCCACTTTCTTCATTTTACCCTGAAAGAACTCCTCAGCACTGTCAATTTTCTTTCCACCCTCTTTCTTCAACTTTCTGACCTGGAATGCCACTGTCTTATGCTCTGGGGACAGTGACAGGGCATGCTGAGGATCACTGCTGCTAAGACCATGTGTTAGATGTCCCTCAATTCCTTCAGGCTGACCCTGGAGCTTGCCATCCTGGTTGCCCATTCTGATCCTGGCTGCACAGTCGCTGCACAGAGACAGCAGATCCGTCAGCAGCTGCCAATGTTCTGCAGATAGCCAGGGAAGCTTAGCTAAAGCACCCTTTGTCACGCCACAGGCCTGTAAGAAGTCGCCTGCTGGCCTGTAAGACTGGCTTCTTTGTTTGGCCCAAGCTAGACTTTCACCCATATGATCATGCTGATTAGTGTACAGGGGTTGGTGGTCACGAGGTGAGCTTGTCCAGCCTCGAGCCCTCTCAGTGGGGAAGTACAGGCTGATGTGGCTGGACTCTTCGATGGGTTTGTACAGACAAAGTACTGTGTGTGTGCCCTCCATTATAGGAGCCATTTAATTAATTGCACACGCATCAAATGGACAAGCTATCCCAAGATTCCTGGCTTTTGTGGTGGAACACTTGTGAAAGAACCGAGTGTTTTAAAAGGTTTTCATCACCTGGGTGATCAATGGTCTGTAAAAGATAAGGGGGCATTGCATATGATCATAAAGCAGTTCAAGAACTGCAGCAGGGGAATAAAAAGAACATTTTATAAAATGTCTGACAATGCAACATTTCATTAGCACAAGTGGAAATTCAGTTTACTTCTGTCAAATCAGAATGAAATGTCTCAGGTTACACAGAAATGCAGAATATTTCAGATGACCACTTAATAATTTCAGCATATGAATTTAAACTTATTGCATGATGACTACTGGCAAATATTTTCTGAATTCTTTCTTATAAACATGTTGAGTGATATAGTAAGGAATGGAATACAAATTAGAATACAAAACAAAGATAAAACACTATTATGCAATATCAGGCTTCTACAGCCAACTGCCTGAAAGAGCATTTCCTGGAACACTGTCAAAAAGAGATTATAATAAAAGAAATCATATGAACTGTGGCCAGGACAAAACAGAGTATAAATATATTTTTAAAAATGTGTGTACAAAATACAAAATTAAATAAACCATAGTTTACTGAACCATAAGTAACCGTAGTTAATATATAACTATATATATATATATAATATATAACTATATATATATAACTATATATATATAACTATATATATATAACTATATATATATATATATATAACTATATATATATATATATATAACTATATATATATATATATATATATATATATATATATATATATATATATATATATATATATATATATATATATATAAAAAAACTGGGACCAAGACAATCCAAGATTCACCACAGATCATAGTCTCACTGAGTTCATTTACAGTTATTGAGAACTTATATTTGCATCAATGAGTCGCTGCTATTCGTGTGGTTACTTTAGCCACCAACGACAGCTTGTTCACAATGAAAAAACATAACTAGTAAATAGTTATTCCAGCAACCCTGTATCACAGCTGTGAGGAAATAGCGTGTTATTAAGTTGTGTGTTCTCTTGTTGTGCCTCAACAAATAGAGCTACAACCTGCATGCATCCCGTTCCGCAGTATCTAAATGTTACGTAACAACTACAAAATCAACAATCAGGTATTTAAAGTGCAGAGAGTGAGTCACGCGCTTACCATTTTCGCTTGCATGACGGATATGCTTCGCTCTCCCTAAAACAAACCAGCGCTCAGCTCTGTCTTTTGGAGGACAGCGCTCTCACCTTGTGTCTGACAGATGCTTGCACCTATTAGAAAGGGCAGCGTTCCGTTCTGCTGCTGTGATTGGTTGTCCGCAGCTGTGTAGGGGCCTACTTGAATTGTGTCATGCCTCAAGAGTAGGAGCGTTGCGGGCATCTGCGGATTTTCAGGTGCAGATGAGATCAAGAAGCAGGGAGGTCCACGTCCATACGCGCTATAGCCGAAAACTTAAAGGGCACCAACAGCGAATGTGGTCGCGTCGTAGATTACATATTGATAGGGCTGGTTAAACCAAGCAATCGAAAAAAGTAAACCTTTTTGTATTTAGCATACGAATGATAGCTTGATTGCTCTTAAATGGATACGTTCAGCAGTTGCCCCTGAAGCGCTCACTTAACGCGAAGGTGATAATACACTTGTAGACGGTGAAATTCCCGTAGGGAAAACAACCACTTTTAAATCAGCCGCTCTTAAATAGACATGTTCTGATTAGTATCCCAAAACTACTCTGTGTAATACACAGAGGGTATTGCTTTTGTGATTGCGGATGTACAAGAAAATGAGTAGTTCAAAAACAAGTAACATAACAAAAGTGACTGTAATCTATAAATGTTACTTGGATGGATGCACAAGTGTCATGTACATACTACATAACATAGTTTAGTCGGTTATTATGTTATTGCTATCACACTGTGCTAAATGGTGCTGTTACACACATCAACATATCTAAGACATATGAACATGACTGTCCCAGTTACTTATAGAATTTAGCTGACACTTTTACTTAAAGCAAGTTACAGTTACAACTGAACACAACTCAAGCAATTGAGGGTTAAGGACATTGCTCAGGGGTCCAACAAAGACACCCTGGCAAGGGTGGGGCTTGAACAGGCAACCTTCTGGTCACTAGTTGAGTACCTTAACCACTGAGTTACACTGCCTGAAAAGCATTAAAATGATTTGACATTAGACATTAGAACCAAATTATATTTTAGTATCAATTTTCACCCATGTAACACATATTATGAAGCACAAGGTAGTGATGTAACAGAACACTGAAACTCAGGTGCATTGATTATAAAGGTAATTACATGATTCTGTTGGTCCAATGCACATACATTGATGCATATTGTTAAAAAAGATTTTGGAGTTTGATGATAACAATGCAGTTTGGTAAGCAGAGCTAAATAAATATTTAGCATATATTTGATCATGGCATTTATTTATACTCATAGTATATTTATACTCATGGTACTTTATTTCTACTGAGAAGAATCTTACTGTAAAAACAGTGGAAATGTCACAAAATACTGAATCATTGCTTTAAAAATCGTATGTTGCTTAAGGCTGTTAGTTAATATGGGGACAAGAAAACATTTTTGCTGTTTTTTGAGGGTGCAGTGTTTGGACCAGAGGATCACAGCAGAATGGAGCAACTGCCCATTTTCATTGGTAAATGCTCTAGGACTGTAACAGCTGGCTTCAAGGCCATTGTGTGTTCTGCATTATTGATGAAAGGAAGTCGCTTACCTTGGCATCATTCAGTGTGCTCTAATGCCACATGATGTCCATCAGATGCAGCAACTGACCTCAGTTTTTGGAACTATAGCAAATAGCACATGCTCATTGCTGGATTGGAAAGGTGCTGCTGTACTGCAACTTACAATACTTACTATACTGTACTTGCTATACTCTAACGTGCATCTCATTAGTGATTAATGATGAATGAAAAATGTTAGTGCTACAATTAGACAATCTCACGGAAGCGACTTGCCAAATCAGGTATTTTGTCTGTTTATATGTTCTGACCAACTATTAGTTTGTGTAACAGAATGGGTATTAGAATGTAAAAGATTTAATTACATGTCTTTAGTTTTCAAGGTAAAAGATCAAACGTGTGTGGACGTGTCATCTAAAACAGATACGATTGACCATTGAAATTCATCATTGCTTTGAGGTTAGGGCAGTAGAGGGCAGCAGATAACCACGGACATTCACTTACTACCTCATCATGTAGGTCTGGTTCAGGCAGAAATCGGATTTAAAAAAGAACCTAAAAATATCAGATTATGAGATAACGTTACACTTGCCAGTGCAGAAATACTGATGCAAATACACTGATAGACTATCAACTAACAAACTTGAAAAATATTTGATTACAAAAGAACAATCTTTATAAAAAGGATTATAAACAAATTATCAAACAAAAGTTCTCTCACTGTAATCCTGTTGAAAGTTTAATGGATTTGTTTAAATAACCAAAAGTTGTTTTTTTTCCAATCTGAACTCTTTAACATCCACTGTGATTTAATTTAAACACATTATTTTTTAAAACATCTTTATCTTATGAAAACTGCAGTTGATTTTATAACCACAGCTAGCCTATCGAATGTTTTGTATTTTTATACAATGTATTTTTAAACAACATTCTTACGTCTTCGAGTTCAGAATTAAGTCGCATATAAATAATGTACTGCATACTGCATATACTGTAGCGATGAACTTTGTTTCATTCGTTTGTTATGATCTATGTAGGGACGCCTGTGCGGAGACGACTGCGGCCATCTCTCTCCTGGTATACATTAGGGACCTACATAGCGCATACATTGCACATACATAGAATGCTGCATTACTGTACTATTCCGGCTAAAGCTCTGTGCACGTGTAAAAAGGTTTACCAGCATTTAACATTTAGGATTTCCGTCTAAGTAAGCAGCTCTTAAAATGTGAGAAAGGCAGGTTTTAGATAGATCTTTGCTGATGTATGATATGATTAATCGTGATATCATGATTGCAAGAAGCCCAATAGAAAGAAGCGCCAATGAAGCTGTTATGACAAGGATGCTATTGTTTTAACAGCAAGACCTTTGCATTTCAGAAATATAATCTAAATACACAGAGGCATCTATATAGGCTAAAGGAGTGAAAGGGGGACAAACATTTTTAATCGCCTATTGCATGAGTCAATAGTACAGTTAAACATAACAGTGAATCTATTTGTAGCCCATTCATGTGTCACGACCGGTGCCTTTAAGCTTTATTTGAAACAACACGCTTTAACATGTGCATTAATAAACGACAATGGTGACGTCAAAGACAAGACCCCAATGCCGTATTTTGACTGCAAGACCGCGTTTGAGCGGAACACAGCTTCGATTAGTTTCCCACTCGCTACGACACGTCTTGGAGTGCCGATGCGCACTCTCTGCGCCGGGAACAGCACCGCTGGCGCCTTGTACTGAGCGGACTTGAGTGACAGGCTGCAGCGTACCTGGGCTCCTCAGGCTCCCCTGTATGGCTGTGGATTAGCTATATGCTAATAACGACAGGAGTGAGGAGCGGCGGCGAGGAGCTGCGAGCCCACAGCGGAGGCTAACAAAGTCTGAGCAGGCTCCAGAATGGCCATGGCTGAAGGCGAAGGGGAAGATGAGATACAGTTCTTACGGACAGTAAGTAGCTTGGGCTCATTTTTGTCTCGTGCTCTGAGGTCTCGGAAAGTGTGTCTTTGTGTCTTATCCCCTACAAGCACCATCGTCGCGTGCCCACTGACACAAAATACCCACATGAGATCGAGAGAAATGCGGTTCATTTTCTTATTTTGTGATGCCGTATCTGTTGATTTTGGGGGATAAAAGCCGTCGTCACTTTTCATATTGATTCATACAGGTCCAGATTTCACCGTGTTTTATTAGGCTGTAAGAAGGTTTCTGTTCTCAGTTCTCGCTGACAGATGTAGGGTCTCATCAAGGTTGATATTTTTTTGCGCATCGCATAAGGCAATGTTGTAGAACGGAACTTCTGTTTCGCTATATGGTTGAACTGCTGCCACTGGTGAATCTCGATATAAGGCGTTTAACTGCATTTTCCTTTGTGCTTAATCTACGCCAACCTTCACGTCCTTGACTTGTTTTCTCCATACACCTCGAGCTAGGCTCCATTTGAATGACTTCAGCTTGGATGCACAAACTCAGCCGGGAAAGCGTGGTCGCTGCTAAAATCAGACTATACAGGTGGTAGCAAAACTGCTTTGCAAAAAGATTTATCACCACGGTTTATTTCTGTTTTTCAGAAGGCAAAGGTTAAGTGGTGCTGTTAGATGTGGATTAATGAAAACCCTCTGTCGTGAAGTAGAGATTGAATCAGTGTCCTAACAGCTTAAAACACTTGTTGACTTATCTACCCTTAACCTTTGATCGCTTTGCCACCTGCTAGATTGGAATGAAGAATGCTTTATTCAGGCAACACGCAGAAGCCCACTGGCAAACGGTGACTGTTTTAATTTGCGTGGGCTAAATGCATACTACAATATATATCTTTGACATTCTGTAGCCTACGGCTTCAGAAGTTGATTTCAGTGGTGGTTGCCGCCCCTTTCCAAATTACGCACTACTAGCACGTGAGAATGGGCTTTGGACAGGCTGACAGAATAGCGCAATCATCTTCGTCTGTAGTCAGTACAGAGGATGCACACAGTAATCGAGGTATCAGACGTAGTAAAACATCATACCTGTGTTTTGAATTAATACAAATAATGTTTTTTTTTTCTTCGTGCTGACAGGAACCAGAAAGAGGGATGGCATTATAATGAATATTTTAAATTCAGTTGATTTTTTAAAAGTACTAAGTAAATAAAGATGACTATTGCTATTATTATTCATAACTAAATTATTGCTAAAACAAACACATAATACAAACAACTACAAACATAACCTGAAATGTGTTTCAATGCTTCTCTCTTCATGTCTGGATTGTTTTCCTTTTTGAAAGCCAAAAGTGTGCCCGCACACTGGGACCTCTTGACTGGCATAGGATAGATCTGAATGGCGTATACATATCCCATAACGGGTTGTTCAAAATGTGCATAACTGCATTCCAAGACAGACTGCTTTGAAGAACAAATTTTCATTACTGACATTACTGACAAATTGCCTGACAAATCCATTATTTTTGGCCACAATACATATCTGTTATAATCTGATGGAATGTTTTATAATGCAACAGTGACGTTTTTGATCTTTTATAAATATCTTTAACTACGATGAACAATAATTAGCATATAAGTTGTCAGTACTCACTGGTCAACTACTAGCTAAGGGCCCAGTTTATATGTGAGACAAACTCACCCGCTAGACTGTCCACATACCAGTACATCTGAAATCGGATTAGACTTTGAAATCTAAAGATCTTCATTAGTTACCATGGACCTCAGTTACCATGGAGCTCTTTCAGATGTTACAGGGCATCTTGATACAGATTTTTTTCAAATGGACAATGAAGAAAGACCTTACTGGCCAATTATAACATTACACTGTAAAGTTTTTTTGCATAACCATTTCCTATGAAGCACAACCAGGCACACACTCACAGATGAGTGGATAAGTTGCGTCTTGGGGATATAACGGTTATCAGTAGCAGTGTGAGAATATTGTACTCTACCCAGTTACTGCAGGACAACTGCGTTTTCTTGCTGAGCAGAGCTCTGTGAGCTTCTTCAAAACTCCTCTAGTAATGCAGCTGTCCTGCAGCTCTTTCGGTATCAATGCACATGACTTGGGTGGCCTGTGGGTTTATCTTCAATCTTGCATAACGTCATGGCTTTGCATGTCTGGATAAGCACTGTGTGCGTGAGAAACAGAGAGAGACGTGAGTCACCATTTCTGCATGCAAGCTACCTGCGGGGGCTGGAGAATTCATGACGCCACACTGGATGTGTGCAGAGAGGGTGCTTGCAGGCCTCTTCATCCTCCGCTTCTATAAATGCCCCTACTGCCAAGCCTGGAAGGTATACTCTTTAATATAACAAAAGATAAAAAAGGTAAAAGGTAAAAGTTTTTTCCAATGCAGGATGAAACATTATTTCATAAACTGAGTTTATGTTTTTAATAGAAAGTGCAGAAATAGACACACACACACACCCTTCACACATATGCATGTTCATATGGTTTTTGCTACTGTAATTCCTTACTTCCTTTAGTGTTGGGTTAAGTGAAATATGGGAGTCAGTTGCAAAAGGCAAGAAGAAACACTGAAACTGAATCTGAACTGACATTTAGGTTGACTTTCAGGATGACAATTTTAGACACAGCCTTGTACAGTGTCCACAGGAAGTATATTAGAGGCAGATTTCAGGAACATAACCCCCTATAAAACCACACATTTCAAATAGCCATTGGGATTAATGAGAAACAGTGTGAGTCACATTGCTATAAAGTATACTGCTGTAAACACATTGGGGATGAGGTGTGGGTTCAGCTCATTCACACATGTTACCTCAGGGACATGTCAGGTGTATTGCTGGATCCATGCAGATCATTGCGTGGAAGTGCTCAGCGAAGTGTGCTATCCCTGCAACTGATATGTACATTTGCAAAAGCCTGACTGCTTTCCTCTTGGACCCCAAGCCACAATTGATCACGGTGCAGCTGGCATTGGATTCTAGCTGTGAGATGTGCCTATGCTTCATAGCATGCTATATTCCTATAACCTGTGCCTTTTGGGAGCTCCGCTGGTCAAGAGTCTTGAGCCTGATGGATCTTAGCTCTCCTAGGGTGTTTTGACTCTAATCCATAGTGCCCCCTGCTGGTGGACCAGCTTTTGTGGGCAAATCAGTGACCACTTCCTGCATGCTACTCAGGTAACTTCTCTTTGCTCTACCCCAGACACGATTCTCTGTGCTGTCTCTTCCAGCCTTCATTCTCATATTTGTTCTTTCGTGCCACAGGGATAACATGGGGAGCTTTAACCCCAAAGATGAAGATGTGGTACTCATAAGAATTGTGTATCACAGATTTTTACAATTATTTTCACACTTGTCTCAGTTCAATGTCCATTTTTTCAAAACACTTAACACATTCACTATATCAATAGACTGTGTGAACTAAGTTGTCTATACTTTTCCATTGCCTTGATAAAAAAGGAACTCAATCACCACTTCTTCCAAAATTCATGAAAACCTCTCTCAATCACTGTTCACCAACAACAACAGTCTGTACAACTACAGCAAATTTTGCAGACATTTAGATACTCTGTTCAAAACAGTGAACTTTCAGTTAACCCAACAAACATTTGATCACTGTGGGTGGAAATGTTTTGCATTTTGACAGACAAATGAAAATATACACTTGAAATATGTCAGACAGATTATTCTGATTTTAGAAGAAAGTTTATTCAATTTGTTCTTTTTTTTTTTGTTTACAGCCTTATTACCATCGATACAAAAGTGGTCATATTTGCATTGAAATGTTCATGTATATAGGGAAAATATAAATGTAGTTGTCACAAAAGATTTTTCCATTATTACTGCAGTACATGTACTGCTGAAACACCTGGCTGCCATTTCATTTAACAACCTACCCAGATAACATTCAATGTGATGTTGATGAAACTCTATGGCCAAATGCAGTGGAGAGGATAGATGGACCAAACCAACTGGAGACATCTGATACTAACAAGCAAACAAATATGTGAGAATTACTGCATATACTGGACATATTGATTTCATATTACTGTGTTTGTTATTGATTGTATATATTGTGAGAACAAATGGCAAAATATAGTAAACCATTGGAAGAATACTGTGGCTTTTGTGATTTGTTTCTTTATCATATAATGTTTTACATTATACAGTAAATATTGCTATTTTGGGTTTCCGATACAGTAAAACATTTTTTTCTTTTACAGTTTACTGTAAATTTACTGTAACATACTCACTGTTCTGAGAGGTAAGCCAACAGATCAGGAGTTTCTTTATCTGGCTTGAAATATTTGTGGATGCAAAAATACAGGAAAGGGAAACATATAGTATATGTATTTTTGCAATGTTATAAGTTGTTTGCGTTTTGAAGTTCATTGTACATTGAGTGACAAAGCGTTCTTTTGGAAGAAAGCATATGTTATAGTTATGGCAGTCTGAGTCACTTTTGGATAAAATATCAAGTGTTTTTTGGTGGTTGAATTGCATTTCGCACCAAAGGCTTACTGATGTGCAGAGGTGTGTTTCAAAAGCATACTGTGTAAAGAGGTTTGAAGAAGTGGACATTGTATTGAGACAAGTGTGAAAATGATTGTAAAAAAAAAACCCTGTAATGTGTAAAATAACATCTGTACATTCATTAGCCGATAATCATATGGTCTGACTAAGCACACTGCAGTCCCTGTTCATTAGCCAGTGGTTGCTAAGGCTGGGTATTACAACTCATTTCATGATATGTAACATGATATGGATGTCAGGATACAATACAATATGACACGTAACAGTCTGTTATACTCACTAATTTTATTAAGGTAAATGTTACTAAAAATTCTATTATTATTGTTGTTAACAATAATAAATTAATAAATAATAACAAATAAAGACATAACGCAATAACGCCCATGTTTCAAATCTGACCTAGTCTTGCAGATTTCTCCTTTGTAACATACAAAGTGTAACGGCCCAAGTGCTGCAGGGTGCGGAACAGGACGCACAGAATCCCTTGACGCAGTGAAACATTTATTGACATAAAACATAAATGACACAAAGGATTTAGCCCTTTCTCTTGCAGGAAGCTGCCCAGGTGCTTTTGCAGTCTTTTGTAATCTCAAAGCTAGAATACTACAACTCATAACTTGCTGGTCTTCCTCTAAGAGCCATCAGACCTCTACGACTACGTCCAGAATGCAGCAGCAAGACTGGTCTTCAGTCTTCCGAAGTTCACACGTCACTCCACTGCTGCGCTCCCTTCATTGGCCTCCAGTAGCTGCCTACATCATATCTAAAACCTTGTTGCTTGCGTACAAAGCCAAAAATGGACCAGCCCCTCCATACATGATGTCAGTGGTCAAAGCCCGATCCATTCTTTGAGTACTTAGAAACTCCAAGTACGGCTCGGCTTGAAATACCATGCTTCAAGTCTCATGAAAGACAAGCACTGAGACTATTATCAGTCCTGGCTCCTAGATGGTGGAACGAACTTCCACTTGCTGTCCGCAGAGTCCCTCGCAGTTTTCAAATGCAGACTGAAGACCCCTCTATTTGTGGAATATTTAAATGAACACTGACCCTGCTCCTGTGTTGACTAACTGACACTAGTACTTATTGTAGGGTATTGTTTATTGAATTGTCACACATGTGCTGTCTGTAATAACGTCTGCACTTAAACTTGAATGCATCAGTTTCACACAGGGTAAACATTCATAATGCTGAAAACCTGTAATTGTATTGATTCATGTATAAGTATTCACCATATATTGCTATATTGTTATTTTTTCTACACAGCTCTAATGGTCACACTTGGCTCATTATAGAAGCCATTAATTGGATAATGGTTGCTGAGGTGTTTTGCTCCGTGAATCCTCTGTTTTCAAAGGCTCGCTGTCACTTTAAGAAGCTCAGCAGCTTGTTGCATTCCACAATGGGGGACAGCAACTGGCTGGTTTTTAGAAGGGGTTCATTGTTTGTATGTGTGCTGATTGTTTGTATTTGTGCACGTGTGTGTGTGTGCGCGTGTGCGTGTGTGCGTGCCTCCATGCATGCGCGCATGTGTGTGTGTCGAGAATGCAAAGCAGACATGCATTGTGGTGCAGAGTGACAGTGCAGCAGGTGTTCTTGAGCAGCAGAACAGACTGTGGTATGGGCCAAGTGTTCTCAGTTCAGTAGTTATTCAGCATCTTCAGACCCCGCTGTCATCCCAACTGCCACCCGCTTTCCTACTATCTGTCTCGGGTGCACATTCTTAATGATTTACACTCTTAAAGTGGAACTCTCTGAACATGACAGCACATAGAACCATCCTACTTTCAGTCATACCACCTTACTCTTCCAGTACACAGAACATCTGAAGATGCTGAATAACTACTGAACTGAGAACACTTGGCCCATACCATACTGATGTGTTTGTCTTGAAAAGTGAAATATGAATACATGTGACACAAAAACATATGTTAATACAGTCCAACACCGGGACAGTGAACTGGGGTTGTATATGTCATTCTGGTAGCTGTGTTAATACAGGACATTAGATTTTTGTCTCTTTCATTAGATTTAGTCTCTTTCTTCCTGTCACATTTTCTCTTTCTCACTCTCTCACTCACTCTGTCACACACACACACACGCACATACACACACACACACACACACACACACACACACACACACACACACACACACACACACACACACACACAGGGTGTGTCGTGTCAGTCATTTGTAAAAGCCCAAGGTGAGCATTAGCTGACGAGTCTCAGTCATAGTTCATCCCTGTTGGGGCCATTATGTCTCTTTGGACTCCTGCACGTGGAAGTGGCTCCTCACTCTTAGACTTGTCTAGGTTCTTCATCCTTGTCCTTTTCATTTTAAGTGAGGTGTTATAGTCACAGTGTGAATAACCAACAGAGGACCTGCTTCTCTCAGTTTCTCAGACCCCCTTCTCTGGTGTTCCCAATGAGGACTGCGCATATTCTTAGCTCTGGATGTGCTGAGTTGAGATGTGCTGGACATGGTGTTATGGAACCACTTCGGCAGCCCTCACTCTGAAACTCACCCACACACATGCACATGCATGCAAGCTGTGATGACCTGGAGGCGGTGATAACTGGAGCTTTCCAGCTGTTTGCAGTAATCCCTTGTAATTGTATTAGGTGCACAAACAATATACAAGTGTTTTGACTAGATTGACTGTATAGATCCCTTTGTCAAAACTCAGAATCACTGTTTATTTCAGGAAGAAAGCTTCTTACTTAAGCATGGATAATGACTAGATTCACTGAGAGCTGTTTTTCTACTGTGTAAATGATTAGAACTACAACCAGTTCCATTGCTAACCAGCTAATATTAACTGTTCTTACCATTTTTAAGGAGATGAATGTTTTTCAATGACTATAGGAATGTGAGCATGGATTAATATGGGTCCTTAAATAAATGACTCACCTCTGTCTGAGTTAAGACGGGTTCACACTTTGCAATAATCAACCCGATTTTGCTGTCGTAGGCCAAATTGCATATTACATACAAATATTTTTGGTTGTGAGTTAAAATCAGTGGAAGTAGAACGCAAAATGTGACATACTCTGTGATGGGTGATTTAGTGTCTCTGCAACCAAAAATGGATGACTTTTGAGTTATGGCAGTGTCAGAAAATGTAGATCAAAATTGCAGAAGCACTGCTCTGTGACTGCTCTTACCAGGCTCGTCTCCAAGGCACCAGCAAGAGGATGTCACGTGACAACTTCAAATACTGGCTGTGGCGAAATGTAAATGAAACAAGTGGGAGTTGAAAGAGTGGTTTGTAAAATCTCAGTTTTCACTTCTTGAAGCACGGTTTCTCGAGGGATAACATTGCCACTATTATGGCAAAGGTTTGTTTTTGTTTTCGCAATCCCATGTTCTGAGTACAGAGCATGCTCGTTCTTGATGTACAATGAATGTAGTCATTTCCTTTAATTGCATTGCTATCGTTAGAGAATCTTTATCGTATAGTTTGACTTTAAAAATACACAATATCACACAGTCATATGTAGAATTCTGATTTTACTGGCATCATCTCATGTCATACACAGTGACATATATACGACCACTGAAATTGGACAGTCTATGCCTGCTTAAAAGGGAATGCCTTAAGAAAAACTGCTCATCTCCTTTCCACATAAGATTGCATTAAAAAAAAGCTTAAATCTGTCAGCTAGACCATGTGTTTACATTTGCTGGTTCCAGGCAAAGACCGATTCACATTCCCATTACTAAACTTCTTCAAGCTTACAGTTTCTTGTGCATCTTTTTTTTTTACCATATATTTTGTCCATTTAATACTAATTAGCTGTCTGTGAAGTTGCTTCACTTTTCTCTGGAACAGCTGGATATGAAGTGGAAGGCTGTTGTGATGAGCAAGCCCATCTCAGCAGGAAGTATTTCCCTTTTACTCATCTCCATTAAGCTGGAGACCGACAGATTGTGCAGAATTAAGTGAACCTGCGGCGCACTGGGCATCCCGCTGAATGACTCCTCTAATGATCTATCGATCCACCAAAATGAAGAAATGTCCTTTCCACTGTCAGTGTTGCAGCTCACAATGCGCACTTGTCTGAGCATTCGCTTGTGCAATGCACGAGCCATGAGTCAGACAGTGACAGGTGCAGCAAGTTCACTTTATTTAAGACACCTGACTTCATGGATGTTTGTATCATTTCATATTCAGGATGTACCTAAAAAAACTTTTCTTTTTGTCTGAATTGGCTGACATCGATGTCTATCCTGAAACTTTGCTAAACAGCTCAAGCTAGAAGTGAAACCATCTGGGCAATACAGGACTATTACCTTTTTGAACCTAACCTCATGAGAAGGCAATATTAGTTGGGGAGCAGCAGATGTTTCAGGAATAGGCTTTAATGTTGAGGGGGTGTAAAGCACTTATTCTGTATCATAAACCAGATGATGAAGGCCAGGGTATTCCCCTCTACCAGTCTGGTTCAGGACACAAGCAGCATGTCTGCATGTCAGCTTTGCAATAGGGTCACCAGCAGCATTGTCACTCATCTAGAGGTATGGGTTCCAGCAATACAAACACTGTTATTGTAGTGTATTATTGAATCAACCTGTTGTTAAGGCTGGGAGCAGCAATCACTGCTGGTCTTGAACACATGTCCTACAGGCAGTAAACATAGGCTCTGAGCACTAGACCAAAGAGTCAGCTCTTTAGAACAATCTCCATCACACAACCTTCTCCTTCAGGAGGTGACAGGCTTTACTGTATTCACTTTCACACTCACACTGCATTCACTTTTAGGGAGCATACCCTTCACACTTTCCATGTGTCACTCACACATCCACCCTTTATCTAGGGTCATAGCCATGTCCCTCACCAGGGGTTCACACTGGGTTTTATAACATCCCTTCACAGCAGGAGCGATTCCTTTAACTTTGGGCACAGTCCCAGTGGCCTCCCAGTGCCATTTCACTACTCATACCATTTGAGATAAAGGATGAAAGCAGCATTCACACCAGCTGAGTACAGCAACCTGAGAGCAAGGCACCTAGGAGCCACGTGTTCTGGCTTGCACATATTGGATGCATGCATAATTGGTTTGGATTTCCTAACAGCAGCTGGGATCATGCAGTGAAACTGGACTTGGAGAGCTGAAGCAGTCCACAATGGCTATTGGAGGAGCAGAGTTATAGAGTCAGGGGTCTCTCGCAGTGTGGCCTTCATTTTCCATGGTAGAAGCTCCTGGCTCTGGGTGTGCCTGCAAGTGGCACTTGCTCCAGATACCAAAGAGAAGGCAGTATTCACATTAGGTGCCAGCTTCTGTTGGGTCACGGTCATGATCTTCGGGCTATGTAATGCACTGGCCACATTCGAGAGACCTCTTGGAGTGAGAGCTTGATGGCATTCCCAAGGATTGGTGCATCATCTATCTAGATGGTGGGATGGAGTAGGCAAGAGGCTGAATTGGCTGCAGTATGGTTCTGCTGGTTGGACTGTCGCCCAGATGTAGAATTATATGTGCACTTCTACAACCAGTGCACAGCAAAAGGGGGCCACTGCAGTACTTGCACATCTCACTTTAGTCTTGGGCTACTTTTCCACCACTGATTAAAGGAATAGCTATGCCCTCATAGCCATAGATTACATCACAAAGTGGCCCAAAGCCATGACAACAGAGCAGCTAGTGGTGGAGTTCTTCTGCTGGTTTGGAGGAGCTCCACAGTGACCAGGGCCGCAACTTTGAGTCAGCGTTAATGCAGAGGGCTGCAACTGGCTGCGTGTCAACACCAACACTCAGTTGCACAACACCAAGGTCCTGCTGGTGTGCTGCTCCACCTTGCAGGAGTCAACTGGGTTCACTCCATCCCTCCTAATGTTCAACTGTGAGCTCAGGATGCCCAAAGAGCTTATATTTGGCTGTCTGCCAGAATCAGAGGAGGACACTGCACCTAGAGCAGGATACACTGAGGAGCCACTGTCTCTGCACTGTGCACCAGCTCACCAGAAACCACCAGAGTGAAGCCAGCACATGCCAGAAATAAGCTTATGACTCGTGCTGCCATGGACAGCCACTCTCTCCAGGGATGCTACTATATTTACAATGTGAAGTATTATGTGAAATATTTCTAGTGATATGACATGTTGCATTATTTGAAATATGCACTGCTGTCATATATGTATATGTATGTATGTATGTATGTATGTATGTATGTATGTATATATAATATATGTGTGTATGTGTGTGTGTGTGTGTGTGTGTGTGTGTGTATGTGTATGTGTGTATAAAACTGTTATGCAACAATATAGCTAACTATGTATAGGTTTTAGAATTTAATACATTGTTGAGATCCCCAGAGTATGACTTACTTAATTTAGGCTCAAAACAGTGAGCAGTCATTTTTTCCTTTAGTAGGCCTATGCATAACAGACACTCTCTGTTGGGCTTGTTGCTTTGTGCATGCAGCATTATTATGAGTGGAATTCAATATGCTCAAACTACATGTTTTTCAGTGAGATGCAGAGTATTCATAAAAAATATCCTATGAATAGATATGACTCTGCTGACAAGAGGGTGAAGAAGCAGTACTGGCTCATATTTGTGAGTGTAGACTTAGTGTGCACGTGCCTTTGCTGAATCAGCATTACTTCAGGTTGGCAGTGGTGACATGGAGCCATAAAGTGGGTCCTGATGGATGGCCGTCGCTCATTTCAACTCGAAGCCATGACAAAGACGAGCACCATCCAGTTGTTTTACCTGATTTTTTTCTCTTTCACAGTTAGGCTCATTCATTTGGTTTCACTCGAAATGCAGTCGTTGAGGGGGGTATGCATAGTGCCTTAAGTAAACACTTTTCAAAACTTCCAAAAACTGTCAATAGTGATTACTATACTTGTCAGTATCTTTTCTTTGGGACAGTTTTATGATTAAGCGGTAGGAATCTCTGCAAGTGACCCATGGAATGAACAGCTACAGCCATGGCCAGAGGTTTTGAGAAGATTTTTTTAGATCCTTTGTCAGATGTTTATATGGTATAGTGAAGTACAATTCTAAGCATTTCATAGGGTTTTTAAACTTTTTATTGACAAATACATCCAGTTTCAGCAAAGAATAATATATATAGTGTTGACCCTTTTTTTTTAACACTTCTGCATTTCGCCTTGGCATGCTGGATATCAACTTCTGGGTAAAATCTTGACTGATGGCAACCTGTTCTTGCCTAATCAGTGCTTGGAGTTGATCACAGTTTCTGTGTTTTTGTTTGTCCAACCTCTTTTTGAAGATTGACCACAGGTTCTCAATGGGATTTAGATCTGGGGAGATTCCTGGCCATGACCCCAAAATTTCAATGTTTTGCTCACCGAGCCACTTGGTTATTGCTTTTGCCTTGTGACATGGTTCTTCGTCATGCTGGAAAGAGCATTGTTCATCACCAAACTGCTCCTGGATCGTTGAGAGAAGTTGGTCTTGGAGGATGGTTTGATACCATTCCTTATTCATGGCAGTGTTCTTAGGCAAAATTTTGAGCAAACCCACTCCCTTGCTCAGGAATGGCAGAAAGCAGGTGTGAGTGTATCTGCTAGCACAGTGAGGTGAAGGCTTTTGGAGGATTGCTTGGTGTCAAGAAGGGCCGCAAAGAAGCCACTTCTCTCCAAGAAAAACTTCAAGGACAGACTGACATTCTGCAGGAAGTATAGGGATTGGACTGCAGAGGACTGGAGTACCATTCCTTATTCATGGCAGTGTTCTTAGGCAAGGTTTTGAGCAAATCCACTCCCTTGGATGAGAAGCTTTTCTTCTCTGGACATCCAGATGTCCCAAACAGTCTGAAGGGGGCTTCATCAGAGAAAATACATTTTCCCCAGTTCTCTGCAGACCAATTGCAGGCCAAGGCGAAATGCAGAAGTCTTAAAAAAGAAGGGTGAACACTTTCTTTGCTTAAACTGGATATATTTGTCAATACCAAATTTAAACATACCATTTAAACATCTGACAAAAAAAACAGGCAGTAAAGTTTGTGCAAACCAAAATTTGCATCAGTCTCAAAACTTTTGGCCATGACTGTACACTTTTGCATATTTACCCAGTGTAACCAGATCTCTCAATTGTTTTGGTTGGTCCCTGTTTAAAGTTTATTTATAAAGCGAGGTAAGGCAACTTTATGTGTATAGCAGCATGCTGAATATTGGTCAACAAAAGTATAAAACTTTTTTACATGCTTGAAAATGTACAGAGCATGTTTTGTGGAGAGGAAATTGAAAAAATGTTTTCTCTCTACTGTACTTGGGTTCATTTCACCAAACATTTCCACCACTGGATTTAAAAACTTCACAACATTATCAGGAGCTTCAACATTCAGAATAAATGTAACAAGACAACCCCCACTAAATGGAGACTACTGTCATTTCGAGGTGTTGCTTTTACTGCCAGTCTTAGCTTGAGTCACTGTACTTGTTACGCAAGTACCCTGCTGTAATTAGTGGCCTTTTTGTGCCTGATATTTTGAGCGTGTCAACTTTCCTCCATTATCCTCCACCAGCTGAACTTTCACACCCTTGACATTTAGAAACAGTCCTGTTACCACAGAAACACAGCTGCGGAAAGGCACCTGCAGCCTGCCACTGCCATCTGGCCTGCTGTGCTCTTTCCCACCCACTTGGACAGCATCGTTATGCATGGAGAGGACAAGTGTGCACAATTACCTTGGCTCGTTTTGGTGAGCTGACTGGGGCTTGGTCCATCGACCGCTACACTTACTAGGGACCAGCGTTTCTCCAGGACTCCTTGGTGTGGCTGGTGAGCCAGCGGCAGACATGACATCTGGCTTTTCTGAAGCCATTCCGTTCCCATCGGCCACCTCCTCAAAGGTTTATGACAACTTATGTCTGCATCTGTCCCTCACCATGAGCTCCAGATAAACGTTATCGGGCTTTTTATGAGGGCCCTGGTGCTGCAGAGTCAGTGGCGTGTGTGATGAAACAATGTGTTATTCTGCTGGGGCGGCAGTTGGGTGGGAGGTGTGGAACTGCTGAGCTGTCTGGTGTGTTGTTGGAGATCGTGTGTGTGTGTGTGTGTGTGTGTGTGTGTGTGTGTGAGAGTGTGTTGTAGTAATAGTTGCAGTAAGCTGGATTGAAATGGATTTGTTATTTTTTTTACATTCATGTCGATTTATGTAGCGCTTTTTACAAGACATTGTCACTAGGAGCTTTAAAGAGTAAGCAATGATGCGCAAGTAGAGTGTGAGAGTGGCCAGAGAGAAACTGATGGGAGGGACCCTCCTTTCATTAACAATAACTATTAAAATACAATAAACATAGTACATCAAAGAATCAGTATACAATTCTCTTCAGTTTGCAAATTGAAATCTTTTACTGAAAATGATATTCAGTGTTTTTACAAATTAATTTTTTTCATTAAAAAAAAACTTCCATAAAAGCATTACTATGTACAGGAGGTCCATTCCTTCCAGAATAAAACCCTTTAGCCACAGATGTGTGTATGCCGATGCAAAACCAACAGGTTAATCTCCAATCATAGTAGTATTCACCTGCTACACCATGTCTTGTCGACGGCAGTCTTCTGATATGTTTAAAGTTTTAAAGGCCGAGGCAGGCTGAGGGTGTTGAGTGGCATGGAGAGTGGCACATGCAGCTAGCTTCATGGCCCTTGAGCGGGCCTGACTCAGGGTGATGCAGGTGCGTGTGCCATGGCAGGACGACACGGCAGATAGCCATGAGTCACAGACGACTCGCCAAGGAGACAGTGAGTGACGAGTATGTGGATCGGAATGATTAACACAGAGTGCACTAATGCAAATGGGGAGTTCAGGAGGCCTAACTACAGCAGGTCAGATAAAAGGGGGCATGAGAAGGTAGTGTTGGGCACCCTGAGCTACCAACACCCATCTACTCCTGCCTGGCCCTGAAAAGTCACATAAAAGCTGTGCAATGACAACAATGTCATCTTATTTGAAAATAATTAATGTACAACAATAATATAAATTTAGAGTGTGACTGTAGAAATGAGTGGGCCTAATAACTATTTGACAGACAGCAAAAAACAAAAATTTATGGATGTGGAAGCTGCCCTACAGCTAACATCAGGGCCCATGCTGGCTGAATATTTTTGGGAGGTGGCCTGGTGTCAGCCCGGTAATGACACTGACCTTTAAAACCTCCAGCAACACTGCTGCGCCTTGTACTGTACACTTACACCAGTATGACAACCACCTTTATATCACAGTCTCTGCTGTGTTGAGAATGGTCCACCACTCGAAATATCTGTTCAGCAGTAGTATGGTATGATCGTACTACTTAGATGTGAGTGATGGCAGATAAAGCAGTGAGGGAGGAGGGATCTATAAGAAACGTAAGGTTTACTATGTTATTGTTATTGCAGACTGAAAGATTAGCTGCCTTGATAACCCATAGGTCTGTACATGTTTTGGCTTTATATGTACCAAATCAATGTGCAATTATTTTACTGCCGTGCTTCTGAGATGAAGGTTTAATGGGTGATAATGGGAGGTGATGCCACCATAGGGAAATCTGCCATATTGTATGTGTCTCTGTAGGAGGGGGTTTTTGCATTGCTGTGAAAGTGAGCACTGCATTCCCAACTCCAAGGTGCCAAAAGAACTCTAGCAGAGAAGCTGATGACACTCATTCCCACTTTTATGGTGCTCCTCAAGCAAACCGAAACATCAGGTGGCCTCAAATTGCACAGCTAGAGTTTGTCATCTAGCAAAAGCGCATGTGGGTAAATGTTCGTTTTAGAAGGTTCTCAGTGTTAATAGCTTGAGGCTCCTTTGCATTGCATCATGCACCGTTCATTTTCTGATGTGGATGAAAACAGTTCTTACACTTAATTAGGAGTCTGCAGTTTTGGCAGTGCTGGAAAGAGCATGCAGACAAGAATATTAGTTTTGGACATATAAACACACACACACCTTCAGTGCATCCTGTATTAGTTATTAATCATGGGTCACCGCCAGCTGCACTGCTGAGTTTCTGACTACCTGCTTTTGGGGCTCACTTGTGGCTTTTGTGTGAAAGTGTCTCTCCCTCTCTCTCCCTGTCTCTCCATTTCTCTTTCGTTGATCTACTTCCATGTGGTTCTTACAGGTATTACACAGATTATAGGCCAATACTCTGCTGGCTGTGTAGTTTGAGTACTTCTGTGTTCATCATGCATAGATGTGAAATTCAATTTTCTTGAATTTATGTGGTTCAGATTTATTCATTTAATTTGGTGTAGCGAATGTAGTATTTCAAATCTGTACTAGGACTTGTTCACCCATGAAATGATTACCTAGGAGTGTATGACCCAAGTAGTGTGGGCTAGATCTGTGGCTACATGTGCCGAAGATTCCTATGCTGTATTGACTCAGACCTACTTTGGAGATGAGTTTTGAAATACAATGTAATGCCCAATGCATTCAACTTAATGGCTTAGCCCGAGTAGAAATTTCATGTCCAGCACAATTGCACTAAAGAGTATGAATTTCTTTGGCAACGTGGGAAAGTAGAGTGAATGCTGAAAGCATTCTTAAAGTTTCTTCCAGTGCTCATAGGTTTCAAAACACACAAGCTTGGCAGAGGAGCATTTCACACTTGTTTAGTTTTATGCCCTCCCTCCCATGTTTTACACCAGGCTTAATCACAGGTGTAAGCCTGGTGTAAAATGTCTTCTCTTACAGTTTATCAGATTTATGGAAGCAGTTCTTTCATATTGTGGCCAATTTCCCTTCTCCCTTGTCTGCAGAAAGGCCATTGGCACTGGCAGCAGGGCAGAGAGATGAACAGAGCAGAGAGATGAACATAGCAGAGACATTAATACAGCAGAGACGTGAATACAGCAGAGAGGTGAATACAGCATAAAGGTGGTCCTTTGCACCCATGTGGGTAAGACATAGGATGCCCCAGGCTGGGGTCTGAGCTCACTGACATGGCTACCATCAAGACTGGCACTTGCGGCCTTGTAGTTTGCTTGTTTCTAGAAGCATGTCAGTGGTAGAAAATGATAAACTGCTTATTTTGTAGAAATTTAGGATTTAAGGGTGTTATACCAAGACATCCTGAACACATTCTGTGGTAGCAATCACAACTGTACATGCTTTCAGGAATACAGTAATACCATAGACTATAATAATTTACTGTAATTACTTGGAAAGGCCCCTCTGCTTGGAACATCAACATGAAAACAGAGCTGTAAAGTTCTCTTTTTGTTTCACCAACTTCTTACCTGGTCCCTTAGCAATTCACCATTTGCAAGTAACTATTACCTTCTAACCTTCCAGCTTTTCTGTCAAAAATCTTAATTCCTCTGTTCTTAGAGAACCAGATATAGTCTCACACTGTTGATATATTAGGTGCCATAAGGTTGAGTTTAACTAATCCAACACATCTAATCAGCCTGTATCTTGTGGTAGTCATATATAGCATTTTGTATTGTATCTGTGTCATAAGTATACATTAAATATGCTATTTTTCTTACTATAATGATCATCAACCCAAGATGGTACAGATGGAAACCATAAAGACAAATTGTAAGTGTCCTCTCCTTTCAAACAGGCTCTTTGAGCCTGTTTTTTATTGGCACTGCAGATGATAAGCCACTCTAAGACATATCACCACAAGTGCACTGTTACTCATAGTTAGAGGACACTAGACTGGAGCTTGGCAGTGCACATGTACAGGCTTCTCAGCTGAAGGCAGTAGCTCAGCCAGTTTTCTCCTCAGAGTGTAAATATGAGAAATAGGGCATAGTAAAGCATTGTATGATGACAATGTATCAAACACCCATTTCTGAGACAAGGCTGTAATGTGAAATGGCTGTTGGGGTTGAATTGGGGGTGGTGGTAGAGAAGGGGGGGTATGCATACATATAGCCAGATTGCTTAGACAATCAAGTGTTAAGATTCATCTCAGTGGTGAGTCACAACAACAAATTGTTGGCTTTCTTTTCATTTATTTATTTATTTATTTGTTTGTTTGTTAACCAAAACCACTACTTAGTCTGAGTCATGTAAGAGTCAGACCTGCTAAAAGCCACCATTCCACAAATTACTTCAAATTCACTGGTCAAAACCATTTAGTTAGACAGTACAATTATAGAGCTAATTTTGACTAGAAAATTTGACTAGGGAAAATGTCCTAGAACACCACTGTGCCTCTGCAGAAGTCTGGAGATTTTGTTGACTCAGTTTTAATGCTTTGATATTTCGCTATTTGGTGTCCTATATTCACTGGATGTACCCTGGGTTTGGAAGTTCCTACTACTTTTTCACATAGTATGCCCTGAAGTTTTCAGATGCCCAATTTTTTAAACTTTGAAGTAGAACTCCTTTGACTCGGCTTTGATAGTTTTCAGAAATATCACCTTGAAGATTATTGTTAGTTCTTTATGGTTACCTAGGCTGCATCCCAATTGCATACTATTTACTAATACTAACTAATTTTGCAGTATATTCTATGTAGTGTAGTAAAAATTGTTAAATTTGAGTATACTCAAAAATCCAAGATGCATATTTAGAACGGCTTAGTTTTTGACATGGCGGCCATCATTTCAACTATTTCATGCGAACGGTCTATAAATGTCAGTACAACTTGGATTTCTTTCTTAAAACATGAAAATAATTAATAAACAACAAATGGTTGTTATTTTAGTAAGCTAGATAGAATTAGCCAATTAGCCAGCTAGCTAAATTTAACTTATCCATATTTGTAAACAAGGTAGAATATCAGGAGCCCCGGCCTTTCCCCCAATTGTTGGCTGGGCTGGAGTCCCACCTGCCTGTGGGGGATCGCCTCTCGCCGATTCGGGGGGCGGTGACCTCCGCGCACCCGCTACAGTAGGCGCACCAGTTGCTTTTCCTGTCTCTGGGGCGGGCATTGGTGACGCCTCCCCCTTGCCTCTACGAGGCTTGGGTACCGGCGCGTGAGTTCCAGGGCTGTACACCCTAATGGCTTGAGTGTCCTCGAGCACAGTCGCCGCTCTTTATACCACTCGGGAAAGTTTGCTCGTTCCCGAGCAGCTCCTTGGGTGGTATCTGACGTGCCGGGGCTTCGTCGCTCTCGGAGTCTGCAGATGCCACGTCACTGCCATTGAGGGGATCCACATAGAGAACCTCCTCCACCTCCATAGACGGGTCCTCCCCATAGTCGAACCCCCCATCCGACCGCAGACTAACGTCGCTGCACTCCCCGAATTCTCCATGATCCGCATAACCCTCATAGAAATCCATATACTGGTCGTAAGACCCAGTGGAGTTCACCTCCGTGTGCCAATCCTCAGAGTCTGGCTGAGGTCTGTAGGATTCCTCAGAGTCCGACCCTGGACCATACTCGGGGGCCCCCCCAAAATCGTCCAGCGGCCTCCTCCTCCATGGTGGAAGTGTGGAGTGAGGCCAGGATGATGGAGAGTCTGGCTGCGTGGGTTGTGGGAGGGCGTTTACCTCCCATCTTCCCCTTCCTTTTCTTGCCGCCCTTCCCAGGCATCCTCAATCGGTTGGTTTTTCTGTAACGTGGAGGCTTTAAGGAGGATGCAGGGATGAGTAGTGTGACAGACCAACACACGTTTATTTGACATTCAGACACACATTAACAGAGGCAAAAACCGACAACACAAACACATAAATGACAGACCTTTATACATATGATAACGACACAATAAGGAGCAGGTGTGTGGCACAAGGAGGGCGTGGCCACATTGACGAACACACATACACACTCACGGAGACGTTTAGGGGGAGAGAGGCTGACAGCAGCACTCTTCTACGTGAACATCTTTGTTGCCATAAAGCAATATGGTGAAAAGTATTGTTAATTTCCATTTTTTTAATCAAAGAAAATCTATAACAAGTTGTGGCTTACAATTATGTATGTTGGAATAGCAATGCTTCACCATTTCCTTTCAGTACGAAAGGAAGTATTACATAAATTCTTTGTATACTAACTCACCAAACCTGGACTATTAACATCAGTATTTAGTATATACCTTATAGTATTAGTGTGTAGCACGCAACTGGGACACAGCACTAGTTAAATCTGTTCTCATAGTAAAAACCTTTCTGGATCTTTTCACAGTTACATGTAATGGCAAAACGGACAATGTCTGGTCAGCCAAGTAAAAGAAATCTGTGGTCAATCATCCCGCCTACCTTACAGCTTTATTTGCTAATAGATCCAGACTACTTGGCTATTTTGGTCATCCAGCTTGAACTGTGCTGTCTGTGATGTAGGTCAAGTCTGCAGGTGTTCATCGGGTAGAAGGGAGTGCCTGGCACTATGTACCTACTCTTTCCTGTAACGACCCTGGATGGTCCAAGCAAGGTGATGGTGTATGTGAGTCTCTCCTAACACCTGGTGCTATGTATTCCATTAGCAGCCGTTGCAGAGCAAGTGTTCCCTTGTTCAACTTGGCACACTCGCGGCTGTCATATGTGACCCACTTCTCAAACTGTAGTTCCTCGAAACATAGCACTGAATGTTCCTTTACTTGAAATTGCAGTAATAGAATTTGTGAATCATGCATTTAAATTAATTTGTCTGCACAAATGAACACAGGTATTTCTCATCTTCCCAGAATCTTAATGGCCTTATTTTCAGGTCAGTGTTTTGTCTCTTTTCCTCAGGGGGTGTAAAGTCAAGAATAGAACAGGGTCTTTCTCAGGATATATCCATTTAAAAACCCTTATTTCTTGTGCTATAGCTAGATTATCAAGATGTGTCTGTCTAGTTGTCTCTTGGATGGCTCCTCCATTTTCCATGTATCCATCTCTCTTTGTAGTGGCTACATGAAAATCTTGGCTTTGAGTAGAGGCAGGCAATGTGAGTTAAACAGGTCTTTTGTTAATTAAGGATCTGTGTTTTGGGAGTGGACAGGTTCATTTTACAAGAGTAGGTTGAAATGAAGGTAAAGAGTGATATCATTAAACAGCTCAAGTATTTACATCAACTTATAAATACAATGAGAGTATTATATGAAGGTTTAATGTTCTATTGTGTACAAGCGCTTATAATGTAAACAAAGAGGCTAGACTTCCAATAAAAACATGACTATGTTGTATAAAAAAGAAGTAAAACATTTTGCCTTTTCCCCCAGTTTTTAAATATTTGGCAAATTTATCACATTAACTCTTTTTGAGTACATTTTCATAATAGCTGCACACATTTATATTCATTCTCTTTTATGACATATGCTGTAAACACAATGTGCTTTATCACATATATTATGTGCTACAGAGCCTCCACAGAACCTGCTACAGGACCTGATATTAACCTTAAGTCTTGTGCTGACAAGAATTTTATTCTGAGATGTGTTTCTTTACTAGAGGCTAGACATTGAAACTGTTTCACAAAAGACCTTGTGCACCTCAGGAGATAATGACTGGCTCAAATGCACTGGCACATTGCGACTTTCTCAATGACTGTCACATGCTGCCAGGAGTTAAGATGTTTGGTCCGTCATTTGGTTACACTAATGGAAATTCAGCATTGGCAAGAATTTAGATCAGAAATAGGTTTATTGTTGGTTTTCATCAAAATAGAGTGATAATGCAACTGTAGTGTCTCTCAGGATCTTTGGTTAATACTTTATCATCCAAGCAAGTAGGTACAATATAGGTACTTGCTTGATCCAGCTGAACAGAAATGTTTTACAATCGAAATAGCTTGTCAAAAGCTAGCTAAGTTTAAAGGAAGCACAAACACACTAATGCAATTAATAAAGAATGATGTCATTTACTTGAATAGGAGTATCAACCATTGCATTTTTGATGAGCTGTTTTTTTAAGCATCCTTTAATCACTGAGCTGTTCCATTTAGGGAGCTCACATATCTCATTTGTGGTGTACTTTCTTCACTTTATAACAGCTGCACAATGAGGATGGTGAGTTCAGAGATGCCTGCTTAAGGCTGATTGGCCTGAAATAAGAGCTTTGTCAGAAGGCAGAAGGCTTTTTTTTTTTTAGCATAGCCTATCCTCCTCGGTCACGACGCAACATCTTATAAAATATACTTGTAATGTACCTGATAAAAATGCAGCTGATAAAATGGGATCTCCAATATAACTCTGTTCCTGTTTTATGCGACTCGTCCCCGCACCCTGCTTTGCCTTCTAAGTGTGACAATACACAGATACGTTTGTCCTGAGAAATAATTATTATAGTTAATTATTATAATTACAGTGGAATTGTCTTCAAATTAAGCACAAGTTTTATTTTAATTAACTCTTCACATCCAGAGCTTTAAGCTAAGGTACCAGGTTTAGCCCTCAATATATTTTGTCTGTTAACTGCATATTTGTGAAATGCTGCACTTTCATTCCTACAGAGCCCCCCACCCCCTCCTGATTAAAATGGTGCAGCTGGCTATTGTACCTTCCTCTGTGGAGCAACATCAGCAAATCTGCCTCCATATTTTGTAATTCACATTGTAGCCCCTCCCCTAGTGCCCACTCCAACTTGACCAGATTTTAATCTAAAATTAAAAGTACTCTCTAAAATGAAAAACAATATATTCAAAGTCTTTTACAAATCTGTTACCTTTCCTGTATTTTTTTTTACTGTTGATTACCACAGAACACAACTTGATGAAGAAAGATGTGATTGAGAGAAGTCTGCTGGATACCTGTATATTGATTTCCTCATATTCAACCTTATTTTCTCTATTTTCTTTCCTGCCTGAATGTAGCTCAGAATGCTATTTATTTTATCTAAAATACTTTCATTCACTAAAAAGTTATTTTCTCACAGTGTGAGACTCCATGTGTATGACAATGTTTTCCGCAAAGCATAGCACTAGAACTAGTTTCTCAATATATGTGGTCATGTCCTATGGTGCAATGGGTAATAGCCCCTTACCTCAGGACAGAATCTCTACTTTTCCTCTAATGACTGCCTTTCAATGAAGCTCAAATCTCCAGGGTTGTTATGCAACATAGAACAACATTCTTAGCTGGCTCATGCCCAAATAGCATCCTGAAGAATAGGATGTATACTTGACAAGGCTACCATTAATCAAGTTTAAACAGCATAAAGCACTAAAAAGCAGATTTTGTTGAAGAACAGCTTACAATACAGACATATTTTGAAATCTTAAGCCATTGACAGCCAATCACAAGCTGAGGCAAGAAGTCTGAATCTGGGTTTTAGACACCTTGGCTATTCCTTAGACGTCTGCCACTAAGAGGTGAGAAATTATCTGTAGAAACAGAAGTACACATGGTTATTTTCTTGTGGAGATATGCCATGTGAAAATTAATCTAACCCATGTTTAGTTTATGGAACTATCCTATACCAAGTATTAGAATGGTGATGTCCACTTTACTGTATAAATTTAATCAAGTGATTCTTGAGAGAGAATCTTTAGATAGACTAAATTGTACTTATCTGGTACCTGATCAAAAAAAGTAATACTGTTATTTTGTCGAGTGTGCAATATTCACATTAATCAAAGCCATATACACAGATTTAAAGCATCTTAAATGGGTTATTTGAGACAGAAAACACCCAAAGGAATCTCTGTTGACTGTGTTCCTTCCTCATCACTGTGGTGAATGTGAATACCACTAAAAACTCCAGTAGTTTATTATTTGCACCTAAGAGCAATGTAAGAGGAATCTCAACAGACGTCTCATGGGACCATGTTTTTGTTTTAATGTTAAAATGCCTATACTTCAGAGAACTGCATCCAGCCACTTGCTGGGGGATAAATATGCAGCATTAGCTCTTAAATATTGATATCTTTTACTGTACATGCCAAGCCTAAAAAGCTTGAAACTGTCCGCAAAGTTGCTGCTATAGTTACGGAAACTTAACAGGTCAAATCTACTCATACTGTATGACTGCAGTCTATCTACATATGAAGAAATGAACATCCATAAAATACTGTTTAATGTCTCTGCATTTATTACTGGATATTGTGAAACTATAGTTGTGTGGAATGCCATTAGGGTGATGTTAAAAACATTGTGAATAGAAAACAGTGAAAAATTAATTAAAACAATAAATTTCTTTTGCAGTGTCCTTTACATTTGCATGCAATTAGGCCCTGCCTAAATTTAATGGAATATTTAATGAATATAAATAGACATATTTAATGAATATAAATATAAAATATGAATAAGGTAAAATCAAAAACATAAACCAGTTCAAAACATTGATTACCATACGTATATTGAAATCTGTACAGTAATTTAAAGTCATGCCTAAGTTTATGTGGCATTAACAAAATATGTGTTGGGGACCAGAAAAGGTAGCCTTTGTGTGCACTCATGCCACTGGTCTTTTAGAGTTAAGCTCTGAATTCAGTATGTGTACTAAATTCAGCCCTGAGCAAGGAAGGCCCATGACTAGGTAACAGCGACTTTTTATTGCATATATTTAATAACACTAAAAAATTTTAAATAACACATATCTATGTAGTTAGCTAGCTAACTAAGATAGTAACTTAGCCTCACCAGACTAACCTGCAATGCTAAGCTTACCTTAATGGCTGAGCAATAAGATAACATGGTGTTATGCTTCATTGTCTCCTGGAAATGAAAATACTTGTCCATGTTTTGACACATGTGGCTCACTTCATGTCATAGAACAGGCAGCATCCCGCTCACGTTAGTTTAACAAGATGCTGGAGCCTCAAACAACTTGCAAAACATAACAATGATGTTTTTGTCAAAACCACGAATGTCAGTGTTTATTACATTTAAATACACTTTAGCAATCAAAAGATGAATCTGTGCAGATCAAAAATGCACAAAAAAGTGATGTTCTCATTTGACACATAGCAGCAAAAAAAGTGATGAGCTCTGGTATCTAAATCTGCATTGTCCAGTTAAGGCTCATATTGAATAATTTCCCCCCAAAATTCAGGGAAAACCAGATATTTCAACATGACTGCATGACGGTCATGAGAGAGTCTGTGTCATGTCTAGACTCTGACTTAACTTTTAAACCACATATTAATATTTCTAAAACTGTTCAGTCATTTAAGCAGTTTAGCACAAGTGAATCCCTATCTAGGTCTGCAAGATGCTAAGAAACTGATCTTTGCTTTTGTTTTTTTCTTGATGACCACTGCATTGCACAGTTTATAGGACTTTCAGCAATTACAAGAAACTTGGATTAAGCTATTTTTTGCTTGTTTTTCCCTGGTCCAGTAAAAAAAAAAAAACCCAAAACAAATCTATATATGTGTGTGTGTGTGTGTGTGTGTGTGTGTGTGTGTGTGTATGTATGTATATATATATATATATATATATATATATATATATATATATATATATATATATATATATATATATATATATGCAAAATAATAGCAGTCTAACGTCACTAATGTATTTAATTACTGATTTTGGTAGAAAAGATAATACAACATGGGAAAAAATTCATGACTAGGTGTAGCTGAGTAATGGGCCACCAACAGAATCAACAGTCATAACATGCGTGCTGTTAATTGGGTGTAATTGACTCATTTAATGAAAGGGGCGTGTTCAAATTAATAGCAGTGTGGAGTTCAATTAGTGAGGTCATTCATTCTATGAAGAAACAGGTGTCAATTATGGCCCTTATTTAAAGAAGGAGGGCAGCAAATGTACCTACTGGTTTTAGCCCTTGCTCAGTGAATAAAATGGGTCATTCCAGACATTGTACCAAAGGAGAAAGAACTTTGATCAAGAAGTTAATTGGAGAGGGGAAAACATATAAAAAAGTGCAGAAAATAAATGGATGCTCAGCTAAAATGATCTCAAATGCTTTAAAATGGCAAACAAAACCTGAAACACGTGGTAGGAAAAGAAATACTACCATCTAAGTACATCATAGAATAACAAGAATGGCAAAGAAGCATCCAATGATCAGCTCCAGGGAAATCAAACAAGATCTTCAGTTGCCTGTGAGTACTGCAACAATCTGAAGATGCCTACGTGAAGCCAAACTATTTGCAAGAAACCCTCGTAAAGTACCATTGCTGAAAAAAAAAGATGTGTTGAAAAGGTTACAGTTTGCCAAAGAACACATTGACTGGCCTATAGAGAAGTGGCGCAACATTCTATGGACAGATGAGAGTAAGATTGTTCTTATTGGGTATAAAGGCCACAGACAGTTTGTGAGATGACCCATAAACACTGAATTCAAGCCACAGTACACTGTGAAGACTGTAAAACATGGAAGTGCAAGCATAATGGTTTGGGGGTGTTTCTCATACTTTGAAGTCAGACCCATTTATCACATACCAGGCACCATGGACCAGTTTGAATATATCAAAATACTGGAAGAGGTCATGTTGCCTTATGCTGAAGAAGAAATGCCCTTGAAATGGGTGTTTCAGCAGCACAACAACCCCAAACACACCAGCAAGCAGGCAACATCCTGGTTCCAGACCAACAAGACTGATGCTATGAAGTGGCCAGCCCAATCCCCAGACCTCAGTCAGATTGAGAATTTGTGGAGTGACATCAAAAATGCTGTTTTTGATGCAAAACCCAAGAATGCAGAAGAACTGTGGAATGTAGTCCAGTCATCTTGGGCTGGAATATCTGTTCGCAGGTGTCAGATGTTAGTTGACTCCATGCCACACAGATGTAAAGTAATTATCAGAAATAAAAGTTATACAACTAAATATTTGTTCAGTGATCAACATAAAAGCTATCTGTAAACAACTTTCAGTTTATACTGTAAATATTCGAGTTTGTAAATGAAAATGAAGACTCATTATCAGCCCATTATTCTTTCTTCTCCTTTTTCAGTTTAAAAATTGATATTTCATTCATGTTTTCATTTGGAATTGAATGTGCAGTGCTCCCAGTGCCTTTGTGTATATGTAAATAAATGCTATTATGAGGATTGAGCTTTTTCTCAGTTGTTTTAAACACACTGCTATTATTTTGCACATAGGTTTAAAATTTAGTTCTAAACAACCTGAAAGTGGTCGCAACCCAATTTCTATTATCAATATGATACTCTAGTTCTGTGGCACAAAAACATTAATAGGACATAAATTAATTATAACTTGATTATAGTGAGTATGCAAAACACTCTTAAGCAACAGATGCATGTGGACACCTGCTCAGGTAACAGAGCTTGCGACGATTTCAAACTTGTGCAACATCAATCTACCTGCCGGGGAGCCAGAAATATATTACACAGCTGCTTTTGTCTAGGCAAACCTGTCATCTTGAAATCTGGGCTAGGGTGTAGTATAGCCCACAGCCACAAAGTTGTGCCCATCTGTTCAGGAGTTCGTACCATCCTTACAGAGAAGAACTTGCAGTGTTTATAAAAAATCAGTATTAGAACAACAGTTCATATGCAGTAGTATGGAGATAATACAACTGCAGTACTCATAATTCAGTTGATACAACAGTTTTTAAACCTGTGGTGATACTGCAGGCTTATTGTAGTTCTGCAGACTTTTTTTTGTAATTATGACCTCTATCGTACTTTATTGTAATATTCAGATACTGCTTAAGAGTTTGTTTAACTTTGATAGGTGTGTTAGATTGGGCTTGGAGGCAGTTTCTGGTCACTATTGAACAGAGCCTTTACATATGGGCATTTTCTGGCCCTTTACATAAGGGTATTTCTGGATTCTTAGTTAAGAAAAATGGATATAAAGTTGCATTCATTATTTTCAGTGACTGGATTTTATATGATCTCCCAACAGGATGATGAGGTGGTCCTGCAGTGTGTGGCGTGCATCCAGAAGGAGAATCGCAAGTTCTGCCTCTCTGCTGAGGGATTCGGCAATCGGCTATGCTACCTGGAACCCACCTCAGAGGCCAAGGTAAGAATCAGATTGGCATGGTTCATATTGACATCAGTAGTAATAGGGTATTGTGTTCGTTGGGTCCCTTTGACCCGCCGGGTCCGTGCATGGTGGACGGTACGCTGGCGTACATGGTAAAGCGTCTCTTGGACGTCCGACGGGTTCATGGTGGAGTCCAGTATTTAGTGGACTGGGAGGGATACAGGCCCGAGGAGTGGTCCTGGGTCTCCTCCCGTCACATCCTGTACCGTGAACTCATTTGGGCTTTTCAGTGGGATCGTGTGGCTGACCTTGGGATGTCAGGAGCCGGCCCTTCCAGGGGGGGGTCCTGTATGGGTTGGCACCAGGCCGAGGCCCCCTCCGGCCACCAGGGGGAGGCCTCGAGTTAGGCACACCACCAATCAGGCTTGATGCCCGACAGCTGGGCTAGGTCTATATAAGCCTAGTGACCCAGTGACTGGGTCTTTGCTAAAGTTTTGAGCCAAGCTCCTAGCCGGTAACTCTGGGTATTAAGGTCCGTGAGCCCTTGTGCTACACCTCTCTTCTGCTCTTCAAGGTTGCTTGTGTTTTTACATGTCTCCAGTTTTCCCTCTCAAGTCTGTCTCTCTCACGAGGCTTCCCTTGTTCACTAAAGTTCCTCCATGTTTTCTGGTTTTCTTTGGGAAGTCTTAGAGTTTTGTTTTCCTCAGTGCATCGGGGCTGCCATTGTTCCCATGGCATCCTTTGTTTTCCCCTTTTTCCATGCTCATTGTGGTGTTTAGTTTTTCCACCCGTTTTGTCCTCCTCCCTTCCTTTGAAGTGCAATATACCCAGAGGTTGTTTAATAGCCACCACAGTCTAGCGGGAGCTGGTTTGCCATGCAACTAAGCAGCCGGGGTTTGACTACCCACCTTTGTTTTTTTTTTCCTTCTCTTATTTTACCAGTTCTAAGACCTAACTGTTTTGCACACGGGCCCACCATCATTGATGCGTGGTGGCTCACCCAGCGGAGGGTCAGTGGCACCACCTATCAGATCTGGGTTTGAGCCCCCTTACATCAAGCCTATAAACAGGCACACAATTAACCTTTCAGTCCATAAGTATGACAAACTACTTTTTCCAAAGACAAACTCATCCAACTGTTGAAAGAAATTGAAAAAAAAGCTACAGATAAAAATGAAGGATAAAAATGTAAAAATTTTTTCAATTATTTTTCCTTTCATTTCATTGTTTATTTTTCTTGAGGTGATTGTAGCAAAAGCATATAATTTTATGAGTTATTGAAAATGAGCACCACATTATAGTATATGAAAAATACATCAACTAAGAATGGTGAAGGCTTATTAATGTTATATCAGTCTCATTCTTAAATTAGTTCATATCTTGTGCAGTGAATGAACACCATAGCTTCAAATATATTTACCATGACAACCAACTTGTTGAATGGGAAGTTTATTGATCAATGAATTAACAAATTATTGACATTATGAAATGGGTAGTATAGACTACTATGATGGACGCGGCTCAGGCGTACAGGATACCTAACGAATGACAACTGAGTGGAAAAAGGAAGCGGTTGAAGAGATAAAGAAAATTAATCAAATAATAATAAACCAAAAACAATGACAAGAACTGAGATCAGAGGGATGAACTTTTGCACAAGCCAGAGAACTGTTTAGCTATTGGGAAAACAACAAATGGAACAATTAAAAATGATCTTCGATACATGATCAGGGTCTCATTGCGATGCTTGTGGGAAGACCACTAGGAAAACATTAAATTCCAGTACTCTTTAAGGAACATGGTCTTTTATAAGTTTTCCTTGATCTAAGTATTCCAGCTTGTGAATTCATCTCTTGATTCCACATGAGCTGTTTTATGACCTTGTTGCCCCCCAGGTAATTGCCAGGGTCGTAAAGTTTGGGTCATGTGTCCTGGTGGGCTAATAAACCTTTCTTACAGTGTGGAAGGAAGGAGTAAGCTTTTAGCAGAGCCAAAGGTGTTCTGGTATTTGTCAAACAAAGCCTTTCAGAGTAGGTGTGTTGAGGTGTCTCAGGGGTGAAGGTTTGGTCGCTGCACAGGGCTGCGACTGGTATTCCAGAGCATCTTGATAAGAAGACTTTCTGAGGGATGTTGGGGTACCTTAGGTTTAATTGTAGGAGTGGGCTGCAGCATCAACTACATGGGCACAAATAAAGTTTAGTGAAAGCAAAATTTGTACCCCAATAAATGCCTTGGAGTCTATATATCTTTATAACAAAACCCCAATAACACAGGCCACTTATCTCAAATTAATCTTTGTGTAAATTTCAGCAAAAACATTTCTTATCATTTGCTTTTGTGTTTCCATGCCCGCCTTTTCCATATCCAGCTGCAAATGCACCATCCCTTGCCATCTGACATACTCCAGAATTGGCCTAGATAAGGAGTCATTAGTACTCCCAGACCACTTCACCAGAGTATCTGTAAACAGCCCAGGGTGGTTGCATATGTTTTGCACATTCACCACAGAGAAGCCTTTATGCATATGTAGTTAGGGTTCAGGGTTCAAGCCTGGGAGTGTGTTGGGGATCAGTGTGCCGCTCACTACACCAACAATTCCAGGAATGCTTCCAATTACATGAAAACCTATTTTAATTTCATGCAATGAATCCCTAGTGTGTGGAATTATGATATATCTTGGTGCATGTCACAACAGTACTTCAGTGATGGCATGCACATGTTTGGATAGAGCAGCTTTGCTTAGCCCATGGGCATCCCAATAGTCTACAGAAATCCACCAGTGGCATTAATCTGGTCTGGCCTTACTCTGTTACTTATTTGTGTAAATGATTAATCAGTTCATTTGACTGGTTATGTCCTAACAGATTTAGTAGGATAACCCTAGCATTTCTTTGCAAAGAATATATTTAGTAACCTGTGGTCATCGTTGTGCACGCTGGTGTGTTGGCTTCTATGTTTTTATTAATATCCTTGCAATAAGGTATGGTAGATATATGGTTTACTACTGCTACACTGGAAAATGCATTGAATTTAATTTGAATAATTTTATTTAAATGAATACATCAGCAAATAATCTATACTTCAATGAAGTTATATTGTTTATAAGGCTAATTAGCAGCTGCTATTCTTTTTGAGGTAGAACTGCATGTAAATTGCAAGTTAGGAAGTAGTTAGTTACGAATGGGTCGGAATACTCTTAAGTTATGAACAAGTTTAAGTTCTACGTTAGTTACGATGGGTTTCAAGGAACCAAGGCTGTAGTCACAATACATATTGGTCGGACATGTCCCCCTCAATATACTGAAGTAAAAAATTAATTTATTCCACTCACTAGATTTGTGCAATGTTAGGAGCTGTCAGTGTTCCCATCTGTTGTTGATGGGACACTTATTATTGTAATACTATACCACCATATCAGCACTACTGACTAGCTAATGTCTCTGATCTGCATGAAAAGGTAACATTAATGTCCATACATAATTTTGTGCTGAAACTAATTGTAAAAATAAATATTTCACTAAAAAGTGTCAGTAATTGTATGAAGTGGAAACAAACATTTTTGGTAAAAATTGGCCAATTAGTAAATGCTAAATCAATCAACAATTCCTATAATATTCTGTGTAGCTGTACCTGCTTATGATAAATGGCATTATTAGTGTCAGTTTAAAAAAATGAAAGCAGATTTTTATTAGTCAGCTTTTATCAGCTTTCATTCAAAGTAAGTCATGCGTAAGGAAGGATGGCAATGATATTTAGCGGTTTTTTGGGCAACCTCAGAAAAAAGAAAAGTAAGCTGTGAGGAAATGAGTACTAGTCAGATGATATAAGTATAGAAGAGAGTTGTACAAGAGTTGAGTCAGTTTTCCCTGACATAATTACCAGTGTGATAAGAAACTGTCACTAATCCATTCCTGAACATCATGGCAAGAAATACCATTTGTTTACTGATAATATTTCTTTCCTGTTCAGTCTGTTTAATTCAGAGTAAAGAGAGAGCGGGAGAGTATGAGGATGCTGACAGGTCAGGAAGAGCAGGTGACTTGGAGATGAGTGAGAAAAAGAACAAATATTGATAGTGAAGATCACATAATGCTATTACACTAATCTCATCCTAATGTAGCCTTCCAGTATATATCAAGTTTTTTCTTGTCACTAGTTTAGTGATGATATTTCTTTCTTGTCCGCTGTGGTTCATTGAGAGTAAAGAGAGAGAGGGAGAGAGTATGAGGATACTGATAGCACAGGGAGAGCAGGTGATATGGACGTGAGTGAGAAAAGGAGCAAATATTGTTGGTTAAGAACAAGTGATGACATCATAACAGTCTCATCCTAATGTTAATTTATGATATTTAAATGTGCAATATTCCTCTAATATTAGATGATAATAATAATAAAAAAAAAATAATAATAATAAGAAGAAGAGATTAAAAATAAATATAAACCATAAAGAAAAGCCCTCATTAAAAAAAACAAACAAAAAAACAATTAAGACTAATAAAGTCATTGTGTGTGGGGGGGGGGGTGGTAATTAATAAAACAATTAAATACGTAACTAAAAATAAATGAGAGGAGAATAGATGACTGGAGAGGGGAAGAAAAGAGGTACCAGAGGAGAGGAAGAAAGACATGGAGAGCAGAGAAGAAATGATTGGAGAACAGAGAAGAGAGGAGACCTAGAGAGGAGAGGAGAGAGCAGGAACAGAAAGGTGAGAAGAGATGACTGGAGAGCAGGGGAAAGGAAAAGATATGACCGGAAATGAGATTAGAATATAGGACCAGAAGAGAGGAGGAAAGATAGCTGGAGAGGAGAAGATAGGTCAAGAGGTTAAAATGAGAGGACAGCGGAGCAGATGTCCCTGATGCCCATCCAAGTGTACTTGTAAGTAAATAAAAACATACATTTCCTAAACCTTGGCCACAATACCTGGGCTTGTCTGCATATAACAATGCATAGATTTCTGATTATATGAGTGTCGTTATACTTGTTTAGTTCCTTAATAATAATAATAATAATAATAATAATAATAATAATAATAATATTAAAACATTATTGAACAATTGAACAAAGTCTTGTGATTGGTTTTACTTAAGCAAGCAGAGAAGTCTGATTTGACAGTTAAATTAATACTAATGCAAAGGCTTTGTAATATGTACAAATCACAGTGATTTCCCATATGTATGTATACAAAAACCTCTATACAAAAACAAACAAACAAACAAAAAATCAGTATTTGTATTATGATAATAGTCTTGGTATTACTTGGTATCGCTTATCACCTATGCCTACTATCCAGTCAGCCTCTGGGTTCCTTAATCCTTATTCAAGTTTCTCCAAAGCCCCGAAGGTATTGACACTTGGTGCTTAGCCTATGTGCTACATGCATATGCACATTCATTGACAGAGGGGGAGGTAGGAGGACTGCCTTCTTATAGAAAAGATTCCTGATTGGTTAGTACAGTTCTGTGTAAACAACTGTGTCATGTCATTTCAGATGTCCAAAACAAACAACTGTGTAGTGTAGTTCTGATGTTCAAAATGCATGGCCTAAACTGCTGATGTTGGGAGAGTCTTGTCATACCCCTCTGCATTTCCCCACTCTCTTGATCCACTGAATACATTTATATGGACAGTCTTTCAGTTGGTTTACAGACAAAAGTAATGGTCCCACTAGGTACATTTATCCTAACACTAAATACTGTCTGACACATTCAACCTAGTCTAGGTTATAATCTATTAATTCAAATGAAATCCAAAACTTTGGATGGATTTATAGTGTTCCCCTTGTTATTCTGTGTGCTAACCTCTGCCAAAGCAGTTGCATGGTGTAAATGAACCATTAAATAAACAACTGAACAATCTATTTTGCAGCCTTGCAGATTGTTGCAGTTGTTGAAATAGTTTATTGACCCCGAGTGTGACCACTCTCCCGATACGGGACTGCCAGTGCCTTAGCTTGGTTAACTTGCACAGCAATTGTTGAGTCATTTAAAGTCATTTATGTGCAGCAATTGCTGATCTCACTGATCTGTGTTTTTAGCACTCTCAAATCAACATGCTAAAACAGTGGTTTAATTGTTTTATACAGACCACATTGAGGCCATTGAAAGGAGGTTAGTAATACTAAATTCTCCATTTCTTTACTCTAACATTGCAATCACATTGTAATCTTTCTGAGCAGAAGAGGAGTGCTCAAAGCCTTTTTAATGAACATAATGGTAATTAAAAGAGGCAGGGATGATGGATGACCTTGCCAATTGTGGGCTTGCCTTTATTGTACCCATTTAATTTGTGTGACATACATTTGCATGAGCAATTCTTTCTGGAGAGAAAGAATCAATGAAACATCTTGATAAGAATTGTGATTGTGATTCATAAGAATTGTGATTGATAAGAATTGTGATTGTGATTCAGGTCCTGTTTTCTACTGTAACATGCTTGATTTAATATTTACCATTTACAAGGTATAAAAATATGAAGCAGTGATTTTTTTTTTCCAGTTTTTGATCTTCTTACCCGAACCAATTGAATGTCAAAGTTGACAAGAAATCTGTGTTATTATAAGTTTCATTTAAATTTTTGGTAAGACATCCCAGGCATCCTTCACTAGCTGGTCCTGTTAATTTTTCATTGCTTGACACTGCACCAACAAGCTGCTATCTGTCACAAGGCAAATCTTTCACAAGCGACCTGGGTCCACTAAGCATCGTGTCTCCCTGACTGTGCTTTTCCCATCAGCAAAATGATGTGCAGTACAGACACAAAGCCATAAAGTAACCCCAGCTTTTGTTGCAGCCTCTCAGATTGAGGACACACTGCTCCTCCCTCCACTGGACACAGACAAACTGAACCGGCCTTGGTCCAGGTCTGTGAAGCCCTGGGTTACATGGAGCATTCTGTGTAACATATGGCAGTGGGGGTATCTTGGGTGTCCTTCTTAAAGCTGCTTCCTGTCAAGGGGTCCTTCACATTCCTGTCGTATGTATATATGTGTTTGTGTGTGTGTGTGTAAAATGGGGAAAAAATGACCTTGTCTTAAAGGCATTGTCTGTCTGTGTGTGTGTGTGTGTGTGTGTGTGTGTGTGTGTGTGTGTGTGTGTGTGTGTGTATAAAAGGAGAAAGTCTCAGACACCTTTACTTAAAGGCTTTGGCTTGTATAGGTATGTGTTTGCCTGCATATCTGCTGTTGTGTGTTTCTCTCCTTCTCTCGCTATCTTAAGTTGTACATGGTGACTCATGTTCTCAGCTTTCTTTTAAAGCATACTACATCATGCTAATGGCTAGCTAACATCCTTCCACTGTTAGCTCTGCTAACATATTTGGTTAAGTCATTACTTTGAAAATTTTCCATGGTGGCAGATAACGAATGGATTTGAAATGGGATTTCCAAAATTGTGTTTGCCTGTATAGCTGCTCATTCCTTGATTCCTTGATTCCCTGCTCATTCCATTTCACTGCAAGCAGCAGTGGCTGGACTGTGACGGAATCTTCTTGTCACCTCACTGCTGTCTGTCTGCATCTTCTTTTTTCTCTTTGTTTCTATAATGCATGATGAGTAGGACATATGCTAAGAAGAGCAACCTTTATTGAGGGCAAATCCAGGATCAGAGTAATGAGGATGGTTCAGGGTGAAAAAACAAAACTGGAACACATAAATAATTTGAGAAAACAAAACACAAAAACTAAAGACAAAGAAACCAGAGTAACAAGACAAGCTGAAGAAATGAACCAAACAAAACAGGCTAATGGAGTTACGGGACATAGCACATAGGCTTACTACAATGACCAGCAACAAATAATTCATCACACAGGAAATATATGCACAAAGAAATCAAAGAAAATGTGACACGAAGCTCGGGGAGAGGCAATTGTGATAGTAACATTATCAAACCCCCCCAAACATGCATCTTTCAATGTGTGACAAGATTAGACAGTGACGGGCACTGGAGGCAAGTCAGTGACAGACACAGGGACAAGACCTGAGGAGAGGTGAAGAGCAGGAGCCAGGATGAGGCAAGGAGCAGGGATAGGAGCTGTAACAATAACTGGAACAGGGACAGACAAAACAACAGGGACCAAAACAGTGGGGTGTGGCCATCAGAGACACAGGAGGGCCACGGTGTGTGGCTATCGGAGACCCAGGAGAGCCACGGAGTGAGGCAACAGGCTGGTTTGGCAGGTCCAGGGGTGCTGTGGTGAATACAGTGAGAAAAGAAAACATGAAAACTAATCACAAAGAAACCATGGTGGGAAACAAAACAGTCTCAGAGAACAAAGCAAACAAAACAGACTCATAGTGAAACAGGCAAATAATGTCATGCATGGAACATGGAAGTGAAACATGGAGCTACAGAAACAGACCTATGGAACAGGCTTAGTACAATAACCATCAACAAACACAGGGAAAAAATGAATAACTAATTGAGTAGCTAATAAACTAATTTCTATTGCTTAAATCATGATGGTACAGGCTATTGGCTCTGGCTAGGCCTGAAGTCTGCTTTTAAGTAAGCATATTCATCTATCATCTTCACTAGAACCCGTTCAACCTTACAACTATGAAGATACTGGGTATTGGAAGCTTATTCATAGTCTCTCCATTGCTTGCTAATGATTCAAAAAATATGCAAAAATAATTTTAAAAAGTCATTTTTTGCTTCTACATATCCTCCCATCATTCTACAGTAGAAGCAATACAGTATAACCTTGCCTTAACGTTTTGCTATGCTCCCACTTTTTTGTTGTTAACAAGCCTATTATTTATCTACTGAATCTATTCGTCTTGATGGATGTTTTGCACATATTTGGTGCAAAGCACGATGGGGCATAGGAATATCATGGATATAGTTATATGGATTTTAAAAAGCTCGGCTTAAGCCAATTAAACATTGTACGAATGGGATTTGTTTCTCAGACATATCTCTGTAAAACATTTTACCACAGGATCTCTGTAATGTTTAAGGCTGATTTGCACAGGATGAGAAACTGCTGTATAAATTACAGGCATGTGACAAGCTACTTGATTTAGGCATTGCTGTCACATAAACAAAACACTACAAAAACAATACTAACAATAGTGTTTTGCTACAAAACACTATTGTTATGTAAAATATTACATATTATATTACATGGGGGTGGCGGGCACTGCTTACACCACTCAGTCTAACACATTATATGAGTAGTGTGAGCAGGATATGATTGAATATTGAACACATATTTGCTTGGGAGTTAAATAATCAGGGGTTATTTTCATGGTTGTTTTATAGTAGGTAAAAGGTGCTGGAATCTATACTGATGTGGGGTGTGCTCAGTTTGTAAAAATTAAAAACGTGGCGGATTCGGACAGGCCTAAAATCACATGGATAATAATTAGATCACCATACCACCTCACGTAAAACTAATCCCATCTGAATAGGACTTTAATCCTTGACAGCCGTTCCTCATTCTGCCCTGACTTTCATTTCACAATGGGAGATTGGAGATATGATAATTTTGGCTCTAAAAGGATGATAGAGAATGTACTGTTGGTTGAGTGCCAGTTAAGAGCGCAAGACTTTACCCTCAGCCTGATAAGATGCAGCCTGAAGATGTCCAGTCATGGCATTACTGAAAACAGGCTGGACTCAGATGGCTAAAAAAACCTGTAGTGTCCCAATTACCTAATTAACTAAGTTTGTGTGCCAATTTAGTAATTTACACACACAAGCATGAGATGAATAGAAAATTGAGATGGAGTCATCGAGAAGAGTGAAGTTTATTGTGTGCAAATCCAGTATCAGGGTTGTTATACAGTCCAGGGTCAATGAGCCAACACGAAGAAATCTGGGATGCATAATTAAAGAAAAGAAAAACAAAACACGGAATGTTGAAATAAATGAACAGGCTTACGGAAATAAACACATTTGAGAACAGGTTACGTACAATTCTGAGGCGAGAACAAACAGTGGCTAGAACAGTGACCAGCCAAACACAGGAAAACACGGGGTATATATACACAGGCTAATAAGCACTAACAAGGCACAGGTGAAACTAATGAAACAGCAAAAATCAGAACAAGGACTAGAACAGGAATGGAAAAAATGAAACAAGGATGTGAGACAGGGAAACCGTAGATAAAAGATATCCACGGCCAACCATGATGGTATCACCCCCCCCAAGCACCTGGCACTAAAGCGCACCAAAACAAAACCATTAAACAGAACAGACCATGATCAGAAACAAGACAAGACACAGACAGGGAAGACGATGAGCAGGGACAGGAGCAGAAGCAGCAGGGCCTGAAAAGGCAGACACAAAAGCAGACATTCAAAACAGGTGACAGTGACGGAGAAGGCACAGAAGCAGATGCAGAAAGAACCGGGGCAGCAGTAGGAACAGAAACAGAAACGGACACAGGAGCAGGAGCAGGAACCAAAGACAGGAGCAGGCACAGAAGCAGAAGACGAAACAGAACACATGCAGACTGCGGAATACAAAAAGGCCAGAAGGGAGGACAAGGAGAGAACATAAAATTGCAAATGACAAATGAAGAGGAAAACAAAAACACAACACAAACCAGGCCTGGGGCAACAGGACAGGAATGAAAACTGACATGGACACAGGAACAGACATGCAGATGGGCACAGGGACAGAAACAAAGTGGGACATAGGAACAGGTACAGCAATGGGCACATGGACAGGCACAACAATGGGGCAAAAACAAAATCAGGTAGATAGGGAAGACAAAAAGAAGAACAGGCAACACAGGAGTCATAGGAGGCCCACGGGGAACAGGAGACACAGACAGGGATGGAATGGGCTGGAAACATGAAGCTGTAGCAACAGGAGGTGGGTCTGGAGGCATGCGACTGCTAGCGATGGGTCTGGCTGGTCTGGAAGCGCTGGGGCGATCAGCAACGGCAGATCTAGCAGGTCGGAAGACATGGGGGTGATCAGAGACGGCGAATCTTGCAGGTCCAGAGGTGCAGTGAAGATCAGTTGTGGCAGATCTGGAGGCGTGGCCACAGGAATATGCCTGGCACGAGGCACAGGAACAGGAACTAATTGTGGGGGGGTCTTCCATGCCGGTGACAGGAACTGGCTGGGTGGCTTGCGGGACAGCCACTGGGACAGGAGGGGTGAGCCTGGATAGGCACACAAACCCAGAACCCACTCTGCAGCTCCCAAGGCTTACATGGGCTATGGGAAGCCTGCAGTTGCGTTTGAGAGCATACAAAGTACCATACCATGGATTATCTGAATTCCATCCCTCTATCCATGTCTTGCACTACAGGTCACTCCTCCCTGTAGCGTTTATCAAATTGGGAAGGCTCATAGCGCTTACCTTGGGTCTCTTCGTAAAAACTGGCTGAAAGTGAAATTCAAGGTTTTCCGAGAATGACGAGACACCCTTGTACCCTTGGTGGCAGTGGGACGCTGTTAACTCTGACTATTCAGAAATAGCCAGAATTTCTTCCTAGCGGAACAACCACAAACCAGAGTCTTGCTGTCTTGCTGCGTCCTTGTGTATGATGTACGCAAACACTGAGAAGAGTGAGATTTATTATGGGCAAATCCACATCAAGGCCGTATAGACAGTCCAGGTTAAATAAGCCAACACGAATAGATCCAGGATACATAGTATCTCATAAGTATATAGGTTTAAGGTTCATAGGTTTAAGCCATATCTACTAAGAATTTCAGTGTTGGACTGATCCCCAAAACAAGTGGCTCATCTAACAGAGTAATGCCAAGGTCAGGGGTTTAATTCCCATGGAGCATACATACTGATTAAAGAAAGTATGCCTACTTAGTACTGCTGGATTTACTTACTGTAGGTCACTCCAGATAAGAGGCTCTGCCAAATGCTGTAAATAAATGTAATTAACTATGTATGGATGTTCTCTGCTTTCTTTCTTAATTGCGGTCTAATACTGTTTTTAAAGTAAGCATGCTTTAAAAGCAAAACATTTGGTTACATGAGCTATGCTATATGTACATTGTATGTACTGTGATGTTACAGCTGGTTCATTTGGCAAAAAAAGTAGGAATTAGGAATTATTAATTATTTTAGAATTGCATTTGCATTCCAGTCACTGTTCTTGCTTGAAGAATTTAGAACAGTATAAAAGTTCTGGAGCAGGAGCTGAATTGTCACCATCATGATCCAGTTAGCAAAGTTTGTTATTTATTTATTATCTCTTCTTTTTTGGGGGGAGGGGGCATACTACTAAAGAAAGAGGTCAGTTGGCTTTTATGTGCACTCCATTTATCTTCCTGTAGGGTCATGCTCACCCCTTACCTCAAACTGTCAGCCTGCTGTAGTGCTGTCCCTGTTGGCTTCCGGCCCAAATCTCACTTCAGCTCCTTCTCTCCTGGCCACTCGCTCCATGAGCTTGACACCTACTGAGTCACTTCAGCTGGGTGTCTTCTTCACTTTATCTGCTGTATTTGGAATGAGGGTTCCTGTGCACAGATCTAACTCTTTTTGGGCGAGGATTGATGACACAGAGCCATCCATATTAGTGTCACTCTGTCGGGTTCTAAATGCCAGACTGTTGCATAGCCACTTCTGCCTGTTTGAGGCGCTTAAACTTTGTCAGTTAAATAGAGTAATGCATAAAAAAATCTATCATTTCAAAATTGTTTGTCCTGTACAGATGTAAATGTCTTTGATTTAAATTTGACAGTTCAAAATTTGATGTGCTGAAAAGCAGGTCAGTATAAAAAAAATGTTCTCATGGACTGAATGGTATTTATACTTAGGCTTTGTTTTCATGAAAAGAGCACTAGGCTTTATGAATACAGTATATTGGTATATTAAAGATAAAAATGGGTATTATCAGGAATTTGGAATGTGTTATATGTTATTATATGTGTTATGTTATTAATGTGTTATATGTTTTAAAATGTGCTTATATGTTATATGTTATTATATGAGTTATATGTTATTGATGTGTTATACTTTATTACATGTGTTATATATTATTTGTTATGTGTTATTATATGTGCACTCTCTTTTCTTTTACTGGTATTATTCCACCCCTTTTCAAACAAAAACAAAGTCAGGATCAGTGACTACAGTACTTCAGGATGTGTTTTAAATGGTTGGTTTACAGAGACAAATAAATTGCTTTAAATAATATCTTGCTAAACATGGTGCACGTTAGATGGGGACACTCTAAAAATGCCAAGGTATAAAGCTCGTCTACACATGGAAGGTCTGGTTGCTTGTCATCTGTGAACTAGTATGCAGCATTCTGATTAGTTAGGGTCACCCAGCAAATGGTAACATGCATTCTGTTTGCACCATGGGGATTCACACAAACCCAAGACAGAATTATGCAGAAAGAAATATACCATATGATATGAAGTTAACTCCAACAAAACAGATCTTGATGGAGCACACAGCATGTTTGGCTAAAGATTAGATTCTTTAATTAAATAGCCAAGAGCTAAGCTCTTGTGAGCAATTTCCAAAATATCTCTCCAATTGCTAAGGAATATTTTGCTGATACAGGGTATTTGGTAACAGTGTGTAAAACAAAATAAGTAAAGCAGCAAAGAAACTTGAAGGAGCATAAAATAAGAATGGGGCACAGGCATCCTGATACATTTTCTTAATGCAATAAGATGTTTAAAAAGTCAGCATAAAAAAGAATTATAATGCTTTTTTATGTTTGTCTCCATTAGCTGAAAATCACATCCATATGAGAATCACATCCACATAAGAATCACATCCATATGTCTGTTGTTATCAAGCCAAGAATTTTAAATAGACTCTTCTTAACCATGCTATACACCATCATAAATACTGCATGTGCTGTAATTTGAACAAGCTCAACTCTCTTCAGCAGCCCTTTTTCAGAGCTCCTACTCTTAGGTACTGATTAATGGATTTGGAGCTACACCAAAACATAGTGGACTTTTGAGGACTCTATAAATGCTTGTGTGTGTTCACTGCGTGCAAGCAGTGTACTGTATGTGTGTGGATATATTCAAACATTTAATTCTGAATCTAAGAATATAGTTCATTATTGCTTTGTCAGTGTGCAAGGTAGGGGTGTATGTCAGTGAGTGTCACTGTTCTCATCATTATATTAGTGGGTGGCTAAGGCACAGGCTGTAAATGGAATTGCTATAATCCAGAGGTGTTTGCTCATATAAGACTTCTCATTCCTGTAATTACAGAGTACATACAGTATTATATGCATCTATATGTTCCAAAGTATTTTCTGGACTTGAAGTAAATGTTCAAGTTGAATTGTAATGGAATTTTCTTGTAGCCTGATCTCTCTCTGTCTGTATCTCTTTTTCAGTATATTCCTCCAGACCTGTGCATCTGTAACTTTGTGTTGGAGCAGTCACTTTCTGTAAGGGCACTGCAGGAGATGCTGGCCAAAACTGGGCAAAGTAATGACGTGAGTACAGATCTTGAGTTCACACAGAGCTATAGCAGAATCTTAGTGATCTTAGTGATCTTGACATGCTATGAGCTACACATGTGGCTTTATTATGCAATGATGATATGATGATATTGATAATAAAATGACTTTTTTTTCTGGGACAGTTCTCTGTTTTGGTTTTGGTGCTACTGCATTTTTATTGGATTTATTTATTAGTGTGTTTATTTGTTGGAACCATTTTTATACACACATTGGTTGAGCACATTTGTTAATATTATATAAACTCTATAAAACTCTTAAAATAATGTTTGTCAGTACACTGCTGATTTTCAGTAACACAACTGTATGGGGTGCTTAAAGTCAAACAGCAAGCTTCTCATGCGTGATGAAACAGGAGATGTTGATGTCACATTCAGCACTGCCCCTCTGCGCACCTACACCAGTGGATGCTGGCAGCAGGTGTCACATTCAGCTCCACCCCTCTGCTTGCCTACACCAGTGGTGGCATCAGGTGTCATGTTCAGCTCCACCGCTCTGCTCGCCTATGCCAGCTGGGGTAATAAGTAGCAGACAGGTGGCTCAATATCGATTATTATCAATATTTCTCATCCTGGTATTTTGTTTTTGTGAGTCAACCCTCACATTAAAATTATGTGGTTATTTTTCATGCAGCCTACAGTGGTTGCTGAAATGGGGAAAAATGTGAAGACTGAATGAATGAGTGAATTAATTATTAATGAATGGATTAATTAATTCTTGAGCGAAATCTTGCTTTAAAAACAGTCAGTGTGTAATGATTGGAAGGTATTTGGAAGGTAGCAGATCCAGTTCAAAGAGGGTTTAATACTCACACAGAGCCAGCTACTTGGACACAGAGCATTAACCACAAAGCCAGACCTTCTTAGCCCTGGGGCAGGGAGAACCTCATCCAGGTCGTCTATCCAGTCCAGTGTCAACACGGGAAGGCAGAGTCTGCCAAATACAGAAGGGTCACGACGTTGGTGTAGTCTAGAAAAGGAGAAAAGATCAAAAACCAAAAGAATAAACAGACACTGAATATGCTTGATATGCATCATTTAAGGATCAGGTGGGAATAATTAAAACTCAGGTGAGTTAAATCTGCTCCGATGATTAGTCTCAAGGGAAGGAACCAATCCAGGCATGGTAACTCGAGTGAAGCTAACTGAGTTTGTGACACAGAGACAGAAACAGATTACCAGTGCAGCATTTTGGAGAAACCCATCCTGTCACTGGAGTAAAGAAATGTTTGCTCCTGAGTCAGAATCACTGATGTTTTTCAGCTTGAAAAGGGCTTCCTGAATCCAAGTTGGTTTGTGTAATGCAACATTGTCAGTTTCTGGGACCTGAAATTGAGCCACCTGTAATAAACCATAGTGGATGAACAGCACTGACTTTTCGTACTGTGACAATAAATAAGTTGTGTTCAATAGGAAAGATCTATCATAGCAGTAATACTTGGTCAAAGGCTACTCATAGATGGTCATTACCGAAACACTCCCACAAGTTATTACAGATGTGGTGGTAAAGGCCTTTTTTTCTTCAGTGGCCTTTGAATAACTATGAACCCAAGCCCAAGATCAAGACCAAGCCCAAGCTTGAGGTGCCTACATTAATGGCTGTCTTCAAAGCTCCCTACCAGAAGAATATAAGACACTAATCCTTTTGCACAGTGTGTCATCTTAGCTTGTCTGCTCATGAATTTGAATGACAAAGTCAGTAAATATGGGATGTGGTGGGAATAATATGTATTCATTGATGTCTTATTTTGGAACATAGCATAACATAGTGGATTTTCACTTTCACTTTCAGTTTTTTCATTTTTCCTATTGGATATGTCATGGATTCAACCTGAAATCATTATGCTTATTTGCAGTTTGTTTTATTCAGTTGTTTATGTTCAGTTCAGTTGAATACATTCAGTATTCAGTTGAATACATTTTTCTCTTACCTCTAAGATGGTGGTTTAGATGAGATTTTGAAAAGGCAACATTAATAGACCTGTTCACATACTTGCTTAGGAATGGGTTTTCTACAGTTTAATTTTGACTTTAAATATTAGGATACATTATAGTTCATTACTTCAGTTTTATTCTGTTCACATTCATTCCCATTTGGTTGTAGAGCTTTGACATGCAGTGCCATAACAACCAGGGGACCTTATGTATGATTCCCAAACTTTGAGTTTGACTTTAAGAGACAAATTTATTTATTTGGTCTACCATTTCCCACTCTTATAGTTTATAAAATCCATGGGAGTCTGTGCATTTACCTGAGGGGAGCACAGACAAGACAGCGGCCTAGGTAGTGGTACTGGGTGCACGGTCTGAAATTCTGCAGCTATGTGAAATAAGAGCAAAAACTGGGACACTGCTTATGAACGGAACAGTTTCAACTGAAGGGTTTTTTTTGGCTATTTCATTCATCATGTCTACAGACGGCTTGCTTAAACAATGCGTAAAATAGACTGAAAATATGATAACCCCTTTTCCACAGTTCTAAGTGAAGTTGTCTTTTATATTTTATCTGAATATGGACTTGTATTGTCAGATTGTTTACATATTTTACTTCTGCCCTTGGCATTTTATTTATTTCCTTTGCTAAAAATGTCATACTTTTTCGAGAGATTTTGATCCTTTGGGAAGACAGAAAGCTTTTCACAGGCTCTGCATCAGTGTAAACCCACACAGCCTTTTCTGAAAGGTTAGCTGAAGGGCACTCATCCTGCTTGTCCAGACGTTGGTTTTCTTTGGTCTTCTGTTGATCATAAAAAGAGGCTTAAATGGCTTGTTTGAAGCTGATGACTAAAGGTAACTTGACGCGGGCAGTGATATTTCCCTGGGCCAGGCCCGGAGGCCAGACAGGTGCCAGAAATGCACTCCCTCGCAGAAGTACACCCACAGGAAAGCCCTCACGTAACCAGTCCCACAAAGGTCACAGTGACTCCTCAGAGAGGGTGGCGTGTCTGCTCCGGGAAGCAGCTGGTGGTCTCTGGGGAAGTTGCACCCACTTGTCGTTTTTCCTGACAAGGGCTTTAGCAACAATCAGTGCCCCTAAGAGAGGAGCTTGTGAGGCTGTCTGGCCTGAGGCTGCTGCCATTAAGACTTGTACAATATTCGTGCTCATGCATAAATACACACACATGCATAAATACACACAAACTCCACTGCACATACGCAGTATATGGGTGGCAGGAGAAGAGGTTTTTGTCATACAATTGATTCAGCAGTTAATTAAAAATTGTAATTATGTATAATTAATAAAAACCTAATAATTCACATTTGATCAATATACTTAAGTATTTCAAAGATAATCAAATGATCAAAGTGCCATAGTTATAAATGCCATAATTGTAAAGCTTGATTAGAGATTATTCAAAAATAGATTTTTTTCAATGGATGGTAGAAATAGTGCAATCTGATTTATAGACCATATCGATCGTGCACTGTTTATAAATTTGCTATATCTGAGGCAGAAGGTCAATGTAACCTTTTCCTTTCTTATTCCAATGCCTTCCATAGAGGCTCATTAGAAAGGTGAGTAAGTTTTGTGTTATAGGGCTGAATACAGATGCAGATGGCAGGTTGATTGACAACCCCTCATGCATATGTATGCATATGGTGCACTCAAGTGTGCTTATTTGTGTGCATATATTTCATGTGCAAAATTTAAAAACGCATCAGGAATGAGGTGTTGAAACATTTTCTTCTTTGCTTGTTGGCTTCAGTCGCTCATCTCTGACCACTCTTCATTTTAGAGTCTCCATACAAACAACCTGCTTGCTAACTGCACTTGAGAGCTGAAGTTTCGGCCTGCTGTGTTCATTGTTTGTCAAGTGACATAAACACCTGTTTCTCTTTCCCCTGGGTACCGCATGCACCACAATCATTTTTGCATCTGAAACACTTGATCCAACCCATCAGGTAATTACTGTGGATTTTGTGAGCCGAGTCAGGTGTGTCAGAGCGGGCAAAACCCAAAACTGCACTGCTGGAGTGCAGAGGGTGGTGAGGGACAGCCTTCGCTCTGCGACGTCACACCAGGCTTTCCTGATGTTGTAACATGCCACTCAATATGGCCCCTGCAGGCAGCCCATGGAGGCGGACACAGAACACTGCTGTATGGACACGCCATCCTCCTCCGACACTCCCTCAGTGGAATGGTGAGGAGCCACCATCTGTCTCTTTCCAGCCCTCCTTCACTGTGAGTCGGCACCCGTCAGGTCACTAGACTATGTATGTATATATATATAACATACGCCTTCTCATTCTTGCTACAGTACCTGACTTGTCTGAAGACGTCCAGGTCTCTGACAGATAAGTTGTCTTTTGATGTGGGCCTTCAGGAGGACTCCACAGGCAAGCAACTACAGATCTGTCACACTGTTTTCACAATGCAAGTTTTTAGGACCATATATCTCCCAAAAATATGTTTGATTGTTGTTTTTAAAACAGCAGGTGCAGGAGTTTTTGTCGATGTAATTTCATGCAAACTTAATATGAACTGATTGGCCAGACAATATATCAGTTGGTCTCTAATGTATACATATGGCTTTTGTGTTCTTTAATGAAGCTGTACACAGCTCTTCATATTAGGCATGTGAAGTTATACATTTAAATGGTTCACTGAGAGTGAGTTTTAAATGTCATAAAAAGATTAAGTAATTGTGTTTTTAGATATCGCATAATTTGTCAACAATAAATGTTAATTTTCACCACTAGCAATCTACCATAGCCTAGCATAGACTATCATAGTCTATCCCAAAACTCCAGATGCCAGTACCCCATTTGCATTCACATAGGCTATTTACTACACAAAATGCTCATTTTTGTCAGCGGCAAGGAGTGGTGTGTGCTTTGTGCTGATTTTGTTTTAAATATAAAGGCAGAAACTGCATGCAAATGAGGTAAAACTGGGCACAGTACATTACGACCTTTGTGCTGAATCAACTTAAACCCATTTATCATTTGAGTGATACAGATTATGCTGCTAGCAACCAATGCCCTAAGCAGCAATCCATTCTCACCTTTACCGAGAGGAAGTGCAACAAGAGGGGAAGTGAGAATTATGCCACTCGCTATCTTAGATCATGTATTCAATTTGTGTTGTCACCATATTTGAGGTTATTTGTAATTAACTCATTCCCTAGTGGTATTGAGCACTTTTTACACTTCCTCACTGATTTTTTTTCACCTCCTTCTGCGAGTACTCAGATATGACAATGTTATTTCATCTTTATGTTTTTTTCATTGGTCATTATGTTTCTTTAAATCTTTCATATCAGTCACCTGATATTCGTCGGTTTTGAGAAATTTCGTAAAAAAGAACCATTGATGATGATTAACAAGTGTGTTGTCATGGTTGCTGAATGACTGAAAGAAACCCATGCAGTGTATGTGTGTGTACAGGTGAGGCGTGTTGGTGGACTATCCACCCTGCCTCTAAGCAGAGATCCGAAGGGGAGAAAGTACGTATCGGTGATGACCTGATCCTCGTCAGTGTGTCATCTGAACGCTACCTTGTGAGTACACATCACAGAATGCTGCTGTAACCATGAAGTATTTATCTGACATACAGCATTCACACATCATTCAAGGACTGCTAATGAAAAAATATGAGTACCATTTACAACCTGTCCCCAGTAGTGAAGCCTACTACATTTTTCTAGTACATTAAAAATAAAATAATGTAGCAGGCATATCCCTCCCCATTGTGTGTGTGTGTGTGTGTGTGTGTGTGTGTGTGTGTGTGTGTGTGTGTGTGCATGTCTGCGTGTGCATGTTTATGTGTGTGTGTGTGTGTGTTTGTACGTGCGTATATGTGCATGTGTGCGTGTGTCAAGTGACTACTCTCAGGTAGAAGCTCTTTCACCATTCGCAGCATCTCCAGTGAAATGCTCCATTTAGTTTATGGCGGGAGCCCACCACACGTTCCCCTGCTGCCCCACTGCTGCTGTAATGGGCTCTGTTCAGACCTTGGCAGCCATAGCCCTCTCTGCCTCCAGAAGCTTCTGCCATATGCTTGTAGTAGGACACTTGGTCAAGATGGGGTTCTGTGTAATATGTGTCCAGCACTCTTTTTCAAAAGTTTTATCACTCTTTTTTTTAAAGATGTATATGGACATCCACTGTGGGAGACTAGATTGTTCTGAAGTGGTATCTTCAATGAAGTTTAAAATCGAGATGAATGATTCACATAATGGAGGTGCCAAAAAACATTTGTCAGGTCTACATATTTCCCAAAGGTTTTCGGAACTGCTGGACTTCTGACCCGCGTGTGCAGTCATGACAGACACAGCCTGTGTCTGTACTCAAGAGAAGCCTAGGCCATAGCAGATTTACCACACATGATTAACCAGCTCGTTGGCCAGCTTGTTAAATTACAACATGTATATCATCGTCACTGGGTACAAACTCTTTTGGGAAATTCTGATTCTTTAATAAAAAAATATTAAGACAATAATAATAAGAACCTAAGAAAATGGAAGAGTTTGGAATGCATGAAGAGCTTTGATGCTTTTGGTAAACTCACCCTGCATTTTAAAAGTACATGGTGTGATAAATCTAGTTTTGAAACTGCTGCTGATTCCAGAAGGGTCACTGGGTAAACGTCACCTTTTCCAAATCACCCTGCAACACGTTTCTACCTTGATATGCACATTCTAAAATTGTCATGTCCCTTACCATGGTAACTGATTTACACCCCCCTCCCCCCAGCACCTGTCCCTCTCTAATGGCAGTGTTCAGGTAGATGCGTCCTTCATGCAGACACTGTGGAATGTCCATCCAACATGCTCGGGCAGCAGCGTGGAGGAAGGTTCAGTATACTCTCATTCTTCGCTGAGAAATTTTTCATGGTCCAATGACCCCTACCCTTACCCTTACCCCAAAGTCCCCCACCTTCCACTTGTGTACTCCCACACATTAACCCCCATTCCCAACCCTAGTTACTCTAGAAAAGATGTTATGTTAAATTAGGCCACAACATAAATTGGTTAACTAGCAGCTCAGGATGAATTCCTGGTGTGATTAATATTCTCCTCTGTTGTCCTATAGGATATCTCCTTGGTGGTCATGTGATACGCTTGTTCCATGGGCATGATGAGGTCCTGACGATCCCAGCTTCAGATCAGAGCGAAGAGCAGCAGAGGTGGGAATCTGGACTGAACTTCCAGGTCGATTGCTCAAGCAAGGGGTTAATGCACAGACTGTATCTTATTCCTAAACAAGCACCAGTGTGCTCACTTGCAGTTGTGGTTTGTATCCTGCAGTGGCCAAATCACAAAAGGCCAAATTTCAGTAGACCAATTCTTGTTTCCGCTGTAACAAAGTTAAATACTCCCAAAAATAATGAGCACTTTTAGTCAGCAGATAAGTACTTTGATAGAGTACAGAAATGTGGTGTGATGTTTGAGCTTTGTGTGATCCAGCCTGTGAGTGCTGTGACAAATTACGGCTGTTCAGACAGCCCCGATGAATCGCAGCTGTTCAGAGAGCCCAGGTGAATCGCAGCTGTTCAGACAGCCCAGATGAATTGCATGTTTAGACAGCCCCAATGAATCGCATCTGTTCAGACAGCCCCGATGAATCACATCTGTTCAGACAGCCCCAGTGAATCGCATCTGTTCAGACAGCCCCAATAAATCATAGCTGTACAGGCAGCCCCGATGAATTACATCTGATCAGACAGCCCTGATGAGTCATAGCTGTTCAGACAGTCCCGATGAATCACAGGCTTTGAAACAAGTGTGTGTGGGATTGTGCAATCTGTAATGATCACATGTAACAATCTCAATGACAGGATTAGTTATAAATAAGCTTTTTTAAAATTCCAGTTCAGTTGTTAAGTGTGGGACATGATATATCATGCACTGTGAGGTAATGAATGAATGAATGAACAAATGCACATTTTGGTGATATCTCTTCCACTTTTTTTTTAATATAACAGTGAAAAGCTACATTTCCCATCACATTGTTTACCGAATGTCAAAACAACACATATAATACATGTAACCTTAGCATCTACATAGAAACATTTCTTCATTAGAACCACATTAGAAATGTATGTGTACAAATCTACAGTCATTATTTTGTGTTAACTATCCTCTCTCTCTTCATTGGTGGGCAGTTTCTGGCTGCAGAGCTGCTATTTTTGAGATGTAGACAACAGTCAACCCAGCAGTGACACTGACACTTGTGAACACTTGAAGTGTAAAAATTGTGTGCCTAGGGCCCTCTCAGCAGTGCAGTCCCTATGACATGTCAGTGTCACTGCCTTGGTGGGAATGGGTTGCCATGAAGTCAGTGAGGAGAGAGGTAGAGAGTGGCTAAGGGTACATGGCAACAGTTGGGTTACGCTCAGTAATTGTACCCTTGTAAAATGCACATAAAAGACACCAGCACACCAAGTGTAGATGCAAGGTAGGTGTTTCATAGCCAGTGTGTGCTCTTCTTTCATGAATCAGCAAATCCAGCTCAGTGACATTCCCTCTTCTTTCGCATTGCAAAATTTCCCTATAATAGTCAGCAGTATGTGTGTGCATGTGTGTTTGGTTGCAACCTCTATAGACACATCAGCAGTGTGTGTGTTTGTCTAGCAACTACTAATAACATTCTGTGCTGTCTCCAGACACAGGGAGAAGAGCAGAATCTGTTCCGCTTTCTTTGCGTGTGTGTGCATGTGCATGCATTTGGCTGCATGCCCTATAAACAAGTCAGTACTATGTGTGCGTGTGTACATGTGTGCATTTGGTTGTAGCCTCTATAGACAGTGTTTGTGTGTGTGTGTACTTGTGTGCATTTGGGTGTAGCCCCTATAGATACATTAGCAGTGTGTGTGTGTGCATGGGTGCATTTGGATGCAGTTCTAGTTACATCAGCTGTGTGTGTGTGTGTGTGTGTGTGTGTGTGTGTGTGTGTGTGTTTGGTTGCAGTCTCTATAGACACAGCAGTGTGTGTGCAGGGAGTTGGTTGGGTGCATTTCCTATAGACACATCAGCGGTGCATGCGTGTGAATGGATGTGTTTGGGTGCATTGTCTATAGACACATCATCAGTTTGCATGTGTATGTGTGCATTTGGTTGCAGCCTCTATAGACATATCAGCATAGTGTGTGTGTATGTGTGTGTGTGTGTGTGTGTTTGTGCATTTGGGTGCAGTGCCTATAGACATGCCAGCAGTGTGTGTGCTCATGTGTGGGTGAAGTGCCAATAGACACATCAATGGTGTGTGTGTGTGTGTGTAGGTACAGCCCAAAATCCGTGAGCGATGAAAGTGCTTCTCGCATGAAACTGACTCCCGTGAGTGAGCAGAACAGCTTGTGCGAGGAAAATCAGCCTATCACTTGACTGTTATTTCTGTTTGCTATTAAACATCTGCTTCTGTAACACTTACATACATTTTTGACAGATGTGGGCAGGGCCCAGGTATAGTCACCACAATAGAACTGGTTGGTCTGTCACTGTTGGTCTGTCAGTGCTTGTCACAATAATCTATGAGATTTGCTAATCCATTTACAATTTCCTGAGTTTTTCTAAAACATTTTATAATATGGCTAATTCAACTTTGTTAATATTATTTTTACTTTGAAGTAATGGGGAAAAACTAAAGATTGCCACTTGTTTTGTTAATTTGAAGCGTTTATTTAAATATTGGTTCTTTATATGTTTAATCCACAAGCTCACTGTTGGAGCAAAATAATGGTGAAAGAGCATAGAAAACAAATATGATAGGCCAAAGTGCATAGAGAACAAATATGAACAAAACCAAATCCAAACACAATTCCTCAAAGAACAGCTCTGTCTGGTAAGTGCAAATTACTGACTCAAAAATGTCATCTCTGCCCATAATGTCACTTTTCCTTCACTACTGACCATTAACTAGACACAAAGTGTCCTATTAAAGTGCTTAGCCACCCTGAGCCAGCAGAGACATCAACTTCACAGGTCTCTGGAGAGATTCTTCAAAAAGATATTCTCTCAGTTAATGTTTTGATGATGGTGTTGGACAGCACTACCTAATTTTACTACTCATCAACCCTTTCAGTGAGCACTCGTGGCTTGGATAGATTAGCCTGGATGAGACCACTCCCATGTTTGAAATAATCATAGAAATGTCATCAAAGGAAAAAGCTGAGCAGTCCCAATCATTTTTACCTTCATCTGTCCCTCTAAGGGGACAAGTGAACCCAACGGCTTTTCTCCTTACATATTGCAGTGCGTATCACACCACAGCCATTCCATGTGCACTTTTGACCACAATTTCTAACTATGTACTCATACCTTTACAATACATCTAAATACAGATGTCACTTTAGCCACAAGTCCTGTTAGAACACTAATCAGTTCCATAGCCATTGTAACTAAAACTTACGTACTGAACCTACTTTCAAATATAATTTGAAAATATTTTTTATAATTAAACTAGTATATAGTAAAACTATATTTTTATATGGCTATGGTTATATGGTTATGCAAAAAGATTTTAAGAGATCTGCAGTTTATCTGTATCGGATGAATATTGTTTAACATTTTGGCCAGTGAGTTTTCCTTTTGGAAACTGATTAAAATGTTTGCTGAATTACATTTAAAGTATTAGAATTTGCAATTGAGATTAGTGAACATTCATAAAAGTAAAATTAAGACAATCAAAATTGAGTTCCAGAAAACAATACTAACCAGTTCTATCTCAGGTTACATGTGCCATCCCTAGGTCCTACCCACAACTGTCAAAAATATATTACACTGTTGCAAGAGCAGATGCTTAATAGAGAGAAAGAACATTTGAGTATACAGTCATGGCCAACCATTTTGAGACTAGCACAAATTTTGGTTTTCACAAAGTTTGCTGCTTCAGTTTTTATGGTGGCAATTTGCATTAACTCTAGATGGTGAAGAGTGATCGGATGAATTGCAATTAATTGCAAAGTCATTCCTGGCCATGAAAATGAACTTAATCACAAAAATTACTGCATTTCAGCCCTGCCACAAAATGGCCTGCTAACATAATTTCAGTGATCTTCTCAGCTCAGGAGAAAGTGTTAATGAGGACAAGGTGGCTGATATCACTTTGTCATGCTGATTAGAAGAGCAGACTGGTTGCTTTAGAAGGGTGGTGGTGTTGAAGTTTTCTTCTGTTAACCATGGTTATGTTCAAGGAAACACGTGCAGTCATCATTGCATTGTGCCAGCAAAGTTTCACAGACAAAGACATTGCTGCTTGTAAGATAGCACCTAAATCAAGCATTTAGTGCAGAGTTTGATCAGGAATGGCAGAAGGCAGGTGTGAGTGCATCTGCATGCACAGTCAGGCAAAAGCTTTTGGAGGATGGCCTGGTGTCAAGAAGGGCAGCAAAGAATAGCCACTTCTCTCCAAGAAAAACATGAAGGACAGACTGACATTCTGCAGGAAGTATACGGATTGGTCTGCAGAGAACTGGGGAAATGTTATTTTCTCTGATGAAGCCCCCTTTGGACTGTTTGGGACATCTGGACAAATGATTGTCCGGAGAAGAAAAAGTGAGCGCTACCATGACTCCTGTTATGCCAAAAATGAGGCATCCTGAGACCATTCATGTTTGGGATTGCTTCTCATCTAAGGGAGTGGGTTTGCTCAAAATTTTGCCTGAGAACACTGTCACAAATAAGGAATGGCATCAAAACATCCTCCAAGAGCAAGTTCTCCCAGCGATCCAGGAGCAATTTGGTGATGAACAATGCTTTCTCCAGCATGACGGAGCACCATGTCACCAGGCGAAGGTGATAACCAAGTGGCTCGGTGAACAAAACATTTAAATTTTGGGTCCATGGCCAGGAAACTCCCCAGATCTCAATCCCATTGAGAACCTGTGGTCAATCCTCAAAGAGGGTGGACAAACAAAAACAGAAACTGTGATCAACCCCAAGCACTGGTTAGGCAAGAATCCAGCATGCCAAGGCAAATTGCAGAAGTCTTATAAAAGAAGGGTCAACAAAGCAGATATTAATTCTTTGCTTAAACTGCACGTATTTGTCAATAAAAGTAAAAAAAAAACCTATTAAAAAAACCTGAGAAAAGGATCTGAACAACAGGTCAACTTTGTGAAAACCAAAATTTGCATCTGTCTCATAACTTTTGGCCATGACTGTAAGTCTAATTGTCTTTGCATGAGGGATAATTTTTATCACTTGCTAATTTTGACATCATATGTGTAGTCCCTATAAACGTGTGTATGTATTTGGGTGCAGCCCCTAAACATGTGCAGCAGAGTGTGTGTGTGTGTGTGTGTGTGTGTGTGTGTGTGTGTGTGTGTGTGTGTGTGCATGTTCAAGTTCAAGTTCGGTTTATTCGTCACATACATAGTCATACACAGTATAACATGCAGTGAAATGGTGGAGAGTGCTCTGTCCAAACTGAGGAAGAGAAACAGGGCTGCATAGAGAAAAAAAAATATATATATATATGCAGATAAATATATATATTCTATGTATGTACAAAAATATATTAACAATGTATGTACAATATATGTATATTATGATTATATACACAATGTACAATGTATATGGTTGGGTATATATGTACACAATCTACAGAATGTACAGATCCATTTTGTATAATACCATATCTACAGTTGTTGTGTAACAGGGTAATTGAGTATAAATCTATATATACAGGTGTACAGATATACAGTTATGTTACATGGTGGTGGTGGTGGTGGTCCCCACAGTTTATCAGTTTCCCTGATTCAGGGCCCAAATGGCCTGTGGGAAGAAGCTCCTCTTCAGCCTCTCTGTCTTGGTCTTCAGGGAGCGGAAGCGCCTCCCTGACCTCAACAGAGAGAAGAGTCTATTGTTGGGATGGGTGGGGTCCTTCACAATTTTCCTGGCCTTGGTCTGGCACCGCTTGTAGTAGATGGTCTGCAGGTCAGGAAGTTCCGAGTGAGTGATGCTCTCTGCTGAACGCACTACCCTTTGGAGTGCTTGTCTGTCCTGCTTGGTGCTATTCCCAAACCAGACTGTGATGTTCCCCGTGAGGATGCTCTCGATAGTGCAGGTGTAGAAGTTCCGCAGTACCTTGGAGGGCAGTCTGAAGCCCCTTAGGCATCTGAGGTGGTAAAGACGCTGATGAGCCTTCTTTGCCAGGGAGCTGGTATGGCGGGACCAGGACAGGTCCTGCGAGATGTGAACACCAAGGTACCTGAAACTATCTACTCTCTCCACCGTGGTCCCACTGATCCTCACAGGTTGGTAGTGCCGCTCCTGCTTCTTGCTGCAATCCACGATCAGCTCCTTTGTCTTACTGACGTTTAGGAGGAGATTATTTTCCTGGCACCAGTTTTCCAGGTGTTTAATCTCCTCCAGGTAGGCCCTCTCGTCGTTGTCCGAGATCAGACCCACGACAACGGTGTCGTCAGCAAACTTGACAATGATGTTAGAGCTGGAAGTGGCTGTGCAGTCGTAGGTGTACAGTGAGTAGAGCAGGGGGCTTAGGACACAACCCTGAGGAGCTCCAGTGCTGAGGGTGAGGGTGGTTGAGGAGCAGTTGCCCACCCGTACTGATTGTGGTCTGTCTGTTAGGAAGTTGGAGATCCAGTCGCACAGGGATGCATGCAGTCCTAGATCTCCCAACTTAGTAGTGAGTAGAGAGGGGATGATGGTGTTAAATGCTGAACTGTAGTCGACAAATAGCATTTTAACATAATTTCCCCTCCCTTCGTCCAGGTGAGTCAGTGTAGTGTGGAGCAGATGTGCAATCGCATCGTCAGTGGAGCGGTTGTGGCGATATGCAAACTGCATGTTTGCAAATGATATGCAAATGTGATATGCAAATGTGCATGTTTTGGGTGCAGTCCTTATACACACCCAGCATGGCATATATGTGTGGTATGTGGAGGTTCAGCCTGGTTGTACAGAGGTCACGGCAGCCCAAGATCTGACAGGACTCTCCTTCCTCCCCATTGGCATGGACTATTTTTAGCTCACCAGTCATGTGACACACAGTCTGCGAGATTAGGTTTTGGTCTTCAGTTGTGACTCAGGCCATTCTGCCTCTGAAATTTAATTGAGAGTTTGTTAAGGCTGGGTCTCCATATCTGTAACTAAGTGAAGGGGGTGAGGTGGATGATGGATTTTGCTTATCTTGCAGCAAGTCACCCCTATTATTGAGGTAGCATGCCTGTTGCATACACATATGTGTGTATGTGTATTTGTTCATGCATATATGTGTGCTTGTGTGTGTCAAGATAGTGGTGACATTGATTTCACTGTAGTTCGCTCCCTGATAAGTTGCCATAACAGGCTCAACACACGTTACTGCTGAGAAATGTTCAACATGCTCGTTTACAGATTAAGATTTATTAAGTGATTTTTTTGTAACCAAATCTATATTGTTTTAAAGCTTACGTTGCAGTGTTCACTGTCTTTTCTATATAACGTCAAGAGAAGTGAGGCAGGATGCATTTGCGATGATGAGTGACATTTATTTGGGGCAACTGCAAAACCAAGATCCGTAATACATTCCATGGTTGTGGCTAGGAATCAGATTAACAAAACCAAAGTATATAACAAAAACAGTAACAATACAAAACCAAGAGGAAAAAAAAATTAACTAAACAAAACAAAGATAAGAGTATAACACAGGATCTGCTAGAGTAGAATTTACAGTGAGGTACACTGCATGAAATGTACCCTAACTACCAACAAACTTAACAAGGAAACGAGGTTTGTAAATACACAAGAACAAAGAAGACATGGGTGAAAGCAGTACAAGAGCAAAAACCAAAACAATGAGCATGAAACTGAAACCAAAACAAAGAGCATATGGTGCTCATCACCATGGGTACTATGACACCAAAGGGGGTACAGTAACATTACGAAAGACTGTTACAAGAAAGTGAATGGGCAGTCTTGATAAGGAAAAATTTTGATAAGAAAGGGATACAAAAGCCAAAAACATCGCTGAAGACTTGAATAAATGGATGAAGGTGATTGGAGTGTTTTTTAAAAACAGAACTTTTTCATTAAGCAAAGTTCTTGCAATATTGAGCAAGTGTATAATTATTATTTTAAAAAATGCTGGTGTTTGCTCTATTAGAATCACATCCTTGGAATAAAGAGTTAGAAGAGATACTACGTACTTGCTGTACTGTACTCTACTGTAACGGTGAGCAGTAAGGATGCGGGTGCATGTGCGGAGAAGAGCAAGATTTATTATGGGCAAATCCAAAGTCAGACTTGTTAGGGTAGTCCAGGGTCATAGAGCCAACACGTAGAGTACAGGGATAGATCATAAAGAAAAAAGAAAAAAAAAAGCTTGAAGGCAAACAAGGGAAGCAGGCTATTACACAGGCTAGGAAACACGAAGGCTAGGATAAACAGCCTAAGTAGGATACACAGAGTACGAACTTACAGGCATAGAGATATGGGCTTTCAAAAACATCCAAACATACATCCAAAACATTCAAACAACCAAACAATGAACAGCCAAGACACAGGGCACATGACAGGGTTTAAATACATGAACTTAACAAGGCTAGAAACAAGGGACAGGTGTGGAAAATCAAACGAGGGGCAGAGAAAATGAAACTACGAAATGGAACTAAAATACACAAGACAGGGAACAAATGGAACATGGAAGCTGGGAGGGACTAACCGTGACATCTACATCAAACTGCAGATGAAGTTGAAAATGTAATTAGGAAATTCCCAAATACCACTCTAGTGGCATAGATGGAGTCACATATGAAACCCTGAAAACCACAAGGCAATATTCTGCTCAAATATTGGCATCTATATTTAATACCTATCTGCTTAATGGAAAAGTACCTTCTTCATGGAAGGGAGCACTTAGTCATAGAATACCAAAAAAAGATTTGTCTACGTGGAGAGACATTTATCTCCTTCCATCTGTATATAAGGTTTTTTATGAATTTTTGTTTTATAGGATATTTCCATGGCTTGTTGACACTGGGTTTTTGTCAGATAAACAAAAGTTCTATATTTAGCATCGAGGTGTGAATTAACGTCTTTCGTTTAAGGACAGGCATGATTTTTTAAATGTGAATTTTTTCGATATGCCTTTGGACCATTGCATCAAAGTGTTGATAAATCCCTAAGCTCTATATGGACATAGTGAAATATGTGTATCAATGTTCAGTTATTTATGTGAAGAATCCCACTAAACCTGTACCTTTGGAAGTGGCAATCAAAACTGGATGCCCATAGAGTGCTATTAATTTCCTCTTTGCAATCGTGGCTTGTGGCCATGATAGCAACACATATCGCATATGTACTGGATCACTGCAAACTTAGTCCTGAGTGTTATAACTCTAAAGTTGAAGTCTTGACAGGAATTGCAAATACTCTGACTGTTTCTAATCTGTGCTTCAAAAGAGAGGTTTCATTTGGGAAATATGTGCTTTTGATTTATTCTTTGAAAAGTCATGTACTAGCAAATTAATGAAATATCAACTACTGCCAAATTAAGTACTGCCAATGAAAATTTAGGAAGTAAATGTCAGTTTATTGTGCTAGTCTTGAATGTTCACATGCTTGCATTGTGTGACCTTTGTTTAGGAGGATTGCATAAGTCACAGGCCACCATAGTTGACAAAATATTGTTATATCTCAGCCATTACAGAAAGTTTGCATATCAGGAAAAGATACTGCTTTCGCTATCCTTGAAATCTCACATATCTAATGAACTAAGGTTACTGTATATCACTGCACATATTGCTACAATTTACTTGAATATGGAATCAAATAAAGTAACAAAGTGTGTCTGAAATACAGAATGCATGGCCGCTTTCAGGCTGGGAAATGAAGCCATTTGGCCACACTTGCCATTAAGCCCAGAGTCTGCATTAAAATAGCCACTAGAACCAAACAGGAGCACTCTGGCATGCCTCCTCACCCAGCTTGCCCAAAACAAGCAAAAGAAAAGCAAAGAAAAGAAAACAAAAAAAGCCCTGCTCCACTACACAGAAATCATAAAGTGGCTATGCTTGCTTATAAGCACAGTATGCAGCTTTAGTTACCGACACCAGCTGCAAGATGAAAGGTGGATGTTTTATGAGGTTCTGTTTTTGCTCTGGTTTTTAGAATAGTCAACTACGAGTCAGGCAAAGTGGGAGTCAAGGCCCGGTCTCTATGGAGATTGGAACCTCTACGGATCAGGTGCATCTCTCACCTCACACTGACTAATTAGTTTTTTCACTGAATGTTTCAGTGAAAAAAAAAAGACAAGTGCTTTTTTCAGTTAGATTTTAGCGTTTGTATGTTTTGCTCACAATTTGAGTTGTTTACATGAAATGTTCCCCACTGCTAATTTTATCTTTAAGAAGCTTCTCCATGTATTTTCACTACAGTCATTGCAGCTTCTGTTAGTTGATACTGTGTTTATGAGGTAATATGTGTGTCAATGTGTGTGTGTGTGTGTGTGTGTGTGTGTGTGTGCATTCTGCAGTTGGTGTGGCAGTCACATCCGCTGGGGGCAGCCGTTCCGTCTACGCCATCTCACCACTGGCCAGTACCTGGCCCTGTCTGATGACTCAGGCCTACTTCTGCAGGACAGAGAGCAGTCGGACACGGCCTCCACCGCCTTCTGCTTCCGTGCCTCCAAGGTCACTGTCTGCTCCACCTCAGCTGGGATGACGTGGCCATGCTGGGCGGGTCCTGGCCGGGCCCATGCTGGCCATGTGTTTGGGCTGTTGAGGGATTCTAGATACCCAGAAGCAGTGATGCTTCTCTGAAGCTTTTTTGACAACACAATCTATAATGCTGGTACTATGGAAGTTATTGCACAGAGCTTTAGGAGAGGTAAATGCAAGCCTTTGGCAGTCTGTTCCAGTCAGGCCTTAAAGCCTTTCATCTGCTACCTTGGCTGAAGTATGACAAGGAGATGTCAGGCAGGTTAATCAAAGCAAACCCACAAGCATCATGATTCCATCTGCTCTGATTCTTAGTCTTGATTATACTGGCTCTTAATGGGTCTTTCAAGCTTAAACTAATTAATGGAGTGTAATCTTTACTCACCTGGAGGCTGTCCAACAGATTCTTACTGTGTGTCATTTGTTAGCCAATTATTGTTCTCTTGCTGCATTCACGCTTCATTGAAAAAAAATTGTGTCTTGGTAATGATTCAGCAATGCTGCCTCCGGATATCCTGTGGGCTTCTTACAAGCAACTCTCAATTTCTCTCTTCCTCTCTGTTTCTCGCTGTCTCGGTGTCCCTCCTGCGTTCTCTGTGGGGGTTCTGGTAATCATGAGTCATCTTGGAGAGGGAGGTCAGCCTATCTGCAATCCTTGACTGGGCTTGCTCTAAATCTGGCTGGATCTTTTTTTTCGAATGGCCTGACCATTCTAGGCTCCCTCTGCTCCTGCTGCTTGGCATAATTAAGCGTGCCATTGGGAGAATTCTGCATTTTTTGGGGAGCCTGTTCTGCTTCGTGATGCATGAGGACTCTCACAGTTTCGGGTGACAGTTTGGCTACATGCTCTTTGAGGGGTCTTCAACAATTGCTAGATTTTTTTTTTCTGGAAAAATAATAGCTGGGATGAAAATGTACAATATAATGACTGTGAGATAAGGATGACAGGTTGCCTCTCTCTGTCTGTGTATCACCAGCTAAGCCAGCTAAGCCTGTCATGTCAGTGTGGTGTGCGATGTCTACTTTGTCAACACCATGCCAAACCTGCTTAAATGTAGCAGTGTGAAATGGCATACAGATATGGGCTTTCAAAAACATCCAAACATACATCCAAGACATTCACACATCCAAACAATGAACAGCCAAGACAGAGGGCACACGACAGGGTTTATATACATGAACTTAACAAGGCTAGAAACAAGGGACAGGTGTGGAAAATCAAACGAGGGGCGGAGAAAACGAAACTATGGAATGCAACTAAAATACACAAGACAGGGAAAACATGGAAGCTGGGAGGGACTAACTGTGACATCTACATCAAAATCTACTGAAGATGAAGTTGAAAATGTAATTAGGCAATTCCCTAATAACAAGTCTAGTGGCATAGATAGAGTCACATACGAAACCCTGAAAACCACAAGGCAATATTCTGCTCAAATGTTGGCATCTATATTTAATACCTATCTGCTTAATGGAAAAGCACCTTATTCATGGAAGGGAGCACTTAGTCATAGAATACCAAAAAAAGATTTGTCTATGTGGAGAGACATTTATCTCCTTCCATCTGTATATAAGGTTTTTTATGAATTTTTGTTTTATAGGATATTTCCATGGCTTGTTGACACTGGGTTTTTGTCAGAAAAACAAAAGTTCTATATTTAGCATCGAGTTGTGAATTAACAATCATTAAGACAGGCATGATTTTTTAAAATGTGAATTTTTTATGTTCTGTGCTGGTCGAAGTTGTAGATGCGTCATGTGGAGTAGTTTGCAGACACTGGGACAGCCTCTGTGCTTTGTGTCTGCAAACAACAAGTCTGAATTACATGCTCCGAGACTGCTTGCATGTGAGGGGTGAAATTTGTCGTGTTAACATGTTTGGCAGGGGAAAGATGGCTGTTGCATTACTGTGGACTAGCGCTCTTGGTCCATCTATCCTGCAGGAGAAGCTGGAGCAGAGCCCCAGGCGGGACATAGAGGGCATGGGTGTGGCTGAGATCAAGTACGGCGACTCGCTCTGCTTCGTCCTGCACGTAGCTACGGGCCTATGGCTCTCCTACCAGGCACCTGACGTGAAGTCTGCCCGTCTGGGCTCCCTCAAGAGACGAGTGAGTCAATCCCCCACACGCTGTGGACAAACTAATTATCAGCCTTTGGACCATATTCTGTCCTGTAATTGCTCCAGTCCTTAAGTGCTATTAGCAGGGATGATCAGTGCAGAGTAATATAGCATGCTCTCTCTGTCTCTGCTTTGCCTAGACACTGGAGTCTGGATTTGGTTTTGTTAATCTGAATATGATTGAACCTCATAGCATATCTCTGTGTCTCTCTGTCTCCGTCTCTCCCTGTCTCTCTCTATCTCTTTCTTGTCTCAGGCCTACCTCCACGCAGAAGGGCACATGGACGATGGCTTCACCCTCCAGCGCTGTCAGCATGAGGAGTCACGCGCCGCCCGCATCATACGGAACACAACCAGACTCTTCAGCCGCTTCATCAGGTACGGCCACCTCCACAGGCAGACACACAGTGTCCTAAATAGAACGCTAATGTCCTTTTTACCTATATATTCATGTATTCCTACATTTGATCACAAACAAAGACCTTACTAGCTGGCAGCATATTGGCAGCATATTCTAGAAGTGCGTTACTTCGCTACAGCACTAAAGATTGTAGCTCAGTGCTATAGTGAAGTAACGCACGTCTAGTCCACCAAAATCCTGAATTGCTGAATTTCCTTTTTGTAAAAATGTCTTGGCCAACTCCAAAAATGCATTATGAACTGTCAGAAGTTTTAATGAATAAAGATTCTAGTCATTCATGCTATGAATGCATTTTTACAGCCCAGATATTAGTCACATTACTGACAGATCTTTATTTAATTATCTAGATACATTAGTAGATCTCCCTCAACTGGGTTTAATGGCCATTAAATTGCTGCAAGTGTAATACTGAATCATTTTAGTCTTGTTTCCTCACTCTGTGTATGTGAGTGTGTGTGTGTGTGTGTGTGTGTGTGTGTGTGTGTGTGTGTGTGTGTGTGTGCGTGCACGTGTGTGTGTGTGTGTGTGTGTGTGTGGTTGGGTTTGGGTACATCTGTATTTACCTGTGTATTTTTGTGAATCTTTTTGTGTCCTTGTGTTTGTGTGTGTGTCTGTGTGCTTGTTCACCCATGCTTTATTTAGTCCAAAGAGGAATATCAGGCAGTGTGACCTCTGAACTCAAACACTCCCTTTACACTTATCTTAGAGTCTCCAGATACCAAACAACAAAACCATATCCTCACATCTGGCTTTTCATTCTTACATCCATCAGACCTGCAACCCCCCCCCCCCCCCCCAACACACACAGTAGTCCTTTGATTTGATCTCTTTTCCATGGATGAACATGGTGGAGTTTATAAAGTGGCACCCAAGTTTGTTTTATTATTATAACACAGCAAATACTTTTGTGCTATTCCATAATGAACAGCTAGTACACTACAGACTAAAGCCAGTGGATGCAAATTCACCCTGGGAAGCTTTCATTACTGTAGATAAACCATTATATAGTTTAAATCAACAGAAACAGTTGTCAATAATGTGCCTCTGCTGGTTGTTTTCATATTTAATATCAAGAGCATTATTCTCTCACTTTTAATTTTAGTAAATTTAAGACATATTAGGTGTGGGGTGTTTTATAGTCAGTTCATGCTGGTGCTTGGCCCCTCCCACCACTGTGTGGAGATCACAGCTCAGCTCTCCTCTCAGGGATCTGGACGGGCTAACTGGGAAGAACCGCATGGCTGTGCTGCTCCCCATCCAGGAAGTTCTCCAGACACTCAAGGACCTCATCACCTACTTCCAGCTACCCGATGCTGAACTGGAGCATGAGGAGAAGCAGATTAAGCTTCGATCGCTCAAGAACCGGCAGAACCTCTTTAAACAGGAGGTGGGCTTCTTCAGCAGCTCCTCAGATACGCCCATCTATCTGACTTTCTCTCTGTTTTTTTCATGTTTATTTTCTTTTAAGGCAGTTCTATTATGTGGGCATTTAGGGCATTGAGGTGGCTGGTGGAAAATGCCAGAATGGATCTTTTTTTTTTTTTTTTTTTTTTTTTTTTCATATGCCACATTGTATTTCAGGGTATCTTCTCAACTGTCACCAGTTGATGCTGTCATCAGATATGTTGTCATCAGATATGTTAATGTTGTCATCAGAGGCTATCTTCTTTTATTCCGGCACTTGTCTGTTTCTGCGCTCAGACTGGAAAAAAAAAGCACTCCATATTGCTCCATGAATTTGAACCGTGATTGGTTCATCCCATCCATTTGAGCTCTTTTTAATGATTATTCACCAAACTATATCTTTCAGAGACACTTCACAGATAGTAAATTTAAGATAAATCCTGGCCAGTTTCTAAAATTACACTAATAGGGCAGTTATGATTTGCTACACTAATAGAATGGGTTGTATTAATGTTTTCTCTGAACCATATTCATTACCATATTATACCATATAATGAGTATTTATGAATCTCTCACCATTTAAATAACAATCGAGTGTGAAGTTTTCTCCTTTTTATTTTTCTTCAGCGTCGTTCTGCCATCCTTGATGCCATGTTGATCACCAGCATAAGGCTCACTGAAGAGCTGTAAATCATTTTTCGCAGATCCTGTATTCGCTCTATGCTCTGTGATTACAGACTCCTAGAGGGCCACAGCTCACCTCAGTGAGCAGTGCACTTTGGGTAAAAGGACACATGTGGCCAGTGTGACAGGGGAGGTCTCTCCCTCTCTCTCTCTCTCTCTCTTCCCTTCACCCCCAATCTCTGTCTGTCACTCTATGTCCTAGGGGATGCTGACGCTGGTGTCAGACTGCATCGATCGACTGAGCGTGTACAATAGCGCGGCACACTTCAGTGAGTGTGCGGGGGAGGAGGCAGGACTGGCCTGGAAGGACATTCTTCACCTTCTCTATGCGCTGCTGGGTGGGTCAGCCACATTCCCCATCCGGGTCGAGCCTGCACTGAATGCTAGAACCCCAGAATGCCTGTGCTTGTTACTCCAAGAGTGAAGCATATAAGATGTGTGCACGGGTGTGTATGTATGTATGAGCAGGTGCTTCATAGCACCTCACTCAATCATTATTGTCTCATAGGTAGGTACTGGCCAGTGGTGAGGTAGTGTAGATGGAACGGCTGCCCCCAGCGGATGTGACCACCACACCAACTGCAGAATACACACACACACACACAGCACTCCTTTGATTAACCATCTAAATGGATTAGGAGTGGTTTTACTAGGTCATTAGCATTTTATCCACCTCTTGGCATGGTTTGCAGTCCACATTCCAGATCCTGCAGGATGACTGATTTATTTGTGATTTATCTGAGGTCTCTTTCACAGGGTTTTTCAGAATCCAGTAAACTCTTATGGGGAATCAAGTGGGGTTGTGGCTCTGAATATAAAATAGAACCTTGTTCTGTCTTAGATGCTTTTAATGTTTTAAATCTGAAAGGAATTACATTGTGGGGGTGGCAAAGCTGCAGAATCCAAAGAGTGAATCTGACAACCTCTTGTGATTAAATAGAAAATTATATGAAAAATAAAATGCTGCATGTTTGAATGTTGCATACATTATTGCATACAATTGAATGTGTAAACTAGGGTAAACTCTTTTGAGGCAATATTATCTGCTGAGGCTTTCATTTTTGAGGCACAGTTGCATTGATTTATTCACAGACATGCCATTAATACAGTGTAGCTGAATAGTAGCATAATGAATACATTTTTTTATCACTGAGATATTTTGTGGCATTAGCTGGCAAAAAAAGACATTTGAATGTAGGTTGTGTGTCAAAGACCTAATTATCCTTCGCATTCTAAAACACATTAGATCACCCACCTTCATGTTGCACTGCTTAGTGTTCACCATTCTAGGTTTTGTAGGAATTTTTCCCTGCATGGTATTGCATGATCTGTAATAGTCATAAAAATGCATGTTTGCGCACACGCACACACCTACCCAAACCTACCCACACACACCATTTTCACCCGCCAAGGTTCCTCCTCAGCACATGGTCTCTGAGGCCACGATAAAGCATACCATCCAGCCTCATCAATATCTGCAGTGGCTGCGGACATCGCCACCACCGCTGCCTCCGCCACCCCCTTGCCCCCACTACCGTCCCCCACGGACATGCCGCACCTTCACCCAAAGACCCCCCTGCTCTGTTGCCGCAGTGCTAATCCCCGAGCCTCTGTGAGCTCTCTCTCAAACTGCAATCCACCTTAACCTCTCTAGAAGGTTTGTCCCTCCATGAGCTCTTTTTCTCCTGCCTTTGGCAAGAGCGGTAATCCATTAGCGGGCAGGGGAAGTCGACATGCCAGCCATGGCTCTGCTCCTGCCATCTCCCTCTGGCACATGCACCTACGCACATGCTCGCGTCCGTCCAGCTCACTCTCCGGGTTTAGGATGCATCTCCATCCCTCTGCCTGAGCTAGGTGACCCTGTCAGGTCGCTTGACATCAACATTGCCGCACCATCCCCCACCACCTCCATCTATAAAACACACTGCCATTAATATACATGAAGGTGGAGATGTCTGAATGTGATACCTCTTCTGCCCTAGAGAAGAGGAGTGACATTTAAAAATGTGCATGAACATATGGGCATGAACATATTTTTCGATAAGGTAATATGAGAGGTTGTTGTTGATGGAGTGATATAGGGTGTGGCGAATGGCTTGATTCTAATTTTTATTCATATTAATTTTTTAGCTGCTCTGATTCGAGGGAACAGGAACAATTGCACACAGTTCTCCCACAACCTGGACTGGTTGGTCAGTAAGCTGGAGAGACTGGAGTCATCCTCAGGTAGGGTCACCATTACTTAGCATTCATACACCATAATGATCAATGGAAAATAGGGCTGAGCACACTTCATGCCTGTCATTCCCGTTACACTGACAACTGATTTGCTTTGAAGTATGGCAGTACTACATCATCTCTTTGAAACTCATCGTGTGCCGCTTCTGTCCTTCCTGCTTCCCTTGCGCTTGGATCTAATGGGCAACTCTGCGCCTCAGGAATTCTCGAGGTCCTGCACTGCATCCTGATTGAGAGCCCGGAGGCGCTCAATATCATCCAGAGAGGGCACATCAAGTCCATCATCGCGCTGCTGTACAAACATGGTCGCAACCACAAGGTCAGTGCCCCTTCTCTGTTAGCAAGCGGCCCCGTTTTGAGGGGCTGACCAAATGCCATGGGAATGAGGTGGTGCGATTACCTCCACAAGGAAGTATAAGCGTGGCTGATTTCATTTGGTTTTAGTGGATTGAAAATAGAACCACAAAACCCTGACCCTAACCATCCTGTGTATTTACTGTCATGAGATCTTGATGGCAGGTTGTATAAGAGTGAGATTGGTGGAGGGGCTGTTGTCATTGTCAGGGTGGAACCATGATGAAAGTTTGCCTTTATTAATTACAGCTTCAACAGTATTGAAAAGCAATTTCATGGCAAATTTGTAAGTTTATTGAACAGAGAAACTCATGCAGTCTGTAGGGAAGTAAGATCATTTTCTGAATATGGAGAACTAATGAGACTCTCATCCCATCATCCCAAGACATATTTGAAGTGTACTTCAATATAAAAAGAAAACTCGATTTTTATAATTTTTTTGTGTATTGGTATTACTTAACATTTTCCTATTTTTTAAAGTGTTATAACTAAAACAGCTATAATATAATACAATTGAAACTTAGTTGTCAGAGTACCGCAGAGCAGGACGCACAGACTTCCTCGACGGTGTAAAACATTTATTAACATTAAACATATATGACAAAGGTGGCACTCACACATAACACGGAGGAGCCTTCCGTGACAGTACCCCCCTCCAAGGGGCGCAGCTCCCGAAGCGTCCTAATCCGGGACAACGAATCCCAGGCCGCTGGGCGCACACACAGACACCGCACAGCAATGCTCGGTGCCCACCCAACACAAGGCGGGCTAGGAACCACCTAGCAGGGAGACCTCTCTGCACGAGGGAGAAAGGCAGAGTCATTGCCTCTCTTGGGTCAGTCTGGTACGCTCCCTGTGACGTGATGTGCCTATAAACACCCAAGTGCAAACACTTGTGCCATTACCCTAACACATAAGGTGTTGTGCTGCAGCGCCTGCTAAACCCGCAGACGCTGGAAATGTGTCCTTGGCCCTAATGGACACGCTGGGTGCACGTCCGCCCTGGTTCTGAGCATGCCACTTCCTCTAACGGTCCTCCTTACACCTGCCACTCTAGGAGCACCCCAGAAGAACTTCCTCTCCAGGGCTTGGGGCGAACCCTTCCAGTTCTCCTGGTGAGTCTGCAGAAGCTTGATAGCCCTAGGCCACCCAAAAAAAATTTCCAGGGGGCATTCCTCTCTGCTTCCAGAGTTTCCACGAACGTCAGTCGTGGTACTCTCCCCAATCTCCCGGGATCCCGGCAGCAATCTGGGACGTGCGTAAGAACCTTCCACTAGGAAGTCTGTTTTTTGTCAAGGGAGTGGGCGTCCTGTGGTGGTTTGTCATTCTGTAACATAGTCGTTCTGAGTGCCACAGGGCAGGACGCACAGACTTCCTCAACGGTGCAAGACATTTATTAACATTAAACATATATGACAAAGGTGGCACTGACACATAACACTTATGGTAAACATGACTCTACACTTAACATTAAATTAATAACATATACACTTTAATACAGGACTACACAAACCAACGTTATGGCTACAGAGATAGACATTAAAACATACGTAACGACAATGACCAACAAGGATGCACACACTGACAGGGGTTTAAATAAACAGACAGACATTCAACATTAAACCCTGTGCAGGTGTGTGCAATCCTGGGGGGCGTGGTTACAACTGTACAAATGTGAATCCCCTGCACGCGGCGGGCCATGCCACGTGACTTGTGGGGGGAGGAGCCTTCTGTGACAACAATGGTATGCCATTACATTATATCTTGGCCTAAGAGAGAGAGAGAGAAAGAGCGAGAGATGTTTTAATATGTGCCTTTGGATTAAAAAATGTCTTTGATTTACTCTTATTCCGTTACCAGAAGAGAAGCAGTCTAATTGATTGCTCTCATACCCCTTTAAACCTATGCCTCTGACACAAACACACTCATTTGTGTAGTTTCCTCTATTTCTTCTGATCTAACACACAGTACAACAAATTTGAATTTGGGTCCTAGATGTTCAGCAAAAATCAGATGGACATGCAATACTTGACTGAAAATACTGCTTGGCAAATAAGAATACTGAAAGGAAGTGAGATACTTTTTGTTATTTCCTAGAGCAGCACATTTGATCTGGTTATACATAAATAGCATATTGAAGTAAGCAGCACAGCGAGAAAATAATAGAAACTTTTTAAGGTGCTGAGTTTGCAGTACCCTGCGCGAGTTTTGAGGGGCATGAGGCATTGTCAATATAAAGTAGCAACAATAATTCCCATTCTATCTGCTTGGCTGAACACGGCCCTTGCGACAACTGAATCTGGCTTTTCTCACATCTGATTCACACCTGAATCACACCAGAATTAGTTACACCTGAATCAGATACCCCAAGGCTGGGCAGAAGCTTGGAGCAGTGACACAATAGGGTTCACTAGACTGAAAGCAGTCTGATTTGATAAATTAATAAACTTATAAATTGCTTCCTCTAAGTGACATACTTGAATATTTATTTTGTCACCAAACTGAAGAGTACACTTTGGCAATAAATTACATATTGTCTGTCATTCTGCAAGATTCCCTTACTGACTTTCCATGTGGAAAAGCACACCAAAACAAGGACACATCCACTCTCACCTTAATGAATAATTTTGCCTTTTGTTTGTGCACAGATCCTCGATGTGCTCTGTTCTCTCTGTGTCTGCAATGGAGTAGCAGTAAGAGCCAATCAAAACCTCATCTGTGATCACTTGCTCCCAAAGAGAGACCTGTTACTCCAGACAAGACTGGTCAATGATGTCCAAAGGTAAAAATAGTTAGTTAATGGAGTGTCATTATTTGATTGTAAGTGTGTGATCTCATTATATCATTTATATGCAATGTTATATGCAAGCTATGGTGGACTCCATCATCATGTGTACAAAATTGCTTATAAGTTGGTTTATATATTGCTGTGTTAATTATAATAATATATTTTGAGCTACATATTAAATAGCATTTCTTTTCCACTGGCTCTAGAAATTACTAATTTTAAATTTACAGTTATAGCATTTAATATTCAATGTTATATATCCGAATTTTTATATTTCCCCCATCTCAACTGCAGTATGAGACCCAACATCTTTCTGGGCGTTAGGGAAAGTTCTGCTCAGTATAAGAAGTGGTACTTTGAACTGATGATCGACCAGGTGGAGCACTTTGTGACCAGCGAGCCCTCTCACCTGCGGGTGGGGTGGGCCTCCACCAAAGGCTATGCCCCCTACCCCGGTGGTGGAGAAGGCTGGGGGGGCAATGGGGTTGGGGATGACCTCTATTCCTACGGCTTCGATGGACTTCACTTGTGGTCAGGTCTGTTTTGAAGAAGAACAAAAACACTTTTATTATGAGCTATGGATATATTTGCAAATTCATAATTTTAACAATCATCCTTAGTGTTGAATGAATACCTACAGTGATCATTAGATGAAAGCTGTTAATTCAGCACTGGGGTTTTTGCAGTGTTTGGTCTTATCACCCTTCTAACACCTTTTTAGAATCTTCTCTATTAGTAGACAATAGAAACACTACAATTGCTAATCTAAGCAAGAATGGTGTGAATGTCAGGTGGTGGTCTAAGGCAGACAAAACTTTGTGTCTGTGCTGCAGGGAGGATCCCTCGACGCGTGGCCTCGGTGAACCAGCACATACTCACATCAGACGACGTGGTCAGCTGCTGCCTAGACCTGACTGCCCCCAGCATTTCCTTCAGGATTAATGGGCAGCCTGTGCAGGGCATGTTCGAGAGCTTCAACACGGACGGCCTCTTCTTCCCCGTGGTCAGCTTCTCAGCCGGGGTCAGGTATGCTCCACCACCTGCCCTCGCCCCCCTGCTACATGCACACAGGTGATAGGGTGGGTGAGTACTTTTTTTTGAGGTTGCTAAGGAAACATTCATGCGTAAGAAAACATTAAGCTCTTCTGGTCTGATTGATTCCTTAGCTTGTGCCATTGCCCCTAGGCATACCCGAAAAACTACAGGGGGTGCCCATAGCATCGGCCGGCAGTGTCACTTAATGAGCGTGCCCCTCAGGGGAGCTCACTGTTGTGGAATCCAGGTGCACACGTGCACACAGGCCTCCTGGCCTGCCCGGTTTCACTAAGAGCAAGTCGGTTTAGAGGAACAATGTCATTCTAGATGCCTTAGTTTATTTCCTCACCCTTGGTCCTGACTCCAGTAAATCAAAAATTGCAGAGAGGATAAAAAGAAAGGAACAAAGAAGAGATGACTTATTACAGGGCTAGTCTCTCTATGGTGCATTGAGAACACATTTTGATCTTTGATTGTGTCCAGAGCTTCCTTTTATCAGTGTGACCTAAGATCTGTCTCTGCTCTGATTGAAGTCTCCAATTAAACAAAATAAAAAGGATGTGTATCAGTATCTTGTGCTTCACTGATGCACACTGTGCGCAGGGCAGACTGTTCTCTACGCATTTGAGACAAGGTCAAACTGAATGACACAGCTGTTCTGCTCGGCAGGGTGCGCTTCCTCCTGGGTGGTCGTCACGGAGAATTCAAGTTCTTGCCGCCGTCAGGCTATGCCCCATGTTACGAGGCTCTTCTGCCCAAGGAGAAGATGCGTGTGGAGCCTGTGAAGGAGTACAAGAGGGACATGGACGGAGTGAGGGACCTGCTGGGCACCACACAGTTCCTTTCACAGGCGTCATTCATACCCACACCCGTGGACACCTCTCAGGTGACACATGAGATGACCCATTATGCTACACATACACACATGCATATGGGAACACACATCTGTCATCTGATCTGGCAGATGTGTGGATGTTCAGGGGCTTAATTTGGTGCTATCAGAAGTCGCTGGGCTCTTTTATTCATACATTGGTGAACATTGCTCAAATGAGTGCACAAACACACACTCGCACACACACATTCGTGTACACATGCACAGGCAAACATATTGTTTCCTACTCATCTCGTGGAAACTAACATGTAAAAATTTTGAAAGGTTTCAGATGTCACTTCCACATGCTTCATCTTAGTGAATGTTTTGTGTTTTAATCTTTCTACATTAGGAATAAACTCTCCTCTGTGTGGAATAGAAATACATTGGTTTCAGAAAGCATTCAGACCACCTTACTTGTTACTGTTTTGTTTTGATTTTTTATTTGATTTTGAATGGATACAATTGCCTATATTACCTATCAATCTATACTTAAGCCCCCATAATCACAAAATGAAACATTTTAGAGAGTTTTAAAATGATTTAAAAATCAAAAACATAAATCTCTTCAGACCATTTTCGGTAGCACTCCAACTCACTTGAACTTCATCTATTGTAACTTCAAGTGACTGAACATACTGTAATTTAAAAGGCACACACCTGGGTCTATAAAGGCTGACAATTTACATTGCACTGTCAGGACAACAAGCCATGAAGTACCCATGGTGGTCGACGCACACGCCGGCGCGTTTTCTTCGATGTTTCGCGATTTAAAAATAAATAAATAAATAAATAAATAAATAAATAAATTAATTAATTAATTAAAAATTTATATATATATATATATATATATATATATATATATATATATATATATATATATATATATAATTTTTTTTAATATATATATTTTTTTATATATACAAATATAAAAGACATATATATATTTGCAATAAGATAGCATACAAACATGGTTCAAACATTTCCTGAATCCATGCAACAAGCCCTTTAAATTTCGACAATAGTAAGAATGACGAGCCTATGAGAGGTTAGATATAGCGGGTAGACTAGAGGTTAAGCTACGTCATCTGCCCCTCACTGTGTGATTCGCGTGTTCGTATGTCACTCAGAACTTATCCATTTCGCTGTGTGTGATTCATGAATTTGTGTGTCAATCTGTGTGAAACTAACCAATCAGCAGTCAATAAATCACTACGGCATTACCCTTAACGGCGGAAACGTTTCTTTCCTAGTTCAATTGACATCGAGCTAGCCAGCTAGCTAAAATATTGTGCAACAAGTGTACAGCTGCTGAAGTTGCAGCGATTTTGGAAAGTAGTGACGAAGCTCACGGAGATTTAGAAGCCTGAGGATTTGATTCCTTTGATCAGGAATAATACAAATATAAAAGACATCACAAAATTTAAAGAGAAATAAATAAATGACTCCAAGCAACCCCCATTTTTATGTGCCCCAGATTGTCATGCCTCCTCACCTGGAGAAAGTGTGTGACAGGACATCGATGGATAAATTAATATTTTTTGACACTATCGCTAGGTTACAATAGTTGATTTACATAGCTCGCAAGCTAAATGCTTCTGTGCAAAATTGATGAAATTGATTTCAATGAAATTGAAACATTTGTCATGACACATGTTTAAGAAAAGTAAAAATTTTGTTTACTTTGTTAAAGTTGTGCTTACTGTTTTAGTTTTTTATTTACTTTGTTAAAGTTTTCTTTTTTTTAGTATATATATATATATATATATATATATATATATATATATATATATATATATATATATATATATATATATATATATATGCGCACACATATGTATGCTACTTTACCAAACCATTTACTTTACCATTTATGCTACTTTACCAAACACTGGTAAACTTATAAACACCAAAACAGTTGGTTCCCATGAGTAAAGGTGTGTTTTCACATGAAATATGATGCATTTCTAAAAATTGGACCTCATGTTTTCAGCTTTATGCCCATATAATTTCTTCTGATGCGAAATGACTCATTTTGGGAAGAGGACCCTTGGTCAGGGAGGTTAGAGCTTCAAATGTTCTGTGAGAGAACCTATCAAATGGACCATCTCTGCCCACTCTACAACACATAAATAAGAGTGGCAAAAAGGATGCCACTGAGAGAAAAAGCATATGACAACCCCCCAAAGCAAAGAGATGGCAGTATCATGCTATTGGGTGGCATGGACAAATACAGGAACCTTCTTGAAGAAAAGCTTCTCAAGAGCACACGCAAACTCAGATTGGAGCAAAAGTTCTCCTTTCAAAACAACAATGACCTGAAGCATACAGTCAAAACAGTGGCTTCAGGATAAATCTCTAAATGCCCTTGAGTGGCCCTGCCAAAACCCAGACTTAAAGCCTGTTGAACATTTGTGCATCTGCAATGAAGAATGGGATAAACTGCCCAAGTTCACGTGTGGAAAGTTTGTAGAGAGGTATTCATATAAGATTCATGAAAGGCTTGAAGCTGTAATTGCTACCAAAAGGTCTTTACAAAGTATTGAATAAAGGGACTGAATACTTCTCTGAATAAGGTGTATGGTTTTCATAAAAAAAAAAAAAATTAAAATTAAAATCTCTCTAAAACATCTTTTCACTTTGTCATGGGCGATTAAGTATAGATTGATGGGTAAAAATGGCAATTACAGCCATTCAAAGTCAAATCCACAACACAGTAAAGGGTATAATAAGAGGTCTGGATACTTTTTGAATCAACTAGAGAAATGCCTGTAAGGTAAAAAGCTAGCAGGTGAAGAACTTGATGAATGGATAGAGTGGAAAAATGAATCAATAAATCAACAGCAGTCAGAACACAAAATTTAAAGAGAAATAAATAAATGACTCCAAGCAACCCCCATTTTTCTGTGCCCCAGATTGTCATGCCTCCTCACCTGGAGAAAGTGCGTGACAGACTGGCTGAAAACATCCACGAGCTCTGGGCCATGAACAAGATCGAAATGGGCTGGTCTTACGGCAAGGTACCACCCCCCCAGCCTGGAACTAATTCAGCGTACTGACAACATGTGGTCCATACCATTTTAACACATAGCCATGCATTTTAGTTCTGACCACATCATACACATACACAAGACACACTCACTTAAGGTACCCATAGTACCTCACATACGAAATGAGACCTTTAGTTATTATATGACAGAGGAAACATTTTGATCTTAATTTTTAACTTAGTCATCATATATGTGTAGGAAAAGTCTGTTCAGTGCATCATTGTGCTTTCTCTTTTATAATTTGCTGTTCAAATAAAACAGAGGGTAAGTGAATTAATCATTTTGATCCCATAGCTTCATTGTGCTATTGAAAAACACCATTTCAGCTTCCATACGTAGATTAGTCAATTCAGTCATTATTTCAGCCATGTAGTTTTGTTTTTTTTCTGATCTTTCAAATGTAATTGGTTTTCTTGAAACTAAAGGGCTTAGTAGACGACAGCATGCATTTAATGTAAAAATGTAAAAGGTATCAATGTTGCTGTACTTGCTGTTTTCACACTTTTTGTTGGGACTGTGTAAGCAATCCTTTCCTGTCCAAACAAATTACAAGGTTTGGGAGATTTTCCATTGAGAACTTAACTGAATTAATTTAGCTCAGTCTGCTTGATCTCTCTCAATCACTTAGTCTCTACAACCAGGCTCACATGTTTTACAAAGTCGCTGCTATGTGTTGTTACCATATAGTAAAACTAAATGGTTGTAAGAGCAGATTGGGACCTGGCCCTCAGAGGCAGAACAGCAGCAGGCAGCTGGAACCTGGCTCTTATGTCCATGCTGCAGATGTGATTGATTGGTCATATTTACCTATGCATCACAGTGCTTCTTCATTCAAACCTCATCCTCCTCACTCATCTATCGCTGGCTTTACACGCGTCTAGTGCGGCCACTGCCTTCCACCCCTCTAGACGTGCAGACCTTCGTTTGCCTTCAGTAGTTGCAGGCTACATGGGAATGGACTACACTGTACACACTGAATTGCTCATTCCTCTGGAGCATTGGGATTAGTTTCTCCGGGGGCATTTGTAAATCCTGTACCCTCTGTGCAAATTGAGGTTTTTTTTCAAGGCCAGATTTTATCCCAAATGAAAGGTATAATGCCAGTGTGAGGGAACTTACATTAGTAAGTCACCTGTTCAAAATTCTGATTTTCTCAAAGGCAAATTAGTAAAGAATCTTGAAGCAGGTGTGCTACTGTAGAGTCAGTTTTTATAAGAGTATACAGAACACAGGAGGAATCACTGACGAGCACCCCTGACTCCCTTTTGAAATTGCAGTCTGTACCAATACTTTAGATATGATGCCAATCCTGGACCCCTGCTTTGGGACTCATACAGTACAGCATGTATATGGTCAGTTATTATTATGACAAGCTGTGACATAAACAGAGATGTGTGTGTGTGTGTGTGTGTGTGTGTGTGTGTGTGTGTGTGTGTGTGTGTGTGTGTGTGTGTGTGTGTGTAAAAATTTTAACCCGGTAATAAGCAAAGATATAGGGCTAAATTGAGTCTTGCAGCTGTGGAAGATGGAGAATTTTCCATAGTGTCCCAGTCAGAAAGTCTATTTTTTCACTAGATTGTTCACATTTAGTATTCCTGACTCACCCATGCCTCCTTTACATTCATGGCTTGTTCGCAAGAAGAATCACCTCTTCCCCAAGCATACCTGTGTGTGGGTGTGTGGGTGTATGTGTTTTTGTGTGTGTGTGTGTGTGTGTGTGTGTGTGTGTGTGTGTGTATGTGTGTGCGCATGTTGTGAAACATCCATAATGGCTTCATGTTCTTCTGACTCCTCCCTCCTTTATCACAATCTCCAGGCAGCTTCAGGGTTGCTATGGTTGTCTCCCAGTATTGTGATGTCATTTTGCCACATCTAGCGTATCTTCAGTCCTAAGCAGTCGATCCAGTGTGCCATAATGACTTGCTGTGTGGTCCTTCCCTAGATGAGGGATGATAATAAGAGACAGCATCCCTGCCTTGTGGATTTCTCCAAACTACCTGAAACAGAGAGGAATTACAACCTGCAGATGTCAACGGAGACCTTGAAGTAAGCTCTCTCTCTCTGTGAGATTGTGTGTGTGTGTGTGTGTGTGTGTGTGTGTGTGTGTGTGTGTGTGTGTGTGTATGTGCATGTTTGTCACCCTCCCTGTGATTGCACTTCAAAGCACTTCAAAGCATATGCGTGTGATTGCACTTCTCCAGCGTGTTTAATTAAACATACACAGACACACACCCACATACACAGGTTGATCAAACACACATATACTCTGCAATAGAGAACAACAACCCCCCACCTTCTCCATGTCACACTATATCAGATGCACTTGCTGAAAATGATAATTTTATCTAAATCGTTGTCCTTTGCTTGACTAAAAACAATACTCAGCTTCTCTGGTACGTTTGTCTGGCGATGGCCAGCTCACAGACACACTAGTAAAAGTAGGAACCTTACACATTAAAGAACAGATGGCTTTGTGTAAAATGTCAGCCATTTTAATGGCACGTATGAACACATCAAGGGCAACACGCATATACATTTATAATGTACACGTCATGGATTCATAAAGGATTCATGAAGAGCAAATGCCTGCAATGCGCTACCCCCATACACATTCACACACACACCCTCAGCTCCCCATGCACACTCACACACCCTCCCCCCAACACACACACACACACACACACACACACTCACACACCCTCATTCCTTAACGGCCCTTACTTCCCACCATACCTTCCTGCCCCTGCACCTCAGCATCAGCGCTCTCACACTTTTGGAAGTAGGACTCCGCAGTAGGTCTTGTGCAGGAGGGTCTCAAAGGTTGTGCTTCTAAAGGGAGGCCCGGCACTCCAGGCTCAGTGGGATCTCTCACCCACTCCCGGATTCTCTGTTCGGCAGGACCCTGCTGGCAGTGGGATGCCACATTGTTCAGGTCCATGTCAGCATTGAGGAAGAGCTACAGAAAGTCAAACTCCCCAAGAAGTAAGTCTCACAGACACATGTAGTTATGATATAAAATAGAATAGAAATAGAAAATACAAATATAGAATCTGTGCTACTAATGATGTTTACTAAGTTATTAATAGACACATACCTTTTCCTTGTTTTTGCCACTGTTTCTTAAACTTGTTCTGTGTCCTCTGTGTCTGCATAGCTACATGATGTCAAATGGCTACAAACCCACTCCGCTGGACTTGTCTGACGTGAAGCTGACCTCTGGCCAAGAGCTCCTGGTGGACAAGCTTGCGGAGAACGCTCACAACGTTTGGGCCAAAGACCGGATCAAGCAGGGCTGGACCTATGGCATTCAGCAGGCAAGTGGCACTGGCGGCTTCTGTGTTCAAACTGCTGTTTCATGTTGTCAGTGTGTGCCTTCTGTTCTTTATGGATCCATCTTACTGTACTAAATGTTGAGAACATCAATATCAGAACTTCCATTACATTACTATCAGTTCTCCCATTCCCCCTGTACTACCTCAGGGAAGAGCCTAACATATGATGTGTAATGTCATCAAAAACATAATGATGGAGGCAAGCGACCGACTCATTTCTCAATTAGGCAAGGGCATTGTCAGGCCAGTCATAACAAATGGCAGCTTCAATTGCCATCCTCTTAGATCAGAATGTACAAGCACTGCTTATCTCTCTCTGTCTCTGCCTCTGCCTTTCTCTCTCTACTTTTCTCTCTGCTTGTCTCTCTCGATGGATGTCTCTGCAGGATGTGAAAAGCAAGCGTAATCCTCGCCTGGTGTCGTATTCTTTGCTTGATGAGCGCACAAAGAAGTCAAACCGGGACAGTCTCCGTGAGGCCATCCGCACGCTTATTGGATATGGCTATAACATTGAGCCTCCTGACCAGGAGGGTGGTGAGTGCCACAAGGATGTTTAATAACGCAGAGTCTGCTTATGTAAATCTATCTAAGATCACCATGAACTCACACTTTAGGGAGTAATCACATAAATTGTCCTATGTCACAGGACTGGATTTGCTGGTGCCAAATGTATATTGAAAAAACACATTATCTACCCACTGACTACAAATAATAGTTTAGAATTATTTTAATCATCTTGTGATATGGAAATGTATGATATGATAAAGAAATGTTCTTAAGCTTCCTTTTAGTGTTGTCATGAGTTTATGGCTAAAACAAATTTGGTAATATTACATTACAACTTTTGCAGTATAACTACATAATTGCAGTGTAATATACTGAGTAACCATGCACTGGTATTCAGTGAATTCACATAATGGATGACCTTATTACAACATACAGATGTGCAGTAAACACAGAGTATCGATGCATTTATACACAATATTACTCTGTACTATAATATTCTATGCTATAATTATATAGCTATACTATAGAAATGCTTGCATAATCTAATCTTACCAAAAATCTCCCAGAAAATAATTTTATAAGAGAGTCTAATTAACTACACATTTTGGATAAAGTGTGATTTTCCTGATTATGTCCACTATTCTCCTGGGCTCTTCAGTGGAACAGTACTTCTGCTTTACTTCCCAGCCAGTTGGCATCAACATGGAATCAACCTGAAATCCCTAAATCTAAGGGACTTAGATATCTAAGATATTTTCTGTAGTTGCAGACATTTTTAATCAAACACTTAGAGTAAACTTTTCGTTGGTGTTTGTGAAAATTACTTTAAATGGCTCGAAAAGTCAACGTGTGTGTTTCCAGACCCTAATCAAAGAGTTGATTGGGGGCCAGAATATACCTGTATGTGTGTGTGCACAAACACCCCCACACCTCGGAGAGGTGCCATTTACTTGAATCAGGTTTTAAACAAATGCACTGCTGTTCCTGTGTTTTTTAAAACAATAACATTAAAACACAGCTTTGGCTTGTGTTTGTGAGACAGAAGGAAGGCAGCCTATATTTATTACTGCACTGTGAATATAATTCAAATAATACATCAACTGTATTTAGTGTCCTGAAAAGTCACACATTTTTTTCATCTACTTTAATACATTGATCATCTGATCCGTGGCACAGTCACTGTTTTGTATTCAGTGTATGTATGGTTCAGATGAATGTCAATATGTCAGTAAAGCACACATACCCACATAGAGGTTCAGTATATTAACTCCATAGCTCCAGATGGTGGCTGCTGCTGATCTCACTGGGTTATTTGTGGCACATGAAATCACGGTCTTTCCTAATTTGTTTGACAGTCTGCACCCCCCTCCCACTTTCTCTATTCAACCCCCCGCAAAGCAGGCCATGTTGTGGAGAGGCTGAGCATCGACAAGATCCGCTTCTTCCGCTTGGAGAGGACATACGCAGTGAGAAAGGGCAAGTGGTACTTTGAGTTCGAGACAGTGACCGGCGGAGACATGAGGGTGGGCTGGGCTCGGCCGGGCCTGCGGCCCGATGTGGAGCTGGGCACTGATGACCAGGCTTACGTCTTCGATGGCTACAGGGTGAGATTGGGACCAGCTGCTAAGTGGGGATGTAGCCTTTTGTGTAGTAACAGAAGTGCAGGACGAAACAGCTTCATGGTTCATGGTAATCTTTTATGAGGATAGTTTTTCAGGGTTAATTATCAGATTGTTAGTTACTAAAAGCTAGAGACATAAAACAATATATTCTATGGTCTGCAAGCAGTTTTGCTTTGCAGATACATTTTAGTATAAGTTAATGACAAATCTGTTACAAATATCAAGTGAGTCATTAAATAACATCTGTTGTGCTATGTGAAGAACTGCTGTCAGAGCCCACATCAGTGCTGGTTTGATGCATAACACTGACCCAGTGAAATTAATATTCTTTGCTTAGCTCATTAAACATTTATAAGCTTTTTTATTCTTACTTCACTGTTACTATTTCTTTTCTTTTTTGGAAGGATTTTATGAATTTTGTGTTCTATTACAACAAGATAATATTCTATGAGATTATTAAATGTAAAAAAAATACCTTGGGCCAAAGGGGCAAAATCTTTTTTTCAAGAATTAAAAAAAAAAACTTTGTTTATGTTTACAGATGTTATGAGTATACTTCCAAGGACCTGCCTTTGCATGATAAATATATTGGCAAAGATTTTTGGCTCCTACACTCCGCAAATATGTGAAAACTTTTTTTAAACATGAAGACCAAGTTTTTAAGGCTGGAATTGGCCTGGCTCAGGATTTTGTAGCAAACATTGAGTGTTTTTTTTTATGTTTCCGCCGCACACTCAGGGCCACCGCCTCCACCAGGGTAGCCGGCTGTTTGGCCGCTGCTGGCGCGCTGGGGACGTGGTGGGCTGCATGATCAACATGGAGGACAAGTCCATGATCTTCACGCTCAATGGAGAGATCCTTATCACCAACAAGGGCTCAGAGCTTTGTTTCACTGACTTTGAGACTGAGGATGGTGAGTAAGAGAGAACGAAGGGCTTAGATGAAGTTACACCTCTCCATATGGTTATGGCTAATTTTAAATAGTATTTGTTTATAGTAATTATTTAGAGGTATTTTTTTCTTCAAGTCATGATAATGATTAACTGAGCAATATTACAGTGATTAGATGCTTCATATGCCTGCTGTTCACATTCTTGGAGCAGACCCTGGTCACTAATGCATTTTTGGGAATGTCAAGCAGTCTTTTAACAGCGACCGGTGTCTTGTTATCTCCATCATGCAGGCTTTATTCCGGTCTGCAGCTTGGGGCTTTCACAGGTGGGTCGGATGAACCTGGGCAAGGATGCCAGCACGTTCAAGTACTACACCATGTGTGGCCTGCAGGAGGGCTTCGAACCTTTCGCTGTCAACATGAACAGAGAAGTCACCATGTGGTTCAGCAAGCGTTTGCCTACTTTTGTCAATGTTCCAAAGCATCACTGTCATATTGAGGTAATGCCCAGATTCTTCTGGTTGGTTCTCTTTTTTGACCCTTTGCATCGATGTGTTCATTGGCAATATGAAAACGTACCATTCCTACATGTTGTCTACCAGGTAAATGCAACTTGTTTGGCCAAAATGTGCCTGTAGAAGAAATGTGAGCTTTGTGTGTGCAACCATGTTGCATAATGCTAGTATCAAAGGAGCTGCAGCTGACATGCACGTGACCGTGTCTGCATACGTTACAAAATAGAAGTCAGATCATGAATAGTTTATTCTACATTGAAAAGCAAGGGTTAAAACCTTTGCATTTGCAGGTTACACGGATCGACGGCACTGTGGACGGCCCGCCTTGTCTGAAAGTGACACACAAGACATTTGGAACACAGAACAGCAACGCTGACATGGTTTTTCTCCGCCTGAGCATGCCTGTGGAGTTCCACCCCACCATCAGGAACAGCGCCAGCGCTGATGTGAACGGCGTGCACGATGAGGAGCCGCTCAAACTCCGACATAGGTGAAACCATGATGACACACTTCATAGAGAGGTTCTTCTCAAATGTGCACACTGCAAAAGTTTATGATTTTCAACTTAAAAATGTATGTAAATGTAGGATTTCCTTATGTATCCCTTTATGTTGTGGCAAGTCTGAGAGAAAGTTAAATTTGATTGAACTGCATTTAAAGGAATTAATGAACACTTTTTTAGGAAACTGAAGATAAGAGAATCTCCAGAACTAGCTTAACTAATTCATTTGGGGCAAACTCAAATGCTTCTAGACCACCAATAAGATTGTTCACCAATAAGAAAGTAAATAAGTAAGGTCAGTGAAATGTTCTGAATATACTGAAATGTTGAGCATTTGTTATTGCTGACTAGGATATTTTTTCAGACTTTTTTAGCACTAGGTTTTTTCAGATTCATTTAAAATTATCTGTACTGCATTTTTATATCATAAGCCAGATGTAGAATATCAATGGAATATTAGTCAGATTTTACTTTGCATCTGTGTTTTTCCAAGGCAGATTTTTTGGTCTTTTTTTCCTAGGCATCCTGTGAAATCTCTGAAACATACAGAGGACATGAGGAGAAGTGACTATAGTAGCATAACCTCTGTAAGTGACTGGACCTTATGGGGTTTTCATCCATAGCCCCTTCACTGCAGAAGTATATTTTACTGTAGCTTGGTAATGTGCTTTTAATGTGCTCTGCAGTACTACCACTCGGTCAGGGTGTTTGCTGGTCAAGATCCCTCCTGCGTGTGGGTTGGCTGGGTCACCCCTGACTACCATTACTACAGTAACCTGTTCAACCTCAGCAAGAACCGGACTGTGACCGTTACACTGGGGGACGAGCGAGGCCGGGTCCATGAGAGGTAGACACTTCTACCTCAGATCAGTCCCTCAGATCAATTTGTTGTGATTGGCTTAGGTATACACCAGTCAAACTAACTCAACCCTGTTTTACAGTGTAAAGAGGAGTAACTGCTACATGGTGTGGGGAGGGGACATCTTTAGTGTGAACCATTCCTCCAGCCGCAGTAATGTGGATTTAGAGATCGGTTGCCTAATCGATTTGGCTACTGGCTTGGTGGCCTTTATTGTCAATGGCAAAGAGCTGGCAACCTCATATCAGGTACTACTCTCCACACTGGCATAATGTGATTTTTTGAAATGTTTTGTTTTAGTCATATCTTTTTTAATATTGCTATCCTTCAGACGCATTAATATTATTTAAAGTGATTTTAAACACATGCTTGTTTTGATTTGTTACCAGTATAGCAGAGGTAGTAGTTAACAAACTAAAGGTTTGGGATATTCATGCTTTTTGTGGTGTTTTACCTAGTATTCATAACTGATCAATTTATAGAACCATAGTCAGTTTGGTAGTAGTAGAACACATGAAATGTGGTTATGTAGTTACAGAAAGACAAATAAATCTGTAGCATGTTTTGAGTCCTTATACAAGTCCTTTAACTTCATTGTCATGCCATTTGTGACAGGAAACATGTGTTTATAACATATTTAAGGTGCAAGTCAAGTGATTAATCAATGCACATGACACAATTTGAGTGCTAATTAGTTTATTGTGTCTTTGTTTCATTTGACTATACATGTTAAGTAAAAGTTATCTTATTAACAATAAATTATTATATTATTTGAAGATAAAGTGTAAAAGACAGAATGCTGTAGGGCACGGAGCAGGAGGCACATACTCCCTCGACAGAGACAGTCGTTTATTGACTCAACACGGACAACGATGGCACTCACACATAGCATGAACGGTGAACATGAATACACATATAACTAGCACAAACAACGAGAATGTTAACAACGGCAACATAAACAATGACCAACAATGGTTCACACACTAACAGGGGTTTAAATACATACAGACACAACACTAAACTGTGTGCAGGTGTGTGCTATCAAGGAGGGCGTGGTTACAAACAAGACAGTGTGAATTCCACTGCATGTGGTAGGTCATACCACGTGACCAGTGGCAAGGGGAGCATTACGTGACATAAAGCCTGAAAAAGTCATACAAACATAATGGAAATGAATTGGATTACATTGCTTTAATTTAGTATTTCTTTGAATTGGGTTACGATAAATTTTAAAGAGGTAATTAGTAATCTGTAACAGAATACATTTTGTAAGTAACCTTTCCATCCCCAACTGGTCTTGGTTTCATGGCTGTTGAGTAGCATCGATGGACATGATGTATGGTTGAGTGAGAACAGCCTGCACATTCATTGCGATAGTTTAGTATTGGAGCCAATGTCTTGAAAGGAAGGGTTTTGCTGTCTTTTTGCCTAATCTATGTCTCTATCTCTCTCTCTCTCTCTCTCTCTCTGCCTCTCTCTCTCTCGCTCTCTCTGCCTCTCTCTCTCACTGCCTCTTTGCTTCTCTGTTTCTGTCTGTATACATATTTCTCTCATATGCTCTTATTCTCTCACCTGTTTTCTCTCTTCCAGTCTCTAGATTACTGTCTAGATCTCTCTCCTACCTTTAATAGCCTAACCTCTCTCACTCTTTCTCTCTCTTTTTCACTATTTATCTGTCTCTTTGTTTGCCTCAGTTTCCTTTTTGATTACCTCATTAATGCATGCCCCCACTTTACTGTCTTTTTCTGTTTCTTTACTGCTTCTTCTAATACACATGCACACCCACACATGCACACACTCACGCATGCATGCACACACACACACACACACAATCCATCACAGAGAACAAATTCATGCTTCTCAGCGGCCTGATTACCTTAAATTGGCTTTACCGCATACAGGATAATTGGAGGCTGATTCAGAACCAACAGTGTTTGTCATGAGAGACTCACTCAATCAGTCAGAAGAGCAGAGATTTGTTAACAAAGGGGCCTTGATTATTTTATTGAAATTAATCAGAGCTATTTTTTCAGTAGTATAGCACTGTAGTTTAAAAGTCATTGGCCATTAACCTTGAATGCCTCATTGCCAGTGGCAGTTATCTTTAGCTCACTTGTCTCCCTTACTACACTTGACTCTTAAGCTTTTGACATACCATTCCACACCACCTCCAACCAACTGTGTACAGATATTAAACATTGAATTTATCTCTAAGAAATTCTGGGTTAAATTACTGTCACACTGTTACAGATTCATGTTACATAGCATGGCCTGTTTTATGCTATTTTTCATGTTATATAATAGTGACTTGTTTTTGCTATGGAACCAGGAGTATGCTCAAGTTATCACATCAGCACTGGAATAGCATTCAGTGCATAGGTGGTTCCACCAGCACACATACTTTGTTTGTTTGTTCTGTCAGTTTCAATGTGGTTTCCTTGTACCTTGCTGGTGCAAGTTCGGTGAAGCAATGTGTTCTTGTTTTCATGCCGCCGTTGGCTACTGCTGCAACTGTTGAATAAGATATCAAAGCCTTCACTGCTGTTTTTCTGCACCACCTTGATGTATGTTTTCTCTCAAAGTAAGAGAGTGCTGATGTCAGGAAGGGTTGTGTGTGTTGGCCAGGTGGAACCCAACACAAAGCTTTTCCCTGCTGTGTTTGTACGACCCACCAGTCCGAATCTGTTCCAGTTTGAGCTAACCAAGATCAAGGTTAGTGCATTTTCCCCAAACCGAGAGGCTGAACTGAAAGAATTTGCAGTATATATACCAAAGTAGTCTGTGCATGCTCGTTAGAAGATGAGCTTCTAACGTGACTTACTGACAACAATGAACATTCCTAAAACATTTATAAAACCATGGTAAACCCTCTAGCAAGGTTCACTGGTTCAGTACTACCAGATGTACAGGCTGGCTATCTGCCACCAGTGAATTGTCTTGGATATCCAAGAAATTGGCTTGGCTGAATATCCTCTCATATATGTCCTTAGTAAATCTTGAAGAAGTCTCTGTGATACTGTGATTGTGAGTCTGCATTAGTGTATTCCGAAACAGAACAGAACAGTAATAGGCTATGAGTTCATCTCTCATCTACAGTACCTTTTACATATGGATACATTGTCCCAATTGTTTATCCCAATTGCCAAGCAGTGTGCCCCAAACAGCTTGCTTTTGGCAACCTTCCTTCCCCAGAACGCCATGCCTTTATCATCAGCAATCTTCAAGAGCGAGCACAAGAACCCGGTCCCGCAGTGCCCACCGCGGCTGGACGTCCAGACCATCAAGGCAGTGCTGTGGAGCCGGATGCCCAACACTTTCCTGAAGGTGGAAACAGCCCGCGTGAGCGAGAGGCATGGCTGGCAGGTGCAGTGCCTGGAACCCCTGCAGATGCTGGCCGTGCATATACCAGAGGAGAACCGGTTGGTGCACATGCGTTCTTGACTGATTGTAATTCATATACAAATGCAAGTTAATTCAACAACACTTTTAACCTTGAACTAACATTGCACTCAAAAAAGCTAATGGGGCTAATTATCGCAATAAATTAATAAAAGCTAGTGGGGAGTCATTTGCATAATTCTAACTGGCTCCTAATATATTTTCATTAATTATTAGCAATGATAGCAATTTTGGCCAGACATAACAAGCTCATTAAACTCATGAATCCCTTCTGTGGGTTTATTATATTACTGTTTATGCAGACAAACATGGCTAACTGTTCTTTCTTCTACACTGTGCAGGTGTGTGGACATCATGGAGCTCTCTGAGCAGGAAGACCTCCGCAAGTTCCATTACCACACACTAAAGCTCTATTGCGCACTCTGTGCCCTCGGCAACACTCGCATAGCCCACGCACTTTGTAGCCACCTGGACCAATCCCAGCTCCTCTACACCATTGACAACCAATACTTGTCGGGGATGCTGCGCGAAGGGTTCTACAACGTGCTCATCAGCATCCACCTGGAGACAGCCAAAGCTGCCAGACTCATGATGAACAATGAGTTCATCATCCCAGTCACTGCAGAGACCCGTAGCATCCGGCTTTTTCCGGATGCCTCCAAGCGCCACCAGCCTCCAGGTGTGGGACTGAGCACATCCCTAAAACCCAGACTCAGTTTTGCTCCACCTTGCTTCATCACCACCAAACGTGACCAGCACCTCTACAGTCCCGAAATCCCCTTGGATGTTCTGAGGGAGAAAGCAATTAGCATGCTAACAGAGGCCGTCCAAGGAGGAGGGGACCACATCCGGGACCCGGTTGGGGGCAGTGTGGAGTACCAGTTTGTGCCCATTCTACGGCTCATTTGCACACTACTGACCATGGGTGTGCTAGCCAGTCAGGACGTTCACAAGATCCTGCTCCTGATTGAGCCAAGTGTATTTGGAGAGCAGAGGGAGGACATGGTGGGTGAGGCCATGGAGAAGGAGGGTGTGACGGGGGCAGAGGAGAAGGCCGTGGAGGCCGGGGAGGAGGAAGCCAAAGACACAAAGCCACCAATCAGAGGTCTGCTGCAGAAGAAGCTGCCAGAGTCAGTCAAACGGCAGGTAGGAAGATACACTTGTGGCCTGAGTAAACAGAGTAGCTTTAGTTAGTGTGCCACATCCTGGCATAATAACTCTTTTTCCTTACATTTATTGCACCCTAAGGGCCCGTGTACTGGAGTGAGAGGCACCAAGGAGTGTGTGCTGAGTGAGTTTATTAGGTCTAATCCATGAGGTGTCATCAAAACAGGCAGAGTTTTGATGACTTGCAAAAGCAATGTAATTGGGGCAACCCATAAGCAAGAACACAAAGACCTGGCAGCTAGTAAGAAGGCACTGACTAGGTTACAACCAACTGTAAATGATTGGATAAATTTACAGATTAATATTATGGATAAAATAAGTTTCTACAGTAATAATAACATAATATAATAACAATAACATAAAAAGGAATTGGAATAAATGGATAATGTATTTAGCTGAAATGAGACCTGATCCGCTAACAGAAAATGTGCCTGGAAGGAATAATGATCTGGTCAGAAGATTCAGCTGGTCTACAGGAAATGTAAATGTGTATACACTCTTGTGTAAAATTGTTTCATGATATATTAATCTCTTTATTTATAAAAAAATAGGCTATATTTTTCCCAAATGCAGTAATTTCCCAGAATGCACGTTGTTGATGAATGTATGAAAAGAAGAAAAAGTGCAAAGGTGTTTAAGGATCAAAGGATGCAAAGAATGTTTTGGTTTAATATTTCTTTAATGTCTCAGGAAGTAAAAAAATAATAATTATATAATTATTTAAAAGTCATATATTAGAGAATTTGTAGAACCTCCCTTCACCAAAATACCTTAAAAAAGGGTTAAAACCCGACGGGAAGGATTGGTAGAAAACCTGCAGATGTGGTTTAGAAATGTACAGAGCTACAAGTGAGTGATGGTTTGTGGTGATTTCTGGGAAGGAACCAGAGGAACAGTAGGAAAACCCAAAGTGGCAAACCCTGGAGCAGAGCCTTCCATTGCCAGAGCCTCTGTGACAGCCATATATTCATTAGCTTTTGGATTTCAGTCAGCATATATATATATATATATATATATATATATATATATATATATATATATATATATATGAGGTGTTTTAATTATTAATCAGGTGTTCATATGAAGAATAAGCTTGTTTTGTATTTCTTTAATACACACCTAGATGTGTGAACTTCTTCACTACTTCTGTGACTGTGAGCTAAGACACCGCATTGAAGCCATCGTGTCCTTCTCTGATGGCTTCGTATCAAAGCTACAATACAACCAGAAGTTCCGATACAACGAGCTAATGCAAGCTCTCAACATGTCAGCTGCTGTCACCGCCAAGAAGACCAAAGAGTTCCGGTCACCTCCGCAGGAGCAGGTAGAAAAATAACATTCTCAGGGTTCCGCAGTTCTATGCACTCAAAGGTAACCCTTCTGTAGTCATTCAGGACACCAAACAACCATAAAGCCAAAGTGGGCAGTCTTATCTGCAAACAGCCTGTGGGCCTGCACTTTTTTTTTTTCCAATCAAGAAGGAGCAGACATGATGTCACATATTTAAACCTGCTGATTTTAATCTTCTTTCCGACTTCCACCTGGAGTTTTCTTTCCACTACAGATTCCACCAATGATGCAGCCTCCCTTTCCCTACCATCCAAACCTTTCTCTAAAGCCATTCTCGCCAAAACCTTTCATGCTTTGTCTTTAGCCATCTTAGCCATACATGTGTGCACTTGCAAAAAAATCAAGCAACCTGACAGTAAATGAAAGGCCTGAGAGTAATTGACATTTCCTGATTGGCAATATTGCTGGATCATGTTGAAATGTTTAGTTTCTATTTACAGAGCCCAGGAGAGTTTTTTCATTCAGAGCAGTTTTTTTGCGATATCTATAAAGTAAAGCTAGTTTAGTCAAAGTACTCTTGAAATAAATTGCTTACATCAGCATTTGGTTTCAGTCTTCAGACAATTGATTTGTTGAATCGAGAGTGCTCATGTGTGCTCGTCTTTAGTTTTAACGCAGCCCTGTATCCACCTGGACCCTTTGTGGACAGTCTTGCCTAGTCCTGCTGAAATTGCCTTTACAGGTACCAGAGGGCTTCTCTAACCCCAGCCTTAAGCTTAGCTCAGTTATGAATGTATGGTGTGTGATGTTAACATTAGTATATTACGATTGTGAATTCATTTACTACATCGCTACTCACTTCTGTTTTTTAGCTGCAGCATATGACATCCTCCATTCTTGTTGTTTCAGCATCATTTGCAGCCTAGTCATTTATCAGATATGCAGGCATAAGCAGATCTCTGTTACTTTACTGCCATTTTGGTAGTGAAAGTAAGTCAGCACGTCAGGGGGGATAGGTAACAATAACACAATCCGCTTCGAATGTGATCCATACCTAATGTTGCTTCACCATCAGTCAGCGAGCCAAACCATGTGTCTATGATGGAGTTTAAAGCAAAATTCACATGGATCTTGGCTTGTGTACATTTGTGACACATGCTCCCTGCCATCCCAAACTTGTCTTTTGAAATGCTTCTGCGGTTTCACTTCAGAACAGCTGTGAGACTGAGGGAATTCATCCTTGCCTGAGCTCCTTGTGCTAGAGTGAGACATTCACACCAAGGCATTTTTGTGCTTTTGTTCTCTCTTTTCCCTAGTTGAGTGTCTTCCCATCTCATCGTTACAGCTTCAGGATGTAACTAGACAGTATATTCACTTTGACATTCCTCTGTCACTAGCTTGAGCTGTCTTGACTAACTGTTAAGACTCTTTAAATGAGAAAATGGCAAGTAGCTGAATAGTTTTCTGTAAATTTGACTTTTAAGATGGCTGTGTCCTGAATGTTTAGGATATCATTTTTGATATTAGAATAAGATTATTACTATAGAACATGAGCATTAAATTGTGTTGTTTGATGTGCCTCCAAAGATAAGAGTTTCTGTGGTACTCAAACTTTCCCGTGTTATTTTAGTGGTTGTCCCACTGTTTTCATTGATGTCCAGACAGTTCTACTTATGAATACTGAGAAGCAGGAAAGCTGTTTTCTTATTCACTTTAAGGGTTTAAGTCAGTGCTAAAACACAAGTGAGTCCCTCGACTGTGTAGTATATGTGATCCTTCTAGATCAACATGTTGCTGAACTTCAGTATGGGAGAGGACTGTCCATGCCCGGAAGACATACAGGACGAGCTCTATGACTTTCATGATGAGCTCCGTCTACACTGTGGTAAGATGAGCTCCTTAAGGATTTACCTATGTCAGTGATGTCTGCAAGGTATACTAATATTCTAATATTATATATAGAATACATTTTTACTATTACCCAAAATTATTGGGTAATAGTAAAATGTGAGATATTTTATATTGCTTGAAACAAGTGCAACTATAATATGTACAAATGTTCATATAGATTAACATTTAATCATATGCTAAACCACAGTAAACCTCTTCAAGGTTCAAGAGAGGGAACAAGGGAAAAGTAAACAGCATAAGAGAGACTACTAAAGGCTACCTGCTTCCTGCCTTCCCACAGGTATTCCTATGGAAGAGGAGGAAGAGGAGCAGGACACATCCATCAAAGGCCGCCTGCTAGCCCTGGTCTACAAGATCAAGGGACAGCCACACAAAGAGAGACCGCTGGAGAAAGAGCAAGCCGCCCCATGTAAGCAACTCTGGCCCACCAAGCCTCTCTGCCAGTGCATGTCTCCCTGGGTTTGGAAACTGCGTGCATGTTCCAGCCTAGCTACCTAACTGCTCCATTCACTCATGTCCCTTAATTCAGTCTGAAGGAATCCGCAGCATTCCTGGGGCATTGTCTTTATAAGGAGAAAGCCCTTTCTTCCCATACTTATCTGGCCTCCCTTACTTATATGGCCTTTAGATGGAGGAAGAAGCCGAAAGGGAGATTAAGTATAAGGAGGTGCAGCTTAGGTCAGAGAAGATGATAGAAAGATTGATGTGCTTTGTGGTCAGTGGAGCAGTAGTCATATCCATTTGCTTCCCGGCAGCATTCAAGTAATAGCACTGCCTTAGTGAGGCCTTGGTTTTTATGTGAGGGTGGCTACAGCATTAGGCAAATACACAAATTTATGTTCTTCTACAACTCTCTGGAGATTTTCAGGCAACAACAAGAATAATAATACTAATGATGATGATGATGATGATAAGTTTAATTTATATAGTGCTTATCTTAGGCCCAACTGTACAAATTACTGTACAAATCAAATATATAAAGAAGAGAAGGAACAAATTTTGAAAGAAAAACTGGAGTGAGAAGAAGAGTGAAAGTGTTGGGAAAAGGGAAAGGTTGTAAGATGTTGTCAGCCGCTAGCTACTTTATTAGTTACACATATTTTATTTGAGCATTTATAAGTGTAAAAATACAGACTGCAGCCCATCTGTTAGTAAGAACAATTTATGCAACATCCTTCATCACTGGTCAATGTCTGATCACTGCTGAGTGGATATTATTTAGGTTTCGGTTCTTAGTATATCAATAATCTGCTGGCAGTGCCATGGTAGTGGGTGGTGTGAGTGTGTGTTGGGCACTGCAGTTTTACTGACGTTTTATACATATAGGTGTCACTGCTAGATTCAGAATAAATATTTCTAATAAAGTTGTGAAGGGGGAGGGGTGTAAAGAAAAAATAACATGCAATGTATGTAACCTTATTTTAATGTCAGTATATGTGATCCAGAGGTAGCACACAATCTTGGCAGGACATCACACTTGTAGTGAAGATTCTGCTTTCCTTAGGAAAACTTAGAAGCTACACACTCTGTACACACTCTGCCCACATAAAGGAAGCATAACTTGCAATGACTTACATATCTTCTGTGTCCCCTGTACTACACACAGTTCTGTGGGGCTCCATTAGTAGTTGAACAGCTTGCTAATAATTTCTGATTCTGCCCTTCTGCCTATTATATGGTCTTGCTCCTTAATCTGGTGGCCATCCATTTCACTCTTCTCACAAATCTGAACTATCTCTGAAGCCGCATTCATTCCCAACCATGTGAGGCCAGTAATTATTCTTCAGTGGCAGAGGCTAAACCATTTCAATGTCCACCTGGTACCCTACACAGCAATTTACCCACAAAACTGTTCAAAGAAAACTCACTGCTGGAAGGATGAAAGAAATCTGGGACATTTAATATAAAGACATACAATACAGAAGAAACAGTTGCTGCCCCACAAAAAGACCATGCCGCCTTCAAATGACCAAGCTCATGGCCATTACACATTTAGGCTGGTCTAAAACAAAATAGCCAGTTTACTTATATTGGCAGGAGCATGCAAAGTCTCCAGCACATTTGAGCTATGAGTGAAGGAAGTAGGATCATCTGCAGTGTGACGCCACGAATGAATAGTAAGCACTGCCTCTTTCTCCAGTTGATCCTGAATGGGCTGCCTGCTTAGTCACACAAGAGCTTAGCACAAGGCAATGGCAGTCGCCAAGCAATGAACACTATCAAGATGGTGGAACATCATAGCAGCAGCATTCACAAAAAAATAGAAGCTCTGTGTCTCCTGTCGATAAATGAGAAGGAATGGCTGCACAATTTTCTTTCATAAAAGCTTGGGCCTTTTCCTGGCAGTGATCAGTGATGTATTAGATGTAAAGATTCTAATTGTACAACAATAAAACAGAAAATAGCCTGAGCATTACTGCATTTTAGCTCTAGCTATAGCTCTATCGTCTGCATCTCACCATACCTAACATGAACCAGCCTCAGCCTGCTGTTCTGTCACTATAATTGGGGCTTGCTATGTTTGCCCACAAGAATACCCTAAAAACCAATCTGACTCAAACAAATGCCAAGGTCCCCCAGATGGGACCACCCCAAAGAAATTCTCCAGGTTGAAATATGTCCCATTGATGCTGAGATGCTCACATGCAAGACTTCCAACACCAGTCCTTAGGGGTCATGCAATACCCCTTAATTGATCTCTTCATCTACAGAATGTATCTGAGGCTGTATGGCAAAGAATATGTATGTGTGTGTGTGTGTGTGTGTATGTGTGTGTGCCTGTGTGTGTGTGCCTGTGTGTGTGTGCCTGTGTGTGTGTGCGTGTGTGTGTGTGTGTGTGTGTGTGTGTGTGTGTGTGTGTGCGTGCTTGTGTGTGTGTGTGTGTGTGTGTGTGTGTGTGTGTGTGTGCTTGTGTGTTTGCTTCTGGACACTAGCCAGTGCTTGTGCTTATTCTGTTTGATCTTCCACATGATTGATAGAGTCTGTGGGCCGAGAGGTTGCTAGGTTTGTGGACAGCTGCATTTCTGTAATTGCCTAGGATTCAGAGAATGCGAGGGCATAAAGGGCCCATGAGCAAAGCCCTCGTGAGATGGCAGATAGCAGAAACTGCTGATCCTACCCCCAGCCTTTAAGGCAGCGGGCTCATTTACACTGTCCCCTGATCCAGCTCAAATGCTACTGACTTATTGGCGTTGCATCTGTAACACAAACATGGAACCACATCGAATGAGCAGCTTTTCATAATTACATGTTCTTAAACCTGTGCAAATGAGGATATTTGGTAATGTCTTACTGCAGACATTAGTTTCCTCACCGGGGTGGCCCATCCTAGAGAGGTGTCACAGTTTACAAGCAGATGTTGATTTAGGGCTAATGGTGACATTAAAACAAGGTTGATGTCTTGCTCTGTAGCCAGCACTTTAGATGTGATTCATTATAATGTTGACAAGGCCCCTTAGCCATCTGCTGTGTTCTGCTTCCATTTATCTTGCCTATTGATCAAGTTCTACCAAGGGTTACTGTGCATTTGCACATCACAATTACATCATGTTTCTGGTGTTCCTGATTGTTTTTTTAATACATGCATCATTATTACTGTAGAACTTTGTAAACATTTATTGTATTTGTATTATTAATTCAACTTTGTACAAGTATAAGAACCCAGTGTTGTTGTTGCTATTGCAACCCAGTGCTATTGTTGTTTGCCTTTGGGCATTTCAGAAATGTACAAGGAGATCAAAATCACTCAAAGTGGCTATTTTGGTGCATTTTCCAAATAGCTATATAAGCCTGCTCTATTTCATACTACATCTGCTCTGTGTGATGTAGTAGGACCTTTCAACAAGGTTGGACAGAACACTGGTCCACCTACTGTCCAGCTTTCCTGATTCAACAGTCACATCCTTTCCCCTTTCCATGGTATTGACCATTTCCCTAAACCCATATAACCCACTTAACATACAAAAGCACACTTGACACAAATTTGTCACTCTGTCAGACATTCTGTTGACATCCCTGAATGGGATCAATGCAGTGTTGCTGATTGTGGTCCTGCCTATTCTCCCTCAGGTATTCCAGCACAATGGCTTCTTCTGTGGTTGATGCCCATAAAAACTTATTTACTGCCACTGACAGAGTGACATTATTGGCTAAGGATAGTAATGATGGAATGATTACAGGCGAGCTGGGCTATTGCTTGTCCTTTCAGTGAATAGGCTATCTCAGTAGTTATAGAGAAATCTATTCAAATATATTGGGAATTAGCTTAGCCATGGCTACCTGGCACAAGTGATAGATAACACTTGCCAAATGTCACCATATGCATTTGGAAGATTTTAGAGGCTTACCTACCCTTTTATAACTGTCTTACTTCAACCTCAGTTCACACAGGTGGAATGAAGTATGGACATAATGACAAAGGTCAGAATTTAAAGTGGGTGCATCACATTTTTGTGTAACAGAACAGTGCAAATATTTCCAGTTATTTGCCTTGCACTCTTCCTCAATCATTTTAAAAGACCTTTAGTGACATCTTACAACTTCTGTGCTTGCTAATGCAATGATATAGTGTCTCACATAAGCTCATTTCTGTGTAGTTTACCATCATCTGCTGCGCCCAAAGTGCTCAAATTTCCAATGAGGCAAATGAGGCATTTACTTTTTTTCTTTGTTTTAGAAACATTAGAAGTTATGTTTTAGCCTTTTAAATGTTTTGCTAATGACCAAGCAACACTTTGAGCTGGCCATCTCTATCATAGCAGACCCATCATATAATTGGACAGAGGCAGGCTTATCAGAAAGTCAACTGCTGTGTGTGCTGGTCACAAGATGGATAGAATCTGGAGAAGAGTAGTGGATAAATGTCTGGGGAATGTAGAATTGGCACACACTGGACAAGCTTTAAAATATTGAAGAGATAGATACCAAAACCAGATTCACCTTGGATGAACAGATTTGTATCTCTGAGAGGTTGCAAAGCAGATGAGACTAAGGTTGGAGTAGAAGTGTTTGACAGGGCCTCAACCATATTTTTTTGACCAGAAATAACCCTGCTGCAGCAGGAGATGTAAATGTACAGATAAAGCCCTAAAGGTGTTAATGTAACTCATGGACCTCAGTAGATTTATCTTTATAAGAAACTGCATGTTTTGTGAAAGACTAAGGTTCCAATCCCAACAAACTAAGTCTGTCTGCAGGGCTTCAATGAGACCACCTCAGAAAGCAGTGTCGAATACAGATTTGTTCCAGCCAGTCTCACCTGTGAATATAACAAACTGCACAGAGTAATTGTTTAAGTGTCATGAGATACTCAACCACTTCCTGTCCTAACTCAGGATCCAAAGCAAACAGATTTATTCCAGATACAAAGCCAAGGAAAAAAAAACACTCAGGTACAGAGAAACCAGGAAAACAAAACCAGACAAGAATTCCAAAAATGCTAAGCAGCACGTAAAAGCAGAGGTCAAAACAGACAGTAAACAGCAAAGGAACTCTCAGAATTGCAGACTACCAAGAAGAGGCAAGACTTGGTGATGAACTAGTGAGATACAGGGACTTATATACACAGCATTATATTAGACAAAAAGAAACAGCTGGGGACAGAAGGATCACATACAGAGGGGATAGGAACTCTGGCACAGTTGCCCTCTGGTGGCCAGAGGTCGTGTTGTCTAGCGCAGCAGTGACACTGTCAAGCTAATTTACTGACATCTGATTACTGACATCACAGTTTAAAGTGCTTCACTTTGTCAGCTACTCTGTCCTCAGTGTACAAATAATTGCTTCCCATAATTGACGTTTTGCAGCTCAAGTGTGAGTAAGGGAGGAAACCTGCAGTCAATCGCACATTTTTGTACCCTGACAACACAATAGCGCAAATGTGCTTCTGATTTTGCAGCTAGCAGTGTATTGATTTAGTTTTAATGAAGCCTTAAGGATTAACCCCACCCCCCCAAACATAATGGCCAACTAAACAAATGACTTAGTCAGAACTGCTAGCCGTGAGATATTTTACTATTAATAAGCCCCTTTTTCCTCCCCCACTTATTGTTACATAACAGCAAGTGGAAATCAACTTGCCGATATAATCACCTGTTCTTGAGCTTCAGGCTGATCTAAGCATTTAGAATCTTAATTGGAAAATGAAACAAAGAAATATATATTGTGACAGCGGGTTGCTAATCTTCACAGAAAACGTTTCTATACCGAGCAGATTTGAAAACTTATGTTTCAGAATTGAGAATTTGGTTTTACTCATGAGGACATTTGCATTCCTGAGACCAGTTTGAGGCTTTTGAGGTTATGTAGAGACACTGTAAAAAGAGGACTCAACTGTTAATCTCAAGGCCTACCCAAAGCAAGACATAGCAGAACAAGTGTGTCTTTTCACCTGACCTGCTCTCAGCTCTTTGAAAAGGAGCTTAGGGTATTTCTTATGGAATTTCTTTGGGCAACAGATTTTGATGTAGAGGGTTTTTAAGTAGTTGAAAAATTTGTTACAGAAAGAATCATTTGCCATTGCTACTTCTGTCAGCAGTGACACTCTGTAACAACACCTGTCAGCCTACTGTCATTGTGATTTTTTTGACAATAACAATAATAAAAATAATAATAATAATAATAACAATAATAATAATAATTATTATTATTATTAATAATAATAATAATAATATTGATAAAAGGTTATTGGACATATATTTTATGTAGTATTATTGGACATATTTGTTAAGCAAACCATTATATATGTTATAGATATATATTACATGTATTTACATAGTGTATTTATATCCATAAATACATGTGAAACTTATGCCCATAGTAAATGACTGTAACAGTAAGTCATTTAGAGATTTAAGATTTCTATACTAAGGTTTGTCAATATTGTGCATAATTTACCTATGCAGAATATTGATTCGCATGTTCCTGAACTTAAGACTCTGTGCAGTCATGGGCGGGAGACACTAATTGCATAAACTTCCCCCACTCCTGACAGCCAACCTGAAGGAGCTGATCTCCCAGACCATGGTGAGCTGGGCTCAGGAGAGCCACATCCAGGACCCGGAGCTGGTGCGTGTCATGTTCAGCCTGCTGCGTCGGCAGTACGACAGCATTGGTGAGCTGCTGCGTGCCATGCGTAAGAGCTACACCATCAGCGCCGCCTCTGTGCACGACACAATCCACCTGCTGGCTTCGCTGGGCCAGATCCGCTCACTACTCAGCGTGCGCATGGGTGAGGAGGAGGAGCGGCTCATGATCGATGGCCTGGGGTAAGCATGGCCCGCCACACATGCAGAAACGCTAATCTCCTAATGGTGATGGAGAGAACATTTTGGAATAGAGATATGGATAGAGATAACATAATCTGTTTATTTATTGTGCATAGGATACTGAGTAGATATTTGAGTGGAAATAAGATGTTAAGGATTGCATATTTGGGTAGAGTTATTCACTGAGATAATATTGCCTAATTGTGTATTTCCATAGGAGACCGTAGAAGCAAACTGGCATATATGATAAATTGTTAAGTTTGGGGGTAGTGGTCATATACCTTACACATGCATTTATTTAACTAGTCTAACAGCCCAGCTTATGATTAAAGGCCATGAGCAGGCATTCTAATATGTTAATGAGAGAAACAGAACATTTCATGGATAATGCATACAGTGCTAATTATAGAATACAATAATTTCATGCAGCCTAATTCAGTATCTGTTAGTTTTTCCTGTGTGTGTTCTTTAGTGACATCATGAACAACAAGGTGTTCTACCAGCACCCCAACCTGATGAGGGTACTGGGCATGCACGAGACTGTAATGGAAGTTATGGTGAACGTATTGGGGGGTGGCAAATCTCAGGTACTGCACATTTGTGGCATTTGTGTGTTTTTGCTCCTAGCAATCCACCTTCTTAATAAACATATAAAAACTTTAGGGTGCAGAATGTATTACACAAAGATTACTTTAGTCTCCTACTATGGACAAGGGGACATGGACATTAACGCAAGTATTAATTAAACCAGCATATTTAGAAAGGAGAACAAACTGATTTAGCACTAGGATTGAGGGAAGCCTTGTAAGAATGTGCCATTGGTAGAGGGATTCAAGATACCATTATTAAGGTATTCTGCCTAGTCACAGTGATGTTAATTGGATGAGGGTAGATGTCAGTGTGGCTCTATGCCACTGATTTGGTCTTGTGGGAGGCTGTTTGGTCTGTCTGTGTGTGGGTGGGTGTGTGTAGAATAATGAGAACTGGACCTATTTCAGAAGATGGAAGCTCTCTTCTGTATAATTTTTAATATTATTTTTAAGGGAGGGCAGCATGTCTGGACTTCTCTGATGAATTAGACTTGGTCTGTGATTTAATAACTCTGCAGACTCTAAACCATAATTAGTTTATGTCAAGGTTACGAGTTATGTACTTTTCTCTACAGGCTTGGTGGTCAAAAAAGATACCCATACAAGCACTCTCAATTCTCTCCCCAAATAATGAGATACCCAGTCCCAAAAACCTTTTAGCCTTTTTGTTTCCTAATAACAAAATGCAGAATGAGCGTTTGATTTATGAAATGTGATTATCTAGTATTGATCCGAATCGAGAATTAATTGAAGGTGTATGTATATTTGCCTGCACCATGGTACTGACAGATTTTAAGCCAGTCCTGAGACTATAATGACTATATATATATATTAAAAAAAAAACACCCTACCACTTCCCTTTACAGGAAATTGCCTTTCCTAACATGGTGGCAAGCTGCTGCCGATTCCTGTGCTACTTCTGCCGAATCAGCCGCCAGAACCAGAAGGCCATGTTTGACCACCTGAGCTACCTGCTGGAGAACAGCAGTGTGGGGCTGGGTGAGTGTCCCAGCATGGCTCCCCACGCAGCCATGGGGGTCGGAACAGACCCTACACTACACAGCCAGTTCATGTTCATGAAGACAACTGCACCATGTCCAAGACTATGTTACATCAGTGGTCATCAGATTAGTAGTGATGTGTACAGAGAGCATGCTTAGATTGAATGTGCTGAATGTTTTTGTTTTTAATGTGTGTTTCAGAACCTAAATCGGTATTAAAGCAATGTTATCAACATTTTCTGCAGCTTAAATCTTTTCAGAAGTTACTTCCAAAACCAAGCAATCCAGAATGCAGCTCAGAAAACACTTGAAATTAAAATCAAAATATATGTACTGTGTATGCTTTATACATGGTTAGTTATTCATTTCCTAACTCAAAGCCTTATTTGTTGTGTGGGGTGTGTGTTAATTAACTGCTGTGCCCCTTTAACATGTGTTCAACTTCTGAAGGAGTACCAAAATGATGAAATACATCAAGGGTAAAGATTTATCCAGCAGTCTTACAGGCTGAACTCTTAATGCTTAATATTCCCCTTTCTAAAATCAGTAATTTTAGGCTGTTTATGGAAGGTATTTGTACTAGTACTGTTTTGTAGCATTGCTAAGATGTTACCATGTTTTGGACTTGTATCACAGGTAGTTGAAATACTGCCTCCTTCTGGCTTTTGTGAGCTGCTACACCTTTAATTTGCTGCAATAATGAAAAGTTTAAAAGGATAGAATTTGGTGACGTGTGCGTCTGTGCATGTGTGTGCCTGTGTGCACGCATGCATGCTTGCGTGTGTGTGTGTGTCCATAGCGTCTCCATCCATGAGAGGCTCCACACCTCTGGATGTAGCTGCTTCCTCTGTGATGGACAATAACAGTCTTGCACTTGCACTCGAGGAGCCCGACCTTGACAAGGTTTGTGTGTGTGCACACAAAGATCTCTAACATATAAATCTCTCTTGTATTCATTCATACAGGTGTACATATATGTTTTTGTGTATGTGTGTGTGTGTCTGTGTGTGTGTGGGTGGTTGGGTGGGTTGTTGTGTGTGCATGTGTGTGTAGGTGGTCACCTATCTAGCAGGATGTGGACTGCAGAGCTGTCCCATGCTGCTCTCCAAAGGCTATCCGGACATAGGCTGGAACCCCATCGAGGGGGAGCGCTATCTCTCCTTCCTGCGCTTTGCTGTCTTCGTCAATGGTAAGCCACTGTTGCTACGGCAGCATGATAGATGCACAGGGAAGGTATAAACAGCTATCTATATACAAAATAGAACACAAATACACTTGCTTTTGCCATACACAAATACACAGACACACCTCAGCTTTTGAAAACCAGTGGTCATGCTTGTGCAATAAATTGTCAAGGTGCAGACAGACTCACACAGGGCAGAGTATGTAAACCTTCCTGCTGTCCTGCAGGTGAGAGCGTGGAGGAGAACTCTAGCGTGGTGGTGAAGCTGTTGATTCGTCGACCTGAGTGCTTTGGCCCCGCCCTCCGTGGAGAGGGCGGGAATGGACTGCTGGCGGCCATGAAAGAGGCCATTAAAATATCGGAGATGCCAGCACTGGACCTGCCCAGCAGCACCCAGGGTCTCACATCAGATGCGTAAGACACACACACACCTATATAACCACGCAGATGCACACTTACACAACCACACTCACATATTACTGTATTCCTGGGAGCTTTGTTTTAAATGGTATATTACAGTGTTCAATACTACCATTTTTACATTACCATTACCTCATAAACCAAAATGTTTTGGTTCATTTAATTTTTTAAGTGAAGTGAAGACATAATTTTGTATAAAAATGTAATAGAATTTATTACATTTGAAATGCATTTGAATGTTTCATTACAGGGACTGCCAAACTAGGGACCTCCCTACATTGTTTTTAAGTTTTCCTATCTGATGACTTTTTTAAAGATCTAATTTTCCCTCTCACTCTATCCCTTGCCATGTAATTCTTTCTTGGCCTCTCTCAGGTCCACTGAGGATGGTGAGGAGGATGAGGTCGTCCACATGGGCAATGCCATCATGTCGTTCTACTCTGCCCTCATCGACCTGCTGGGACGCTGTGCGCCTGAGATGCACGTGCGTCCACCACATCTTTCTTCCAGTGCATGCAATTAGTTTCATGGCACTTATGAACCCCCCCAGGCATTGTTATGTATTAATCATATAAGTGGCCTTAATTGGCATGCAAATGCAAAGCTGTTTTAATCTCTCAATCTTTATTTATTTATTTATTTATATTTATTTTATTTTATGTCTGTGTAGTCAAGTTAATGTATTTCTTCATTGTTAGTGTAAATTATAATTGGCTGCTGACCCGATTTTTGTACACAGGAGCAACCAGTGCTATGAAGCTCATTTGTTTGATAGGGAAAGATGAGACATCATTTGTATCTACCCAGAAGCAGTTTTAAAGCACTATGCTCTCACACTCACAGCTGATTAATAAGGGCAAAGGGGAGGCTGTTCGAATCCGTGCCATCCTGCGTTCTCTTGTGCCCATCGAAGACCTGGTTGGCATCATCAGCATCCCGCTCCAAATGCCTGTCGTTAATAAAGGTAGGATCCAGAGCTGGCTGATGCAGTGGCCATATGGCAATGTGGATTCATTTTTCATTTTTGGACATATAGAAGAGTGTTTGAGATTTGGGGATTTTAGGACCTTTAGAAGACAGTCTAGGACAAAATGGCCATTGGGGTTTGTCTTAAATTAGTATTTTTTCTCATTTAAATTTTTTTTTTTGTTCTTTTCTGGATCGTTTAAAATTTACATGTCAGTTATAGCATGTTCTGTGATCCTTAACATACATGTGCTGTATGTGGCTGTCTGGTTTACCTGTCTCACTGTCACATTTCTGCAGTGGTTTCAATATATTTGGAAAATAAGGCCAGTGTGTGATTTACTGAGGACGCTCAGTGGTCTGACCTAATTCTTCTCTGAAGACACACACACACACACACACTCACCCCTCAGATCCTCTGCAGCAAACAGCTGATATGAAAAGTTAAACTCAAATGATTGCCTGTCAGTGGGTATCTTTGCCACAGACATCCTTCATGTTGAAAGAACCGAATGATTGTTAGGATATGTCTGGAATTTATTTGCCCCATTTCTGTAGAGTTTATTTGCCAGCCGACAGCCGAGCAAGCAGGCTTTACTGATGAGCGCACCACAAGCCAGTGTGAGCCAGCACACACACACACACACACACACACACTCACCCCTCAGATCCTCTGCAGCAAACAGCTGATATGAAAAGTTAAACTCAAATGATTGCCTGTCAGTGGGTATCTTTGCCACAGACAGGCTTCATGTTGAAAGAACCGAATGATTGTTAGGATATGTCTGGAATTTATTTGCCCCATTTCTGTAGAGTTTATTTGCCAGCCGACAGCCGAGCAAGCAGGCTTTACTGATGAGCGCACCACAAGCCAGTGTGAGCCAGCACACACACACACACACACACACACACACACACACAAAATTTCTTCCTTGACTTTGATGAAATCAGTTTCTGATTTTTGTTGTAGATTCTTCTAAGGCTGAGTAAGGATTGGCAGAGTGCAAGTGTGACTGTGTGGTGTCTATATTAAGCGTAATGCCAAAATTGTATGAACAGTCCAATTTCATACTGCCAGTAGTCGAGTATACAGAGACAAAGAAACAAAGAGCATAACCAAACTAAAATCACCCACTACACCAAGTTTCAATACAGAAACTAACAAGGGGTAAGTGGACTTAGGTGAGGATACAGCAACACAGCACATGGTAGATGGAGACATAAGCAAAACCAGAACAAAACCAGTGGGACACTGGGCTACTCTTAAAAGCAACATACCAGAGGCATATCAGACACAGTCATTATCAAGCAAGACATGGAACATCACAAACACTACAGCTAGGAGGAAGTGCAAAGAGTGTGAGGGAGTCCAGCAAGCCTGGTCCTCTTCTGCTCTCATGCACGTCACTCAGGTCAGGAGGAGCTTGATCATCAGCACAGTTGAGGACTGCTCAGGAAATTAGTCTAAAAGTAGATGATACAAATAACATCAGCAAAGATGGAGTTGTCCAGTGCCTCAGTTTCTCTCTGTCTCTCTCTTACTCTCTCTCAGATGGCAGTGTGACTGAGCCTGACATGTCTGCCTCTTTCTGCCCGGACCACAAGGCACCCATGGTGTTGTTTTTGGACCGGGTTTATGGCATAGAGGACCAGAGCTTCCTTCTGCACCTGCTGGAGGTGGGCTTCCTCTCCGACCTGCGTGCCGCAGCTTCTCTGGACACGGTGAGCCATCCCAGGCAGGGCAGGGCAAACCCACCTTTACTTCAGTTCAGACCCTCAGTCTCACTAAGTATTAACTTTGATTCAGTTATACATCATACTGCTCCTATATTACTTATAATTTATTTGCTGTAATTTGTCAATTTGTTTTATTATTATTACAGCTTACTTATTTCTGCTATAGTAAGTTCCAGTCATCTAGCATCCAAATGAAATCCTTTAGCACTAGTTTGCTCACATGAAGAGAAAGAATATTTGGCTGATCCTGTGCTCTGAGGAAGTGAAATATGATCATAGAGACCGAGGCTTCAGTGTTGCTGTTGAATCATTGGGTCTGTTGCACTTTCAAGTCTCTATTAACAGCTCAAAGCAATCTGACTTCATGCTGTTCTGACAATGTGAGGACTCCCACTCAGCAGAGAGTTGCTGGGCCCCCCCTACACTAGGTACAATACTGTCAGCAGCAGGCATTGGATTTTTTCCAGTGTAACATCATTGAGCCAAATTTGTTTTGAGCTCATCAAAAGAATGATTCTGGCATGTGAAGCATTACCATTGTCCTACCATGTGTTGAGTTGAGTGGTGTGTGGCGAGGCCTAGCCTAGCTCCATTTCTTCTTGTTTTGGACATCTCTTTAAGTATGCCTGTGGCACAAACAGCTAGTGTTGATGCAATAACAGCTAAGAATAGCCCCAGGTCAAGCAGCTGCCAAGTTCTCCAGAAGGGAAGGCAAACAGCGATGCCAGGCTAAAAGATCACATAGCCAGGCATATTCAGAGTCTGGGGTGTGTTCCCCAATCCTGATTAATCTCAGGGAACAACGACGCAAAAACTATGCCTCTGCACCTGTGCTGGAAAAGGCCGACCAGTCGAAAACCACCGATTTACATACACTCATGATTAGATTAAATAATAATGAGAATTATTAATGAAAAAGTATTTAATATTTAAATAACAAAAAACATTACATCCTACCTATTGAACATCAAGCCTATTAGACACAAGTATCCTTTCCTGTATCAATCCAGTATAACGTTGGCCTGAGTGCCGCAGGGCAGGGGACACAGAATCCCTTGGTGTGAAACATTTATTGACAAAACAAATGACACTCATGGCACTCACAACAACGAAAAGTGTAAACAATAACAACCACATAAATGCTGGTTCACGCCAACAGTGGCTATACACTCAATAGCACTAACATTTACGGCATTTAGCAGACACTCTTATCCAGAGCGACTTAAAGTGCTTTGTCATTTACTCACAGAATATATCTTAGTACGGTAGGTTAGAATCAAACATACCAATGAACTAGAATACAGGGATAAATGCTGATACCTAGGAGTACAAAATACATAAGGTCTCTCAGACAACAATAAGTGCTAGAGTTTGTTAAACAACATAAACAATACCCTACAATAAGTACTAATTTAGTCAGTCAATATTGGAGCAGTGTCAGTTGTCCTTGAAATATCCTGCAAATAGATGGGTCTTCAGTCTGCATTTAAAGACTGCAAGGGACTCTGCTGTCTGGACAAGTGGGAGTTCATTCTACCATCTGGGAGCCGGGACAGAAAATGGTCTCGATGCTTGTCGTCCATGAGACTTGAAGCATGGTATTTCAAGCTGAGCCGTACTTGAGGTTCGAAGTACTCGAGGTACGGATCAGGCTTTGACCATTGACCTCATGTATGAAGGGGCTGGTCCATTTTTGGCTTTGTAGGGAAGCATCAAGGTTTTAAATCTGATGTGTGCAGCTACAGGGAGCGCAGCAGTGGAGTAACATGTGAACTTCAGAAGATCAATTGTGCTTCTGCATTCTGGACAAGCTGTAGAGGTTTGATGGCTCTTGGAGGAAGACCAGCAAGTAGCGAGTTGCAGTAGTCTAGCTTTGAGATCACGAGAGACTGCACAAGCATCTGGGTAGCTTCCTGCGAGAGAAAGGGTTGAATCCTTTGTATGTTACAAAGGAGGAATCTGCAAGACTGGGTTAGATTAGAAACATGAGTTGAGAACAACAACTCATTGTCCAAAGTTATGCTCAGGCCACGGGCAGCTTCGAATGGTGATACCAGAGAGTTCTCAAAGGAAACAGTGAGGTCATGGTAAGGGTTGGGAGTACCTGAGATGAACAGAAGCTCAGTTTTACTGGGGTTGAGCTTCAAGTGGTGGGCCGTCATCCATGACGCAATGTCAGTCAAGCATGCTGAGATGCATCTGGAGATCTGCGTGTCAGAGGGTGGAAAAGAAAGAAATAGTGTGTCATCAGCATAGCAGTGGTAGGAAAAACCATAAGATATTACATCACCAAGAGAATGAGTATATAAAGAGAAGAGAAGGGGGCCTAATACTGAGCCTTGTGGAAGATCAGTGGAGAGTCTACACGATTTGGATGTGGATCCTCTGTCACCTGATAGGACCGTCCCTCCAGATAGGACTGAAACTATCTCCAATCAGAGCCAGTTACACCAAGCCTGGAGAAAACAGAGAAGAATGTTGTGATTCACTGTCAAAGGCTGCCGAAAGGTCTAGAAGAATCAAAACATGACTGTTTGGCAGCTTTAGCAGCATGAAGTTTCTCAGTCACTGCTATGAGGGCTGTTTCTGTAGACTGTGCTGGTTTATAGCCAGACTGATTGGGATCATGTAGCTGGTTATGGATGAGGAAAAAACAATTGATTATAAACTGCTCGTTCAAGGGATTTTGAGAGGAAAGAGAAGTGATACCGGTCTGTAGTTAGTAATGCTGGAGCTTCTTGAGGATTGGTACCACCCTGGCAATTTTGAATGCAGTAGGCACATATACAGAAGTTAAGGAGTTGTTGAAGAGGAACATTTTGGAGAGGACTGGATGGAAAGAGAAGGAAGGGAGAGAGAAGGATAGAAAGTGATGGTCCGAGAGGTGGAGGGGGGTGACTGCGATGTCAGATGTTGTGGTGATACGGGTGAAGTTCAGGTCCAGAACATTACCCGCTTTGTGAGTTGGTGGAGAGTGGTTGAGGGTGTGGTCAAATGCTGTCAACAGCGGAAGAATGCAAGAGGAATGCAGCTTGTCTGATGCAAGGTTGAAGTCTCCAAGGAGAATGAGTGGATTTTCTTCAATGGGGAATTGACTCAGGAGGCTGTCGAGCTCATCAGTGAAGTGATCTAGGGAACTTGGAGGGCGGTAGATGACAATGATAAGAAGTTTGGTGGGGAAAGACACTAATGGCATGAAATTCAAAAGAGGAGATGGAAAGAGTAGAGAAGGAAAGTGGAGTGAAACACCACTCTCAAGACATTAGTAAACCTGTGCCATCACCCCTGCTGAGACGCCTCAGAGAATGGATAAATGAAAAGGCAGTGGGCAGAGCAGCCGGAGTCGCCAAGTTCTCAGGGATGATCCAAGTTTCTTTTAGAGCCAGGAAGTGTAGGAAGTGGAGGGATGCTAATACTGAGATGAAGTCAGCATTTGCGGAGCCCTCCTGCCACCACGATATGTGATGGTGCCAAGCGTTGTGAGTAAGTGAGGTTGCTGAGATTGCGACGTCTATGATAATGTCGAGGAGATCTGTGGGATAGATAGAGAGGAATTGTGAAACATTTCAGATGCTTGATTTGTGGATGTATGAGATAAAAGATTGAGATAATGAGAAGATACTTAGCTGAGTTTGTGAAGTCCTGTAGGTGAGATGTAGATGAACTGATTGAGAGCACCACCAAACCTTCTGCAGATTACTAGTTGTTGTAATTTAACTCAGTTCTATAAGTGCTGAGCCCACCCCTCAATTCACACCTAAGGCCAGGGCAAAACTACACTGGTAGTGAGTAATTACAGCTAACAAGCAACTAACAACTAGGTTTAGACAATAAGCCTTGAATTTCACAGAATCTAAGGCAAACGTAAGTGAACTCAGAGCCTACCTTAACCAACCAGATGATAATCCAATGAGACAAACCAAAGCACACTAACAATGACAATAGTAGTAACAATGACCAACGATGAGGCATACACAGGCGGGGGTTTAAATATACAAACAAACACTTAACATCAACCCCTGTAGAGGTGTGTGCCATCACAGAGGGTGTGACTACAAACAATTGTGAACCTACCGCCTCACCCCACCCCCCGCACACGGCAGGTCATACCACGTGACTCGTGACATCCAGAAACACAACAGCGCCGAATCATTTCATTTACTTCCTTTAAGTGTGTAAATCAACAAATCAACAAATAATTTCATAGTTAAATTGTTTGTTTCATATAAATTTACAAACAGCTGTCTGCACTCAGGAATGATCCAAGGGGTTTCACTCTGGGAAGCTACCCTCTACTGTGTTCTTTTAATATTAGGAACGTACAGACAACAGGCTAGAATGTGTGTGTGTGTGTGTGTGTGTGTGTGTGTGTGCAGTTATCATGCTTTGAACCAGCGGTGCAAATTTTCAAGAAAAACTTTCAAGAAAAATTTTTGAACTAGAACTGCACACGAGCTTCAAGTTAGTGCTTAGTCAGTTACAAATGGGTCAAAGTAATCTTAAATTTATGAACGTGTAGCTTTGTTTCACTAATTAGCAACATTAACCCTCTGAGGTCTAAGGACATTTTTTCTGTTTATTCATATTTTCTTAATTTAACTTTAAACTCGGGGGGGACTTCTGATTCGGTTTCTATGCAGGACACACTGAGGACCACTGAGACAGCTCTAGCAATGAACCGCTACATTGGCACAGCCATGCTGCCGCTGCTCACTCGCTGTGCCCCCCACTTTGCCAGCACTGAGCACCATGCCACGCTCATCGACTCCACCCTCCACACCATCTACCGGCTGTCCAAGGGCTCTGCACTCACCAAAGCTCAGAGAGACGCCATTGAGGAATGCCTGCTTGCTGTCTGTAGGTGAGGTTGTTAGCGTGGGACCCAGACACAGCTTGGCTGTTTGCTAGTTGCCTGTCTGTGAGGGGTTCAAGGAGCCTTGGAATCCTGGCTTGGTCAATTGTTTTTTTTTGTTTGTTTGTTTGGGTCCTGGGTTGGTTGTTGGTGTGTTCCTGGGTTGGGTGTTGGATTGGTTGTTGGTTTGGTTGACGGCTGGTTTCTTCATTGGTTTTTGGATTGGTTTCTGGGTTGGGTGTTGGACTGGTTACCCAGCTATGTCGTGTGGGCGTTAGACTGGTTACCCAGCTGGGTCAGGTGGGTGTTGGACTGGTTACGCAGCTGTGTCAGGTGGGTGTTGGACTGGTTACCCAGCTGTGTCGAGTGGGTGTTGGACTGGTTACCCAGCTGTGTCGGGTGGGTGTTGAACTGGTTACCAAGCTGTGTTGGGTGGGTGTTGGACTGGTTGCCCATCTGTGACAGGTGGGTGTTGGATTGGTTACCCAGCTGTTTCGGGTGGGTGTTGTTTCTGCAGGCATTTGAGACCCTCCATGCTTCAGCAGCTGCTCCGTCGCCTGGTGTTTGACGTGCCTCTGCTGTCTGAGTACTGTAAAATGGCTCTCAAGGTGAGCTACTGTGTAACAATCAGTTTATTTTATGCATGGTTTCAGTCACTGACTTCCCATTGGTGATTAGCATGGTGTTGTCTCCATTCCTATGTTACAGTACACTACTGGAGCCACCATTTCACCAATTAAATGTTTTTTTGTTTTTTGTTTTTTTTTTTCCTCAGTATTCGGTAATCTAGTATGCCATATCAAAATCTGAAACCTTGGCTGGACACTTCCTTTGTCCCATGTATATGGTTATAAGGTAGCAAAACATTGTTTAATTGGAGCTTGGTTACTCAGTTTCAATTTTTTGTCCCAAAGTTTGAATACCTTTTACACTATGGCTTTAAAACAACTCTGAGACACATAGTTAATGTGAGTGATCAGTGAACTTCACATGGTTGCTAAACGTTGTGAGACATGGGTGAATATAGTGAATAGATTAAAAAAACACATTAAAAATCAGATTTGAGAAATGTTAATTGAAAACTTTGACTCTCCTACATAGCATAAGACATGGTCGAGCATTTTATTCTCTGTGCTCCCCTGTCCTCTCCACAGCTTTTAACGAACCACTATGAGCAGAACTGGAAGTACTACTGCCTTCCATCTGGTTGGGGCAGCTATGGTATGGCTTCTGAGGAAGAGCTGCTCCTCACCAAGAAGATCTTCTGGGGGATCTTCGATTCACTCTCCCAAAAGGTCGAGTTCCAGTGTCTGTTTGCTTTTTACACAGTTTGTATTTTTGATTAGTTAGTCAGCTTTCATTGATAACATATGTTCTATTCATCATGCCTGTTTAATTGGCTATTCTGTTAATACAGTTACTAAAGCTTGAAAGTCATGATTCAAAAATGCTAAAACCTGATATATTGCACTCATTCAAATTTCGCAAAGTTTGGTTGGTAAACACAGCCTTGACACTACTCATCTGCAGCAAGTAATGGTCTGTTGCAGTGTGCAGTGCATAAAGCACATGCCACTTCCCTTTTATTACCCACAAAATCTCACGTGCAGTTGCTATTCGAAGATAGATTGCCAACCTAGCACTTGCAAAGACAGTTATGTTTACTTACTTTATTTCTGAAATATATAATTACTTAATTTATGAAATATAAAATTTGTTTGGCTACCTTTAGTCATATTGCATGTGACAGCATCAGTATGTCTGACCTGCAGAAGTATGACCAGGAGCTATTTAAGATGGCCATGCCATGTCTGAGTGCTCTAGCTGGTGCGCTGCCTCCAGACTACATTGACTGCTCTATCTGCACTGCACTGGAAAAGCCAGTCTCAGTGGATGCACAGGGCAGCTTCGACCCTAGGCCCATCAGCACCGCCAAGTAAGGAAGGCAGAGGAAAAGTGTGGGTGGGGGTGTGTGGGTGGGGGTGTGTGGGTGGGAGTGTGTGTATATTCGCATGTCTGTGTCTGTTTGTGTCTGTGTGTATATTCGCATGCTTGTGTGAGAGACCAATTCCAATTCTCCAGTCATCCAGTGCTTTTATGCCTTCATACTCATTATTGTTCTATTTATAAAATGCATATAGATCCCACAGACAGAGTGACAAAGTGTATCAGTTTCCAAGATTTAGCATTCTTTAAAAAAATAACACTAAGTGTTAGCCCTCAACAAAGTAACTCAGCATGCCTTGCAATAAAGCCTGAGCTCGTGCATCCCTCTTTGTTCCTAGCATCTCCCTCCCAGAGAAGCTGGATTACATTGCTAATAAGTATGCTGAGCACTCTCATGAAAAATGGTCCTCGGAGAAGGTAGGACACCAGCATCACCTCACTCAAGCCACTGCGTTACAGATATCTGTGGCAAGCCAGTGTGGGGCTGTAAATTACAAGTTTGTTCAGAATTTTGAAAAGGTTTTTGAGATTTTTACGAGTGCATGTGTTGGGCTAAAGATAAAACAATCCGGTAGTAAAGGTAAAATTCGGAAATGAGTGGGTTGTTCTCATTTAACTCTACAGTGTATTTAATAACTCTACAGTGTATTTAAATTGTATTTTGCAATGAAATTTTGTTGTTTTTAGATTTAGGGAAACTGCCTATATTTTGTGCAATATGGTATGTTTATGAGGGATTTGTGTTTGGATTTGCAAGCCAGAATCAGTCTCTATTTATCCAGTGCAGCACTGGTGATGTTGTTTCATCCAGTGAAGATTTTGTGTACATTGCTTACCCCTCACCCGTCCTTTGCAGGTAGTTCTGGGCTGGAGGTATGGAGATGCCATGGATGAGAAAGGAAGGACTCATCCCATGCTGAGATCTTATAAGTCACTCACAGAAAAGGTATTCAGAACAACAGTACATCATCATGTAGGGCACTGTGCTGTTTATTTATTCCCACTGATGTGTGTGTGTGTGTGTGTGTGTGTGTGTGTGTGTGTGTGTGTGTGTGTGCGTATGTGTGTGTGTGTGTGTGGGGGGGGGGGGGGTGTTCCTCAGGAAAAGGAGGTTTACCGCTTCCCAGTGAAGGAGTCTTTGAGGAGCATGCTAGCCATGGGCTGGAACATTGACAGGACCAAAGAGGGAGAAACCATGTTTCAGCAACGGGAGAAAGAGAAAATGCGTAACATTTCCCAAACCTCTCAGGTAACCGTGCAATATGTCCACTATGGAGCACCTTCAAAATGTGTACAACATATGTAAAGGTTTTCACAAGCAAAAAGTTAATTGTTGATTTACTATATATATATATATATATATATATATATATATATATATATATATATATATATATATATATATATATATATATATATATATATATGTGCTTAAAAGTAGTCTGATGTCATTAGTGTGCAAATATTACATATTATATGGTGACATATAATATAATATAAACGATAATATAATAACAATATAAAAGATGTTCAATCATGTTACACACATACTCTACTACTGCATTTGAAATACCACGGTTTGAGTTTGTCACCCTCCAGTTCTTGGCAGTTTCTGACCACATGTCTGCTGTTGCCTCGGTAATTTTTCCTGGCAGGCCATTCTCAACTCCAGTGTAAAAATGCCAGCAACACTGCCATGCTTTTTAACACTCATCCTGGTTAAAGGCCCGATAGCATGACACTGTCTCATCAGTGTCACGGCTGGGTCAAGAGCATTCCACCAAGAAGATAAAATTCAGTCAGCAGTGGTCCTTTAGTTAGACACTCAGCTGTGATGAACAGCGTAGAGGCTGGCTGACAAATTGTACATGACAAGAGATGGGCTCCAGCCTGTAACTGTACACTTACTGCACTTCTAAGATGTACATACTTAACGTGGCCACCAAGTGTGGGTGCAAGGCACATGCTATGAATAAAGCAGATGGTGAATATGTGCAGTATGTGTAATACGTGGTGGATTGTGAGTGGAAGCCATGGTTGTTCTGGCTGCTGTGTTCACAGGGCAGTGGCTTCAACCCGAGCCCAGTCGACATGAGCAACGTGCTGCTGTCCCGAGAACTGCAGGTAGCTGCCACAGTGGTTGCCACTGTTTATATGGACTCAAGGGGACTTGCCACTCTCCTATAAAACCCCACAAACTTGTCAAACCCCCATATTAATAAAACAAGGCCAGTGGCTTCTGAGAGTTGTTTTCCAAAAAAAAAGGTTATATCATAGCAGTTATATCAGTCACTTTGAAGATTAAACAATGTTGTCTTTAAGGTGTAATTGCATGTTTAGAGGTGTCCTGCCTTAATGGTAATAATATGTAGCATGGCTGCTATTGTTATCCATGAACTTAAGTTTGCATCATGCAGACTGTAGTGGGCCACTGTTTGGTAGCAGGATGGTCTAGAAAGGCTTGGCCAGTTGATTCTCTCACTTTTCCATCAGGCTATGGTGGAGGTGCTGGCTGAAAACTACCACAATATTTGGGCCAAAAGGAAAAAGAATGACTTGGGCACGAAAGGTCATGAGCTTTCCCCACATCTACACTTGCAAATAAGCACACACAGACACTATTACACCTGGCTTTGTTGAACATGTGAAAGTGAATTTTGACTTGATGGATTAGGGTTTAAAGGAATAAAAAATATACTCCTGTGGATTTGAATTTATCCACTAATGTCAGACATAACATTAACATGCACTACAGTATGATTAAATGATTATTTAATTCACTAAAGGCCAGAGTTGATTTGGGTATATGTGTATTGATGTGTTCCTGTTCATCTAGGTGGAGGAACACATCCTTTGTTGGTGCCATATGACACCCTTACAGCCAAAGAGAAATCCAGAGACCGAGAGAAGGCACAGGAACTGTTCCGCTTCCTGCAGATTAATGGCTATGCCATTACTAGGTACGTGTGTGTGCGTGTGTGCATGCATGCACGTGTGTGTGTGTGTGTATGTGAGCCAGAGAGAGTGCATGCATGTGTGTGTGAGAGAGAGAGTGCATCTGTGTATCTGTATCTCTGTGAGAGTGCACGCGTGTGTGTCATGCATACTTCTTCAGGATGTGCAATGAGTGTTAACCTCATGTCTGAAGAGAAATCAAGAACATGTATACACTGTCATTGTCAGAGGTATAAAAGACATGGAGCAGGACTCTTTCTCAATGGAAAAAAGGTTTACCTATAAATTCCTCAGGAAGCTGCTGAAGTATGTGGATTCTGCACAGGAGTTCATTGCTCACCTGGGTAATTAAAGAAAATGTTTTCTACATCTGTCTCTTGTGTGACTTATGTCTCACTCTGTTACCTGTAATTAACTGTAATTGTTTTTTGTTGTTCTTCTTCTTTCTGCCTTATATACAACTTTCTTTTCAGAGGCCATGGCTAGCAGTGGAAAGAATGACAGGTCACCTCATGAGCAAGAAATCAAGTTCTTTGCCAAGGTCTGAAGTATAGCCCCCTTATGGCCAAAGCAGCACACGTCATTCTTACACCACCTGCTGCCTGGGCGTGTTTCTCCCAGCTGAAGCACAATCCACATGAAGCTTCCTTTGCTGTCACTATCATTCTTGACTGTGCCCTTCCCCTCCTGCAGGTTCTTCTTCCTCTGATAGACCAGTACTTCAAGAACCACTCTCTCTATTTCCTGTCCTCACCCAGCAAGAACCTAAGCAGCAGTGGCTATGCTTCCAACAAGGAGAAAGAGATGGTTACCAGGTCCTTTAGCAGTTCTATTACATATCCATCCATCCATCCATCCATCCATCCATCCATCCATCCATCCATCCATCCATCCATCCATCCATCCATCCATCCATCCATCCATCCATCCATCCATCCATCCATCCATCCATCTATCTATCTATCTATCTGTCTAATTTTAATTTACTCATAAGACAGATAATCTTATGACATTGAAGGAAGGTAGAGAAGTTTTTTGTTTGGTTAATACAAACAGTCCTTATGGACAGTTTTACATAGCTCGTCACAGGGCCATTTTGTTTTCTGCAGAGCAACTATTTTAGTGATGCACTCAGTATGTAAAGACATCTTAGCCAAAGTGTTTCATTACAGCAGAAAAAGATTAATTAAGATAGGAAAAATGACAAGGAAATTTGTGCTGCAACGTAGTTTTTTCTTCATGATGCCTCTTAATCTTTGACTTCACTTGTCCACAGTTGAAATTTAAGAATTCTTCCAGTCGCTTGTTCTTCTCACTAATACTGCGGTTAATTTGCTTTTAAACCCTTTCATTTCCTGCCATCTGTATCTCGCTTGTTTCTTCAGCCTTTTCTGTAAGCTGGCAGCTCTTGTTAGACACAGGATCTCTCTCTTTGGTAAGAGATTCTTTTCCCTCACTGGCATGTGTGATGCTGCTTGGTTTCATACTTTTGAGTTACCTTGCTGAGATCTGGTTTATATTGTTTTTGTTTGTTTAATTCTTTAAATGCTTTTATTTTTCCTTTTTATTTATCAGGAAGCGATTCAGCCACAATGGTGAGCTGCCTTCATATCCTGGCACACACACTTGACACCAGGTAGGCTATGTCACATTTACACCGGTGTACTAAGTGGTCAAGACGTCATGTTCACTGTTATATACATGTCAAATACCAGGACAGTTTGAGGTACTGGGGCAACACAGTTACACCAGCTAAACGTATGCTAAACGTATTTATGCATATAACACATATATGATTACCTCGTAGTGTGCCTTTGTCACAGGAGTTTTAGCCTTTGAAACTCTGTCAGGAATCTCTAGAGCTAAAGATATATTATAATAACTTTTAAAAATAATGCTGTTTGCTTTTGTCTGAATTTCACCATCAGCAAAAAAAACATGCAGAAAAATGATGGCAGTATGTAGCTTGAGTGATATTGCTTAGTGTCTTCATATTGACAGTTCATCAGTTTTGGGTAGCACGTTTTTGCTAAATTATTGCTAAGCGTAAGGTGTGGAATAAAACCAGGGAGTCCTCTTTCATTTTCTGCCACTCTTCCTGTTCATATCCTATAGGACAGTGATGAAGTCAGGCTCAGAGCTGGTGAAGGCGGGCCTAAGAACATTCTTTGAGAACGCGGCGGAGGACTTAGAGAAGACCCTAGAGAACCTGAAGCTAGGCAAGTTCACGCACTCCCGCAGCCAGATGAAGGGTGTGTCGCAGAACATCAACTACATTACAGTGGCCCTACTACCCATCCTCACTGCCCTGTTCGAGCACATCACCGAGCACCAGTTCGGCACAGACCTGCTGCGTGAGTAGAACTTGAAGCACATGCTCGTGTTCCTGCACCTCAGAAACCTTATCACGCAGCTGGCACTGCTGGCAACAATGTTGTGTATTGCTTCACACTCTACTGTACTGCAAGGGTTTTTTATATGGCATTACTGAACCTTCTCCTGTAGGTCTTGGCTACTGTATAACTAAAGGTTATTTGGTTTATCACTTTCTAAGTTTGAAAAATTAACTGCTTGGCTTCTTTGCCTTAATGCTATGCCCATGTCTCTGGCCGTGGTGTCTTTTTCCAGTGGATGATGTCCAGGTGTCATGCTATAGGATCTTGACCAGCCTGTACTCACTGGGAACTGGCAAGAACATCTATGTGGAAAGGTGAGCAAAGTGGAGCTATTGCATTTTTTCTTTTTCTTTAATAAAATCTATACATCCATGTAAGATAGAGTTGTGTATTACATAGATTAGCATGCAGTGGTGGTGAAGGTAATTCAGTGTGAATTTATAATCCTGTTTGTGATTTAGAGAGATACTTCACCATTAACAACAAATTAGAAATTTTTTGTTTCACAAATTAAATAGGTGATGCTCAGAGTAATTTTATATTGAATTCAAGTCAATTTTTAGAATTTTTCACATATGGTTTGAACATTTTGATGAAACATGGATATCCTGCTATAAGTAAGAACCTTTAAGGTGAATTTAAGGAAATATGCAAACAGAGAAAATGCCCTGAGACTTCCGTGGGTTAAGTGACAGGGCAATTACATTTGACATTAATTATATATTATGTATTCATGAAAGTGGCTATTATCACACTCAGAATATGTACAAACTCACTTTTAAAATGTATAGTTTATGATTTATGCCTATATTTGGCCTCATGAATATCTTTCTTTAGTGTCCAGCAGTTGTCTGCCAACATAGAGGCGAGCCATTTTCCTTACTATACATACTATACATCCTTTTCCCTACTATACATAATGACATACAAGTATACTAGATCAACTTTGGGTGAAAGAGGAATTAAGCATTCAAAAATATATTATAAATGGATATATTTTTTGCACTTAGCAAAATCACTAGTGACCAGTGTAAAGAATGTAAACAGCTAGTTAGCATTAGGCAAATGAGAGATCATTTTCATTGTTAACCATGTAATTTGGGGTAAAATATGGCCTTAATGCTCTAACAATGGAAACTGCTGATATAGGCGCCAGCTAGAAAAATACCTAATGGCATTAACTATCAGACTGACAGAGAGAAGTGTACGAGACTCATGCGCTGTGCATGTCTGGTGGGTTTGGCTGTAGACAGCTTCCGGCTCTGGGGGAGTGTTTGGCCACCCTTGCTGGAGCCATGCCAGTAGCATTTCTGGAGCCTGATCTCAACTCATACAACCCCTGCTCTGTGTTCAACACCAAGACAGCGCGGGAACGTGCCAGTAAGTGGCAGTCTCTTCAAGACTTATCTCTGTGATCGATAGAAGCTCTAAAATTTTGTGCTGTGGAACAATTTCTTCAGCATGCCCTTGGCATGGCACATAAATCTTTTTTTTCTCTGGGTCTGTGTGTTCATAAATCCTGTCAACTTGTCGGTTTACACAGAGTGTACCAGATCCTAATGTATGCATGCGTCTTTCTGTGTAGCAACATTTCAAGTGCAATCTCCTTCCTCAATTTTTCTGCCTCATCTTAGTCCTTGGCATGCCAGACGCCGTGGAAGAGATGTGTACTGAGGTGCCTCGCCTGGACCGCCTGATGAAGGACATCAACGACATGTCCGAGTCGGGCGCCCGCTATACAGACATGCCCCATGTCATTGAGGTGGTGCTGCCAATGCTGTGCAACTACTTGTCCTACTGGTGGGAGAGAGGGCCTGAGAGCCACCCTGCAAGCACAGGCACCGCATGCAGCACCACCGTCACCTCTGAGCACCTCAGTGTCATCCTGGGCAACATCCTAAAGATCCTCAACAGTAACCTAGGCATCGACGAGGCTTCTTGGATGAAGAGGATAGCAGGTATGATTGAGCACAGGTGGCAGGAGTGGGCAGAGGATGGATAATTTAAAATTGTATTTAAGGTTGTATGATATATGGTACAGGACTCTCAACATTAATCACTTTAACTACCACAAAATAGCTCCCTGTGACCTTGTTTAATTTTATAAACCTTTAGTCCAATATTTTCATGGTTATATTAGTCATGTTGAGTAAAACAACCCCTGTACTTTCCTACTCATTACTCATTTTTGTACTCATTGATATCTATACTGTCACACATAGTGTATGCCCAGCCAATTATCAGTAAGGCAAGGGCAGACCTTTTGAAGACGCATTTCCTGCCTACACTGGAAAAGCTGAAGAAGAAGACTGTGAAGGTAGTGGTGGAGGAGGAGCTTCTAAAAGCTGACAGCAAGGGTGACACCCAGGAGGCGGAGCTTCTCATCCTGGATGAGTTTGCAGTACTGTGCAGGGATCTGTATGCCTTCTATCCCATGCTCATCCGCTATGTGGATAACAATAGGTAACAAAACATAAGGTTATGAAATAGGATCCGTTCATTTTTGATTGATAGCATGTGTTAGGGGTGTTACAGGATTAATTATTCACAGTACGGTTCATGTTCCTAATTGATAATATTAAAACAAACCAAGGCAAAACAGATAACATAAGTTAATTTGAAATTTTTTACAAATGTCTCTTTACATCTGTACTGTAAATACAACTAACTACTGTAATTTGACTAGGGCTATGATTTATATAGTTTATGTGGTTTATCTGGTTTACATGGACTAACATTTTAATTGAAAGAACATAGCCAATATACTACTTATTAACTTCTGGGTTTAGATGATGTACTCTGCCTGCTCTTCAGGTCACGCTGGCTGAAAGAGCCTGATGCTGACTCCAATGAGCTCTTTAGGATGGTGGCAGAAATCTTCATCCTCTGGTGCAAGTCACATGTAAGATCTTCAGCCTTTAGCTGTGCACTGGCATAATGGCCAGATCCAGCTTGAAGGTGTTATATATAAGGTCTCTGAAGATTTGAGGTACCTGCATAAAGTTATGTTATTGGAGAAACTAAAGAGCTAGTGCAAACCTTTAGTTCACTTTTAATGTTTGGCTTGTGATGCTAATTATTGTAACTATAATTTGTAAACCACGAATTCTTTCACAGCAGAGTCAGTGCACTACACTCCTTTTATCTACTGACTGTGCATAGCATACTATACTATCATAGAATAATATTGTACAATGTAGTAGAATATTATAAAGTATTGTGTATTGTGTAGTATAAATATGACAAATTGCTATATTGTGAAAAGACAATATATGTTATGATGTTGTCCAGTACAAAAAGTGCTCAGTACCAAAAGGTTCACAGGGGTGGGGCTAGCACCACTCTTCATTAGGGACACTAGCAGATGAATTAGCATGAGCGCAAAAACATTCCTCAGATAGAGCCTAGCATTTGTTCTTTACATATAATGAGAGTTTTTATGTGACGCTATAGTGTTTTGATGACATTGTCACATGATAGTCCCTTTTTCCAATGTGCAGTGGGAAAAAGCTCTTAGATTCTTTGCTGCATTTGTATTATGGAAGCATAGTATAATTAGTTTATTTATCTGACAATCTGTTTTACTTAAAGGGGTATTAAATGCCATAGCTAACCTATAAGAGTGTAAAAATAAGGATAAGGTGAGCTTATAATTACTTTATGTATGCCAATGATCAAGTAACAAAGATTCAGTCACAGAAGTGGCTCATTTACATACTGATGCATCCCTCACTGCATGAATAAACAGGTTCTGGGTAACTGGGTAAGCAGACTTTTGAATACACAATGTATGCAAAAATACAGAAACTTTAGCACAGTTAGGCTTGCATAAAAGAGCTTTACGTTGTTTATGCATCTGGTGTGATCTGCTAATAAGCTACAGTTTAGACATCTGGTGTGATTTGCTGATAGGCTGAAGTTTAGCACCTGAAAGTGGTTAAGTGCCACTTGTTTTATTTGTTCAGTATTCAAACATTCAAAGAAATAAAGTGAATGCAAAAGTGGCAAGTGATTCCCTGTATAAGGATTCACCGATGTCCAAAATGACCTTTTTAATATTAAGACACCTCAGTACAACTCCAGAATATTAGCTCTGTCCATTCTCTATACATTCACACAAATAAACAATAAACAGGTGAGTTTTAACTAGATGTAATTGTGAAGTTATTTCTACTTCACTTAATTAAAAAACATAAAAATAACACAGTTCTGCCTTTTTTGCGTGTGCAGAACTTTAAGAGAGAGGAGCAGAACTTTGTCGTGCAGAACGAGATCAACAACCTCTCCTTCCTCACCGGGGACACCAAGACCAAGATGTCCAAGGTAGGAGTGTCATGGAGTACTGATGTGGAGTTATCAGAATCCCTCCAGCTGGTACCCTGGGAGAGAGAGTGAGAGAAATCACATATGGTTACATAATGACCCTCTGAAACAAACCCTCACAAACTAGCTCAGATGTAAAGGCCTAATAGAAGCAAGAGTACAGGCAGGTTGTCACACTAGTGTAGAAATATAGGACAGCTAGACACACAAGTTTGTCACATTGCACCTAAAGAGTCCAAATGCAGGATTTTTAAGCTTGTCTTGAGGTTACTAAGAATAGTTTAGTTTACACACACACACACACACACACACACACACACACAGGCAAACTCAAACATATCCACACTGTACTAACTCCTCAATAGCAGTGTACCTACCAATATCCATTCTTTGTCATAAACATAGACGTTTAAACTAACAATGGGTTCTTGGGTTCTGTAATTTATCATTATTGCAACTTTTAGATATTATTTCTCAGTAACACATCTGGAATCCAAGCCTTGATATTCCAAATGTTATGCAAATCTAACATATGCATGATTTATATATATCCTTCATGCAGTATTTATGTTATGTGACATATTTCACTTGTGTTTTGACCCTCAGGGGCTGCACACTTGTAAATAATGTCAACACATCTTATAATTGTCACAGGAAATGGTTTATATATAATCCAGTGTTATGCTCATGACTAGGAAATTCAAGTAAATATTTACTTTTAGGATTAAATTGTACCTTTAGTTTTGGTCCACTTCATTTTAATTCAGCCAGTTGAGGAGATAATGCAATGCAGAGTTTTATAGAAGTGAATTTAATTTCTGAGTTCAAATAATCTCCTGTATTTGCTGAATTAAAATGATGTCAAGCTCATCTGCATTATTCATTATTTCCTGTGTGAGGATGTGTTCTCTGATTTCGATTTTTTTTCTTTCTTTCTTTCTTTCTTTCTTTCTTTCTTTCTTTCTTTCTTTCTTTCTTTCTTTCTTTCTTTAAAATGTTCTGCCTGCTCTTTCTCCCTCTCTATTCCTCCCTCCTCTCTCTCACCTGCCCAGTTGTTTCTGCCGAAGGTACAGTGAGGGTGCATGAGGAGTGGGTTGGCTTTACCTGAGGGTTGGGGTGGGCTCTGGTTTGCACAGCTCATTGCTGTCCTTCGAGGGACTGTCCCTGACATTCACTATCTGCCAGTTACCAGTGTCCATCACCTTAGTTGCCCTTATGTCTCACTTCCTCTCTGCTAATTTTGTTGTCTGAGCCAGGCAGTTACATTTTGAAATACTTCTAGTTTTTTGTGAATCACAAATTGTATTAAACCACTGACTGTCTCATAATCCTGGATCAGAGAGGCCTAGATGTTAGTTTCACCAGCTTCTTTTGGTCTTGTGTACATACAGGTATAACTTGATGCTTAGGAAATATTTGAAACCTCAGATTTTAAGTTATCTCACAGTTACAGGTACAAATTAAGTAGTCCATCCCTCACTTACAGGTGCAGTTTAAGTAGGCCATACCCCAGGTACAGAATTGAATAAAAGATTGCATTTTTTTATATTGGTGCAACAAACCTCAAGAGATTTGCCATTTTTATTTATATTCTTTTATGTAGATCCATCATACAGATGCCATACATATATGTCTAAAGCAGTCCGGCAGCATGGCTCCTTTTTCAATAAAATCTCATAAAGGATTGAACAGGAGCGAGTGACCATTCATTACCTTACACAAATAAAACATTCTTAAATAGTGAAAAAAGTTTGGCTGGAATAATCAGCCATCAAGATTGAACAGGGAGAAAACAACAAAGACATGTCATCGCTGTGTGTGTTTTATCGGGTAAAACGTGTGTTCCCAAGGGTCTGTTATGTGTGGGTTATCAGGTCAAAATGTGTGATCCCAAGGGTGTGTTGTCCATCCTGTTGTCTGTGTGCATAAGTATTCTTGTGTCTCGCTTGTTGTGTTGTGTTAACATGTCTTTTCCGCTGTGTCAGTGCCATGTTCATAAATAATGGGTGATGTTGTGATCTGGTGTGATGTGTCAAGCTAGCGAGTGCAGACAGAAGGTATTTCAGATAAAGCTCATTCATTTCCATCATATCATGCTATTTATGAAATGGTGTTTTACCAGTTTCTCTTAATCCTTTTGCACATGTTGATAAGGTTCTGCTTATTTTTAAGCAATTTAATTTACACTGAAAGATCAAATTTATTTTTAGTTAACTGTTGTTAAATGGGGGTTAGAAAGAAATTATTCAGCAGGTTGGAGCAGTCCAGAAAACAACAGTTGGTGGTACTTTAAATTCTTTGTGACATATTTAGAAATATAAAGTATGTAATAACAAGGAAATATCTTATGGCTGTTTGTGTTGTACACATACTGAAAGTAGTTCTGGCATGTCTACTTATAGCAAAGACACCTCAGATGGCTGGAGTTTGTTAGGAGAAAACACATGCTTTGGCACATTGTGCTCTAGTCTAGTCTAGGCCTAGTATATCTATATTGAGGGGTGTTTGTAACCATATTTATCTTGTAACCAAATTTATCTACAATAAATTGTTATTTGGTCCAACCTTATGCCGACTTGAAAATTAAAATGTCCTCTGGAATTAAATGGAGCATTTGTTTGTCCTCTACGTGTTCACTGTCGTTTGCCATCTCTGTGGCTGCAGTTAGTATGTGTGTCATGCTTGCTGGCAAGAGTGTATGCTGACTAATTTCTCTGCTCAGGTAGGAGGACAGGACCAAGAGAGGAAGCACAAGAAGCGACGTGGCGAGTTATACTCCATTCAGACCTCCCTCATAGTGGCCGCCCTGAAGAAGATGCTGCCCATTGGCCTCAACATGTGCACGCCTGGTGACCAGGAGCTCATCTCATTGGCTAAGATGCGCTACGGCCTGGTGAGGGGCGAGGTTCAGCTGCCATTTTGTTTGCAGTCTGTTTCAGAGAGACTAATATGCCGCTTCCATTCACTGCTTTCCTTTTAGAAAGATACAGATGAAGAGGTAAAGGAGCACTTGAAACAGAATATGCACCTGCAAGAGAAAGTAAGTAGCACTGTCGGCTTTTCCGGTTAATTTTTTCCCAGTTAACGGCTCAGTTTGGCTCTGTATAAATGATTTGGTGTCTCTTTCACTGTCTCTCTCTCTCATACACGCATACATACACACACACATCGACGCACAGTCGGAGGACCCTGCTGTGAGGTGGCAGCTTAACCTGTATAAGGACGTAGTGGTGAAGAACGAGGGGCCTCCCGACCCACAGCGAACAGTGGAGCGCCTCCAGACCATCTCAGCTGCTGTGTTCCACCTCGAGCAGGTCCGACAACCCTGCCTTTCTCATTCATCTCAGGGTCTTTGTGATGGATCCAAAACTCAACCACAATCTTCCCTGCTAACAGTATATATTAAAATGACGGTAAAAAAAAAATACAAGCAAAGGGATTATGTGAAAATTGGCAAGTCACTTACAAAATTAATTGAAATATTTTTATGTGAACACCTTGGCCCAAACAGATTTAACATGACATTAACAGTAAATTGTGCCACATTTTGTCATTCATAAATGTGGATTGCTGGTGTATTTTACCGTTTTTGTTATAGATGGTGCTACTGCATTTTGTCCTAATTTACATGTTACATTAGCAATTCATATTAACACAGCTCTGCAAAAAATACCAGGGTTATTTTCTTTAGCTGAATTTCAGACTGGCACAAACTTTTGCTATAAGGAATGCAAATTTAGGTGTTACAGAGGAAGAAAAAAATAAACAGATATAGATTGAAGAAAGATACAATTTTGCTGCTCTGCCATGGTTTAGAACAACTGAAATTATCAACTCAGTGCAACCAAGCAGTTTCTGTCTTAGTAAGGGTTGCATATGCAATACATTTCGATGCATATTCTTACGACTGAGGTTAATCAGTAATCTTGCTTGGCATGGATTTTTAATATGTATAGCTTCATTCACATGTGAATTTTGATTGGTTTTCACCTTGGGCATTGCTGAATTTACCACAGTGGTAAGTTGACAGCAGATATTTATTGCCACAGTGATTTTATTTAGGAATTAAATACTGTGATGCATATTTTACATGGTGTAGCACAGTTACCATTGTGTTTTATGAATCTGGCCCCTTAGCTTTTACATCTTTTCAATTTTCATCTCTCAACCTCACCCCCCACCCCACCCCATCCCAACACCTATAGGTGGAGCAGCCGTTGAGGTCCAAGAAGTGTGTGTGGCAAAAGCTACTGTCCAAACAACGGAAGCGGGCAGTAGTCGCCTGCTTCCGCATGGCCCCCCTGTACAACCTACCCAGGTACGCCACCTACACAGCTTTAAAGCAGACAGCACTATAACCCAGCCCTCACTGGCTAGACTGAGGAGTGTCTCCTCTCATCCACTTCCACTGCTGAAGCTGATTAGGATGCAGACCATGAGCAGGGAGTATGCACTTACTGACTGAAATTTGGAAAATAACATGAGAAAATTTAATGAAATCTGAATATATTGATTGCAGTCCTTAAGAGCAATAGGTGGTGGGGGGGGGGTATATATAGAGCCTCATTCTATATTCTCATTAATTTACATAATACTCCCCGAATTGCCCCCTGCTAACCGATGTATTAGTAATCTTTAGTGGAGCCTTTTGCTGCAAAACAGTGGAGTATATGGTGGGAAATACACAGATTTATAGTAATGACATAAAAATGAATAATTTGTTTGTAGCATTGTGATGTAAGTTGACAAAGGGTGCACTTTTCACCTGTACATTTGGTAAACATTCTACTATTGGGGGAAGATATTAAGTACCATATTATACATCTTTCTCTCTTTAGTCTCTCTCTCTCTCTCTCTCTCTCTCTCTCTCTCTCTCTCTCTCTCTCTCTCTCTCTCTCTCTCTCTCTCTCTCTTCTTATCCTTTGAGCTGATAACAGCAGTATGTAATTTCATGCTCTACTGCACTATAACTTAATTCCCAAGTACCATTGGCACAAGTAATAGGAAGGGGGAAAGTTATGAGTTTAGAACTGTACCCTTTAATGATCACTGCCATGCCTTTTCATTAACAACGCATTTAGCAGTTATTGTGATGTGTTAGTAATATCTTAATGTCCAATAAAAAAAAATTGTCCCCTTCCCTAAAGATCAGTGATAAAAACAAAATTAGAGGGTGTTTTGTGGATGCTGTTCAGATCTGTCTGTCTGTCTATCTGTCTGTCAAATGTTGGAGCCCTATGATTTTTAATAAGATTATTTATTCTATTTATTTTCATTATTGGCATTATTGCATCAATGAAGTTGCTTTCTTCTTACTTTCCTTCATGCTACTTTCTTTGTCTTTTCTTCTATTGTTTTTTGTTTGGTTCTGTCCCAATGACAACAATGCCCTTCCCTTTAGGCACAAAACTAATGCCTACTTCCTGAATGCCTACCGGCACTTTTGGCTGGAAGAAATGCATGAGAGTGCAGATTATGACAGTCTGCTCTCCATGCTAACGGTAATGGAACACTAAGGGAATGTTTAGTGGCTGCACCTTCAGGATTCTCCATTCTGCACCTCATATGGTGTCTTTAACAGGGAGTCTCACTGGTCAACTGTAATACTAGTTACTGACTTTATTCCATCCATTTTAGAGAGCAGCATCATGACCATTGATCTCTAGTAAAGAATTTTATTTTATTTATTCTTTGTTATAGATCAGTGATCATAACCAGTTAAGAGTTAGTTACTCAAAGAAAGTAATCCATCACAAATGGCTAATTAACCTACTTCTCTCAAACTGTACTGTACTTTACTCAATGTTTTTGGCAAACCCAATAATAAATTTGATAACCCCTTCATAAGGCTCAACCCTTAATAATGAAGGACCAATCCAATGATTTAAACCTCAGGTGTCTTTGGTAATGGGTCTTGAAGCTGTTTGATTAGATGGTTTGACTAATTGCTTGTTGAGTTTACAATGTTGGAAATTTATTTTAGACTTACACAGTTTTACTTCTGAGTAATGTTTTGCCTTTACCTTTGGTCATATCCATAGTTCATGTCATGGAGGTCAGCTGTACCAGGTACATGTGTGTGTAAAGGAGAAGGCAAGGTATTTTGTAGATATCATTTATGTTTTATATATGTTTGATAAAATTAGTTAAAAATTAGTTAAAATTAATTATCCACTTATGTAAATAACATAAATAACAATTAGCTTAGTATCTATAATGTAATTTCATGAATTTAAACTAGAATGCATTACACTAAATTTTTTTTTTTTACAATAAAAAGTGTATTGCAGGGAAAATAATTGGATAAAAGTAATAAAGTAATTTAAATAATGTAATGCCTTACTCCAACACTGTTAAAATTATGGATAGTTATTCATACAGTAAAATAGCTATGTGTTGTTTCCATTTTCATAATGCATATTTGCAGTGTGAACGGAGCTCTGAAATCCATTACACTTTTTTTTGCTAGAATTTTGGATGTTGATAGATATGATTATGCAAGTCTGTCATCCTCTCCTTTTGCATGCAATTTAAAATAAGACCAGTTAGATTTCCTGTGCCTCATACTAACCTGTTAACCTTCTTCTTCCTTAGCACATACTGTCTCTCAGTCATAACTTCCTGTCTCCTCCAACTCACCGAGCAATCCTGGTAACCCTAATAATCATGATAACCCCACTTAATATTTTGCCCCTTCCACCTCCCCCCAGGCATCGTTCTATTAACCTGTTCCTCATGGGCTATCAGAGAATATGGATAGAGACAGAGACGTACTCTTTTGAAGAGAAGCTAGTGCAGGATCTGGCAGTAAGTATGTTTCGGGATGGCTGCTACCTCTGTGTTCTGTGGGCAACCCTAGTCTGGCTCTGCCAGCTGGGGGCACTGCAAGCACAATTCCCAGGAGCGATGTGCTTAGTCTGGACTTTCGTTTGGGGTTACTTTATTTGAAGAAGTGAATAATACATCTGCATAAAAATAATACATCTGCATAAACATGGGTGTCAATGCATTCTGTGAAAGTATATCTCTGTAGGCTGGCACGGATGTTGCATAATTGCTTGCGCGGTCAGCACCCTGAAGACTTTTTTTTGGATTGTTTTTATTTTTGAAATAGAATGGTTTATATCAATAAACGTTAACAATAAAATGTTTCTAAAAACTTGTTTTAGTGGTTTAATTTGATATTTACCAATACATAATTAGTAAACAAGATAAGTTCATGACTAATTCATGAATATGAATTTGAAATAAATATCTAAGGCTGATGGAAGTCATAAAAAATAATGCCAATAATAATTTCCACTATTGATTACTATTCCAGTGTGCCAGTTATTATAATCTACATGTTGAAATATCTTGGCTAGAGTATCTTTATGTATCTTCGGAAAAAAGTTCTGAAGATGCACTTTGATAATTGGTTATACCATTTCTCTCAGATCAGCACAAGCTGTTCAGAATAAGTGACATTAGTTTGCACCAGGCATTATTTAGGGACTTCAACTAAAGTTTTACCTCATTTTAGTCCTTTTTGTATGTTGTGTCTTTTCGATGTTAGTTTTTGGTTTGTTTGTTTTTTACAGTCATGAATTTTACACTTGTCTCAATACGTTGTCCACTTCTTCAAAACTCTTCACACAGTATGCTTTTGAAACAGGTAGCTCAGCACATCAGTAAACCTTTGGATCAAATTGCAGTTTAATCACCAAAACACATCATAATTTATCCAAGTGACTCAGGATGCCATAATTATAAAATATGCTTTCTCCTACAAGACTGCTTTGTTACTCAATGTACAACAACTTGTAACATTGCAAAATACATATACTAAGTGTTTCCCTTGCCTCTATTTTTGCATCCACAAATATTTCAAGCCAGCTAAAGAAGCTATTGATCTCTTGGCTTACCTCTCAAAACAGTGAAATAAAGTAGATTTACAGTAAACTGTAAAAGAAAGAATGATTTACTATATTGGAAACCCAGAATAACAATATATGCTTTATAATGTAAAACAATATATGATAAAGAGACAAATGAAAAAAACACACTATTCTTCAGTGGGTTTACTGTATTTTGTCATTTGTCTCACAGTGGAATATACTGTATTAAAGAAAATATATATACTATCAACAATAAATACAGTAATACCAAATCAGTAGTTACACTATATATAGTAATTCGCACATATCTGTCTACCTATTAGAATCAGAATCTACTGTTAGATGAAATGACAGCAAGGTGTTTTAGCAGTGCATCTACTGCAGTAAGTGGAAAAATCTCTTCAGGACATGGAATTGAGACTAGTGTGAAAAAGATTGTAAAAAACTCTAATTGCAATTGCCGCAACTGCAGCAGCTTTCATAGGCACGCATGACATCTCTAGTACATGGATGTCAGAGCTGGTCCCACAGCTGGGGTGGAGTGTATTAATGGCAGTCACAAAGGTGGCATGAAGCTAAATCAAATTCTAACCTTTACTGGCAAAATGTATGGAAGGCTTTCTAGAACGTCTTGCCTTTCCATTCAAAGCATTCATTGCAATGGTGTTTGATATAGCTTGCTCAGATTTCATCCTACTAACTGAAATGTTCCATTACCTAATACCTGCTCATGCACACAAACAAAGGTACACTGTCCTTGTCTTAATACTGTCTATGTCTGTATGCATGCATGTATATGTGCATGCCTGTGTCTGCATTTATACATATGAGCATGTCTGTGTTTGTGTGTGTGTGTGTGTGTGTGTGTGTGTGCGCGCGCGAGCGCATGCATACCTGCTGTTTATCAGTTTCTGCTGCAGAAATCTGCAGCAAGGTTTTGTTGAAATTCCATTCCCAAAACCCCAAAGCTGTAAACTACAGTGCAGAGCCATTCACATTACTGACTCTCGGCAGCTTCTTTTTTGTCTAATTGAACTGTGAAAGGTAAGTGAGGACATAAATGCAATGCAAAAGATGCTTTTTAGAA